>NC_090931.1:1327078937-1327396437 GCF_040938575.1 Ambystoma mexicanum
TTTACCTTTTACAATATACTGAAAAGGTTCTTTGGGTGGCTCTTAAAAGAGCCTTTGCATACTTTTAGCAATATATAACCAAAACATATATCAGAGAAATACTCTTCACCTCTATTGCAAATAAAAGAAATCTTGGAACATTTCTCTGTGCTCTTTCTTTAGATGATGAATTAATAAAAAACCTGTACTCCCGGTCAAAAATATTTCGCCACAATTGTGTCACAAGTCTCTCCCCTACTCACCTGTTTTTGTTGTTTGCTTGAGACCTTCTTTGATGACTTCTTTCGCATGTTCCGGGAATTGTATAAACCCGCGTACTGGTCTTCGGATTCCAGCGTGAGGATTACAATCCAACTCCAGGATACGTTCAGATGTCCAGGACGGAGACCAGGAAGGAACAATGTCCGAGCTCGGAGACACGGAACGCTGTGACCTGAGCGCGGGTGAAAATCCAGGAAGTTCGAAGGTAAGTTTTGAGGAAAGGAAGAAAGGAAGGGGGATTCAAGGAACCGTGAAACAGGATTCAGACGAAAGCCCCGAACGAACTCGGCAACCCACGTCCAACTACAGCAAGCAGTAGCGTTGAGAGGCGCAGAGCCGTAGGGGCATGTCTGTTTAGTAGAACGCAGAGCGTGGAGCGCAAGGACTGGCAAGCAGCGTTCCGTAGCAGGCGGCCATGTTGGAAGGATTGCTGCATTCAATCCCCTATGAGTCAGGGACCACGAATTCCAGAAAGGACGTAGACGACGGTTCATGACAAATTGCAGCATAAACCACCTCTCATTTCAAACACTCCAGCTACATAAATATTATAGAACCAAAAGAACTTTGTAAGCCAATGCTTTGAGAACAAATCACCTATGTCCTCAACATCACTATTAACCCCATTCTCAAAATTCTCAAAATCTCCACAGTCCTCTTAACAATCACAATCCTCTCCTTCTGAACTTGGCTACATATTCACAGTATCCAATAAAACAATACATATACCCCAGAAAAACCACAATCTCCTAACCCTATACCTCACTCTCAAGCAATAGAAATGTTCTAAGTAGAAAAACTCATAATACAATCATGCAACATAATTTATATACATATATAAAGATCACAAAAAAAGCATTCTCTCATAGGTTCTACAATTCAACAGCATCTGATATAATTTAAATGCTATTGGCAGCCACCCACCACACAAACAATGAAGAACCAATCACAAAGCAAATACAAATATTCCACCTTCTCTCCTCATTAATCTTCCTCAATTCCTAATTCTAACTCTAAACTCAAAAGTAGTCTTTCTTTTTACTATTACCAAAATGGTAAACTACATGCAATGGCTAGAGGACAATTATCCTACAGAAGAAGAAATTAAAAAAGAAGACTCTGAAGACAATGGACCACGTATATGCATTATTAATGCATAAAACGTATTTAAAATGTTACAATAACTGTTTACAAACACTACACTCAATACATCTTAAATATTTTTTCCACATTTAATTTCTTTTTTCAAAAATGCAGTATAGCCACGACTACAAAGAAATCCAATGACACCCCATGTTTTGTAGCCACGGCTATAGGATTGTGTGTTTATTTTAGGAAACCAAGTGTAAAATATTAATGACAAAACATACAGTAAAAAGAGTACATGAAAAGAGTGTACCTTTTGCACATTACAGCTATAGCCGCTGGTATAATTCATTGAACCCATGTGCTAGGAATCCCCCAGTTGTTGCTGAGGTTACCCATGCCTCCAAAATCCAACCGCCAATTGAACAAGACCGTAGCTGCGGTTATTCATCTATGTTTAAAAAAATAATATCCTTCCATCTGAAAAAAAAAAGAAACCAGTTCACGAACACACACACTTTAATAAACACAATTTAATACACACATTTTTATGACCCTCATATTTTGTACACAGTGCACCACATGCATTATATAAGATACAACATTTGTGAATGCAACACTGTTGTACTCTTTCAACATACTAATCAATGGGTCATTGGAAAAGAAAATCCATCTTGGATTAAAAAATCCCATAGAACAATATAAAAAACATAAGAAAATAACACTACCAGAAACAAACAGGGATATATAAACTGGGTGAGAATAAACAAGGGACATTATACTGGGTGGTTGTATTTGTATTTTGTATTTTATTTGTCTTTTATAGAGCGCCTTAAGCCAAAGCATGATACATTAAAACTGTACACAATACAATAAAATTGAGTAGGCAGTGCAGAAGATGATCACTCACAGGTGTTGAAGCAGGTATGTTTTTAGAGAGCCACAGAAAAGAGAATACACAGTGATAGAACAAAGAGAAAGAGGGAGAGCATTCCAGTAGAGAGGAACAAGGCGTTTGAATGATCGAAAACGAGACTAAGCGCAAGGGGGGCAAGGGACCAAGAGTCTAAAGTAAGAAGATCGGAGAGAGCGAGGAGGAATATAGAAAGATATGAGCATTGTAAGGTATTTAGGAGTGAGACCATAAAGAGATTTGAAAACAAGGCAAAGAAAGTTGAATTTGAGTTGAGTGTGGAAGGACAGCCAACCATGTGTGGTGAAGGAAGAGGAAATTGAGTCCAGATAGGGAAGAAGACACAAGAGACAGATAGAAGAGATAAAGACTGATCTTAAAGGGGCAAGGCGAGATCTGGGAAGACCAAACAGAGTGGTAGAGTAATAGAAAAGTCGGGAAAAGATCAGTGAGGTGATTAAAAGTTTAGATGCTTGGAAGGTGAGAAAGAGAGCAGCTTTGCGGATGTTGGGAAGATGAAAGTGACAGGAGCGAAAAGTAAGGGAGATATGATGAGAAAAGGAAAGATTTGAGTGAAAGTGGAGACCAATATTACGAGCTGTGGTTGAAATTGGGAGCTTAGAAGGTGGGAAAGATATGAAATGAGGTGGAAGATGAGGAGGAAGAGTGTTTGTAGGGAAGAACAGTACCTCAGTCTTCCCTTCATTAAGAGTGAGAAAGTGGGAGGACATCCAAGATTTAATAGCGACGAGAGCTGAGTGTCATCTGCATAGAAATGATGTTATAAGCCATAGGAGGAGATGATAGCAGCAAGATGCGATGTGTATAAAGAAAAGAGAAAGGGGCCTAGAACGGACCCTTGAAGCAGCCTGTGATGGAACGAGAAGAACATAGAGGTCTTGCCCACCCAAGAAACAGAGAAAGTTCGGTTAGTCAGATAAGAGTTGAACCAAGACAAAACAGGACACATGAGACACAATGAAGAAAGTGACGGCAAGAGTATATAGTGACCCACAGTGTTGGAAGCAGCAGATAGATCAAGAAGAATAAGAAAAGAGGAGTATTTAGCGTAGCGGGCTGAAAGAAGAGAATTCAGCACAGAGATCAAGCCAGTTTCTGTATAGTGAAGAGGACGAAATCCGGACTGAAATCGAGGAAGAAGAGAGGAGCCAGAGACAAATTAGATCTGGCAATAAACAAGAAATTCTAAAAGTTTAGAAAGATATGATAGAAGAGAAATAAGGCGGAAATTAGAGACAATCAAAGGATTGGCTGTGGGTTTCTTTAGGGTAGGAATAGACGTGGAAAGACAGATGTTAAAGAAAGAGACAAGATAAGGTACAAGAAAAGGATAGACCTTGGGGATGAGTGCAGAAGGAATTGGGTCAGTGGGAGAGGCAGTAGGGTGAGCTTTGGGTAGTAGAAGAAGGACATCAGCATTGGAGACTGGAGCAAAGTGAGAAATGAATGCAAGAGGAGTAGATGCAGGAGGAGGGGATGTGTCTGTTGGAAGAGAAGCTTCGATATCCTGATGGAGGGAAAGGACTTTAGAAGAGAAGAAATGAGAAAAGTCAGAGGCAGACAGAGCGGAGCTAAGAGAATGGTCAACAGTGGGAGGAGAGAGAAGTCATGCAAGGTTTTGGAAAAGACGCCTAGGGTGGGTGGATTGAGTGTGAAGAAGATCAGAGAAATAAGCGCGCTTAGCAGAGAGTAGACATTTGTCTTAAAGAACATGATACGAAAAGTAGGACGAATGATCAGGTGTTGGTTTAGATTTAAGCCAACACCTTTCAAGCTCTGCATGGAGTGAAGGTGAGGGGATAGCCAAGGTTGAGATGGTTTCCGGGTAGGGTGGGAGGCGAACAGAGGATAAAGCTGATCACGGGAGGAGGAAAGAGATAAAGAACTAACAGATGCAGCCTCATCAGCATTGAGGGAGGAAAAGAGCAGACAAGAAGGGCGAGCAGAAATACAGGTTGTATTAAAAAGCTTGGGATTGAAGCATTGTAAATCACGCTGAAAGAATGTTGTTTGGAGTCAAAGAACAGGAGAGTTCTGAGAAGTTGAGGAAAGTGGTGACACTGAGAGTAGATAAAGATCCAAGAGGTAGATAGGTTAGGCTAGCACTGTGGAGGTTGCTGCATAGAGGATGGGGAAGGTTAAGTAAACTTGGAGAACAAGAGAGAATAGGGTGGGATAATAAAAGTTGAAGAACAAGGGATAGAAAATAATCACACAGGTAGAAACACTAGTACTGTCATTTAGAAGAACAAAAATGAAGACCACTACAGATAGTTGGCAATATTGAGGCATTGTCTTTTTAGTGCTGTCATTTTCATTGTTTTACATATTCCTCCCCTGATGAACATTCCAACATGTCCAACTATGGTAGTAACAGCAGTGATGATGATGTCACTTGAGTCCCGAATCCGTCACCACCAAGGGAAAAACCAACTGGAATGAAGACCTTCGCAAAAGTGACAAACACTGTTCAAAAAGGAGGCGAAGGATGTATCATGCACATCGGGCAATGCAACTCTACAACAGTGCCCCTCTAATGTTCCATCACAAAGCCTAGGAACATCGATAATGAGAAAACATCTAGTGTGAAGCCACTGCGAAGATCTGGATGATGCCTATCGGAAATCACACAAGCACCACAAAATAAAAATGCATGGGGCTCATGCATTACGTACACAAACATGAGCACCACCTCCAGCACCTGCAACCATCACTAGGACATCACCAACACTGAAAGAAGCCTCAACTTCTGCAGCAGTGTCAACTGCACTTTTCCAATTTTACCAGTTGCTCCCATCTCCAACATTACCACTATGTTCTGAATATAGGTTCTTCTTTCATTGGGGTTAACTGTACAATATCTAGTACAACACCTAGTGAAAGTCCACTGGGATGATGAGATCAATACAGCTACAAGAAAATACACACAAAAATGACTAAAATGAACTTGCAAACCACCATCAATTCAACTAACTAACAAAACACTCAAAAGACCTAAGAGTACTGCATACATGAACGTGCATATAAATTACAATAAATACAATCAAATAAACCTTCAAGCTCACTAGCATAAATACAAAAACGAAATGCCTGCATGTAAATGCCATTAATTGATGAGTCTAATTTTATAGATCCATATTTGTGAAACAAAAAATACATTAAATACTTGCCACACATTCAAAGCAGATGCAAAAATCATAATGACCAACTGATAACAGTGGTAAATATAACTAACAAACACAAGACTGCAAATAAACCTTCAAACATTTAAAAATGTATTAACACTTACTTTCACATCAACCACACTCCTGCCACTTCCACAGTGAGAGTTCTGGAATCAAAAGGATAAAACTGCAGAAAATGGTGGCTTTTATACTTTCCAGAATTAATACCAAAAAAGAGGACTATATACTAATTAAACTACTAAAATGGATGACACATTTGCCCAACAACCTATCACAGACAGCTACAGAAATAGAAAAGTACCAACAACCAATAACAAACAATGAAACTCACAGAAATCTATTTTCCCCCCACTCTGCATCTCTCATGCGGCTACAGATCCTGCTTTGTATCCATGGCTAGTTACATTTTTTGTAAGCCCAAAATCAAACTAAGCCGACCTTAAAAACTTCAAATAAAATAAGAAAACACCTAACCACATCAAATAACAAATACAAATAAAATTCTGTGCTGTATCACCCACATACCAATATTATTACTACTAAAGTTTCCTCATTTTGATCCGCTATTGAGTCCTCTCGTGCTCAGGACAATTCTACGTCCTCTGTACCTATTCTTGAATCTCCAAAAGCTATTTTCTCTGGATTCACCCCTATCACTAACAAAGATACCCTTTTCCTTCTAGCTCATGATCACCCTACTTCATCTCCTTTGGATCCTGTACCAACCGTACCTATACCTAAAATCTATCCTTCTCTTGTATCCTACCATACAATTCTATTTAATTCTTGCCTTCTTTCATCTACTTTCCCTTTTTCATTTAAGCGTGGCACTATTATTACTATTTTGAAAAAACCTTCTGCTGTTGTCTCTTCTGCCTCTAATTTCAGTCCTATCTCACTTCTCCCATATCTTTCTAAAATCCTTGAATGCATAGCTTACACTCAACTTTCTACTTTTGTCTCTCAAAATGCTATTCTTCCCTGTTTTCAATCTGGGTTCCGCCCAGGTTATTCTACTGAGAGTGCTCTCCTTTCTGTTCTTGACTCATTACACTCTGCACATCAAGCTAAACAGTCTTCTCTTCTTATACTTCTTGACCTTTCTGCCACATTCGATACTGTTGATCATTCACTCTTGCTCTCTCTTCCTTTAGTTTTTCTGGTTCAACCCTTTCTTGGTTCAATTCCTTTCTCTCTCAGATAACTTTTTCAGGTTCTTGGGCTGGGGTCTCGTCTGAAATATATTCACTTACTTGTGACGCTCCTTAAGGCTCAGTCCTTGGTCCTTTTATTTTTTCCCTCTACATTTCTTCACTAGCTGGGGTTATCTCTTCTTTTGGGTTCTAGCATCATTTCTACGCTGATGATACACAGCTTTTTATTTTGTTCCCACACATTTTCTGATGAAATTCACCACAAACTTACCGCTTGTGTACTGACTATCCAGACATGGATGTCCGATCATTTTCTTGTCCTTAATGCTGCAAAAACTGAGGTCAATTTCTTTCCTTCTAATTCGACTTCTCTGGCTTCTTTACCTTCTGTTATTTCATTTCCACCAGCTCAGTTACCTATCTCTTCAGTTGTGCATAATCTTGGTCTTTTTCTTGATCCAGATCTTTCTTTCAGTCACCATATCTCACTTAATGCTTGCGCCTGTCATTTCCATCTTTATAACATTCGTAAAGCCTGTTTGTTCATGACTTTCAAAGCAACTAAAATATTGTTGTCTGCTCTAACCTTTTTTCAACGTTTCTACTGATCTTCTGCACTTTTCGGGCTTCCAACCTCTCGCTTGGCTCCACTTAAATCTGTATTTCATGCTTCTATTCGTGTTCTTGCTCAACTGGCTCCTCGCAACTCTATTTCTTCCTCCATGGATCAACTTGGTTGGCTTTTATTTCAGAAAAGTCTAAAGTTTAATTTCTTATATCTGGTGTTTAAAGCACTTTATGGTCTTGCCCCTCCCTATCTTTCTTTGCTTGTTTCTTTCTATCTTCCTTCGCGTCCTCTTCGGTCTGCTTCTCATTTCCGCCTTGTTGTCCCCTCTCCTCCTTGTGCCCAATCTCGTTTCCGATCTTTTTCTCTCCTTGCACCTTTGAAGTGGAATACTCTCCCTCTCTCTCTCCGATCATTACTGTTTACTCCTCCGTTCGAGCCTTCTTACGCTCTCACTTACTTTCATATGATTAGCAAGGTCCTATTGCAATTTTTGAAATACTTTAGGCCTCATTACAAGTTTGCTGGTCCGATAACAACGGCGCCGGTAAGCTACCGGCACCATTGTTACCAGACCAGCATACTATCAGTTCTGCTCCCGGGTGCCTTTCTGGCCACCAGGTCAGACCTGGTGGGCAGACCGTCACCCGCGAGCAGACCTTGACGGATGCACCGGCACCATTCATGAATGGTGCCGGTGCATCCGGCCTCCCCATTCCCATTTAGTCCAATGGGACTCAATTGGGAATGGGGAGTTATAATTATGACACCCGGGAATGGGGATTTACCGGGTCTGCCGAGGCTGTAATGCCCCGGTAAGTCCCCCTTGACAGGTGCTGGTAAACTCATGACTCCGGTGGCAGCCGTGCCAGTATTTACCAGCACGGCTACCGCCAGGGTCATAATGACCCCCTTTGTGTTTTAAATATTGATCCTATTGTCTGTACTGTTCTAATGATATGAAAAGCTCTTTGGTGTAAGGCGCTATATAAAATATAATACATATAAAAAAATATTATTCCACAGAAATTGTATGTTTATAGACCCAACTACAAATATAACCGTGCCTATGGGTAAAACAAATTAAATGAAAAGCATTGATGCACCTACGCACTTGCTTTTTATAGATGCGGTTATACAAGAGCCCTTCATGGTCGTTTGCTGATAGCCGCAGCTATTCGCAAAAACTACATGTTTAAAAATGTATATCCACTCCACTGAACTCCAAACTAGTGTTCCCAAAATACCTACCACTCCCCTAGTTTCTTACAATCCCCTAGTTTCTCACAATCCCCCAAAACACTCAATGCATCTATGATGCTACTCCACCCAATATTTTGCATAGCAGCAGCTACCACATGTCCACAAACACACAACGTGCCATTTGTCCCAATTTAGCCGCAGCAGCGCAGGGGACCACATCTACCCGCGGTTAGCAACGCTGTGCATTGAGTGACTGCTGGATCGCCACGAATATTTAAAACAGAACCATCAACCAATTAGAAACTCCAAAACACACACATCATGCATACCCTGTTCACACAAACTACTGGAGATTCAAACTAGGAATACTTTTCTTGGGAACAGAGAAAGACTGCAGATATCATGGCTGGGTGGAAAACTGTGTGGCTTATCGGAGACAGTTGGCTGTTTTGGTTACAGGCTTTTTGTGAGGAACTAAATATTAACATGGACCTAGGTTTGCAAGATTTTACCATTAAATGGTTTGGATTGCGGGGAATGTGTTGGTTGCAAGTTCTTCCAAAAAGTTTAACTCTGAGAAGTACAGGGCAGCCAGACATCATACGACATCATACTAATTCGTTGTTGTGGAGGCAATCATTTGAAGAATGTATGAGGTGCGTCCCTTACTTTAATGATGAAACAAGACTTAGGAAAATTAATGGAACTATTTCTTCACACCATCTTTATATTTTCCAATCTGACTCAGAGGCAAAAATGGCGATGGATCACCAGATTTAATGGTGAACTTGAGAAATTCTAGAGAAATGTTAATAAAGCAGTTTCAGCATTCATGAGAGACCACCAGCAATTATGGATTTCGAACAACACCATACATGGCCAATTTCTATAGACCTGGCGGAGTACACCTAACTGATGAAAGAAATGCAGTGTTCCTTCAAAACATCAAAACAGTAATACAGATGTGCTAACATACTACACTCAGTGTACCCCAAAGCAGTCCTTTTAAGGACCACTTATGACATATAAATACACAAATACAATAAAGTAAAAAAAAAAACAAGTTTTTTATTTTACACACGGTTACATTTAATTAACTTTTATTATAACCACGGTTACAGAAAATTGGTTAAAAAGGGGGCTCACTGCAGGTTTTATACTATAAAAGAACTTAAAAGATCAATACAGTACAACACTACTCATGTTTTTATGTAAAGTAGCTGAAGATAAAGAAAGCAGAGAATAATACATGACAATAAACTGGGTCAGCAAACATTTCACACCCACACAATATAAAACCATAACTGAGAACATACAACCTAAATTACATTGTATAGAGCATCTAAAACTAGAATACGATTGATCTTTTTCATATTAATATTGTTAAACTATTTTTGTCTCTTTTTCTCCAAACTCTCATATATGCAAAAGCCTGAAAACACACAGCCAAAACAACAAGGCCTTTAGCCATGGTCAGTTATTTTCCACCCCCAACATCACTATCCCTATACAAATAACTTTAAAAAAGAAATGAAACAGTGACACCCCAAAATATATTGCCACGGGTACTAAACTACACATAACCTCTGCTATCCGCAGTCATTTACAGCTTCGAATATAGCCGCAAACATCAGCAAAATGGCGAGAAACAAAAAATCCTTTCCTGCCCCCGAGACCCCACCAAGTGCAACCCTCATATGTGCCAGCTCCCCCCATTCTCCAGATGTCCCCCACACCTCTCCTGCCCTCTTCCTTGCCCCCACAACGCCCACTATTTCTGTGACATAGTTTTCTTCCAGGTGTCGGCTATTTGGGGCTATAGCCGAGGCTACAGAAAGTTGTGTGTTGCAAATTCAGTCCCATGGCTGCTCCAACTCCCAAATTTGTACTTGGTGTCCTCTAGCTACCCCCTCCCCCCCAACGCTAGCCTGATGGCATCTGCATGATTTTGACCTGCAAATAGCTTTTTTCCTGAATTTCATTTTCCAATATCCTTGGCTAAAGCCGCGGATATCACTCCTATGGAGAGAAAAACAAGATGGCAGTTGTTTCATTTCTAAAAAATTACGTTTCGGGTTAATGCCCAAGATATCTCTATCTATTTTTGGGAATGGGAGCCCCCTTCTCCGTCAAATATTGGAATAACTACTGCACGGAATAACACAACCCACGTATGGATCGCAAGTCAACGCTTCTTGACCAAGTTGTTTTGAGCCTGTTCCAAATCCGTCCAGTGGTTTGGGATGGGCGCTTTGGAAAAAATGTACCTTGTTTGTCTATGGGAAAATTAATGGGGAGTAGGCTGCACTTTTGGAGAAAAAATAAATGTTGATGCTTAATATCTTTCTGCGGAGGGCTGGGGGGTTTTAATCACTTTTCGAATTTCTGTCAAATACGTTACTCCAATCAAAAGTTATTAACAATAGAATTTTCAGGGGTTCCTGTGGGAGTCAGACTCACGCTTAACTATCGATAAGCTATCACCACCCTATAATATATATATAAATATATATATATATATTTATATGTCTAGCTTTACTTAGAGGGCAGTTGGGTACATCGACATTGAGTGCATTGACAAAGAGTGGAGGTGTTTACAAAGTTAGCGAATGGGAATGAGTGACATGTATGGATGAAGTATGAAGTATGCAGATATGATGTAAAAAGTATGTTTGATATTGTAAAATAATCGTACTGTACAATCTATTGATATGAAATATTGTCACACTAGCACTTTAACAGAAATTGTCACATTGAGATTGTTTTAAAACTGGGATTGATTTGGTGCAAAAACGAAATAATTTAAAAGATTTGTTTATAAAGCACAAACCGTGCTGTAGAGTGTGAATGTATAGGTCTTATAGGTTCTTATATGTTTACAATCCATGACTATTACACATAAACAACTGAAGTCATAATGGAGGACTTTCCTTAAGGACTATTGTGCCTCATTTCTGCACCCTTATTACTGCTGATAAACACACATTGCTTGTTGGATTCCATACTTCCGGTCGGCAGATTAACCCATCAGGCTTGTTGTACGCCCTATGACGAACCTCGGCACGCTACCGGATTGAGTCTGACTGCTCCCCTGGAGTGTTGGTTGCGTGTACTTATCTTCAGCCTGCTTGTCTGTCTGCTCTGCGGTTTACTATTTTTGCTATGCTTGATTCCTTCTACAATTCCTGATTTCTTCCTTATTTCCTTGGATTTCCGCAAGTTTCCCTGTTCCTCCATGACATCTGAGCTCCAGTACCTCATTTCCCTGATCGTGTGTTTCTCTTCTTTATGTCGGTGTACCATCAGGTTTACATTACTTCCTCTCCTTGTCATTGTGGACTCCCTTCTGTGCTCTAGAGTTGTCAGGGGTTCTTTCGGGATTATATCAATTTCTTCTCATGCCTTCAGTCAATGGTTTCCATCACTTTCACCCTCAGTCTTGCTGCTCGATGCCCTACCCTCTTAAAGATTACATCAACCAAACTCCAATAGGTTCCACTCATGTTGGAGGTATTCTTGAAGTAAATTTCCACTAGTTTCCCTGTTCCTCTATTACATAAGATACGAAGATGCGCCATTACTTGTAATGCTTATACTGTAATGATTGTCTTTTCCTGTAGAATCAATGGTCATAATATGTTATCTTTATTAATATCAGCTTCTTGATCTATCTTTTGCTAAACAACACAGCTCCGTAAAGGCCAAGTCAATTTTGTTCATTGGAGAACATAAATGCGATAAATAATTTTGTTGTAGTACTCCAGTAATATTCAGGGGTTCCAGCACAATTTGAAGAATCTCTTTATAATACATGTAGTGGAAAATTATTTGCTAATACTGGCACACGCACAGGCAGAAAATCGGCCATTCTACACATGTCCGGATCCAAAAAAAGCCCAAAGAAAGATGGTGGGCGGCGTGATGATGCAGTAGCGTTTGATTGATGCGATCACGTCATCACATTACCATAAATAGCGGCCTTCTTTGTCTGATCACGGCCAATATGCTGCAAGGACAAGTCCTTTAGGGAAACCAAGATCACGCATGAAATAAGGTAAGAAAATGAAATGTTTTTACCCATGCCCAAAATAAAGGGCAATATACATAATAGCAACAAGTACTCTAACATTACTTAATGTATTAAGTTAAGGTACTGAACTTGAGAATGCTTCTCTACAGGTACCATCCTTAAACGGGAAAGAGGCGAATATAGAAACGCATGCCCTCCCATAAAGAACACATAACATGTGGAATTTGGACACCATTAAGATACCACACAACAATTTATCTAAGTTGAATCTGGCGGTGCGTAGCTGTGTTTTGAAAAATGTACATCCAAATATGTAATCAGTACATATAGTTGAGACTAAACTAAAGTCGTTTTTGTTTGTTTACTGTTTAGATTAAGTCATTCTTGCCCTCCTGATGAACCACCAGTCTAAGGTGGGGAAACACGTGTAGAGGGAAGCAAAATATTTCTTGAGGGATCAATTTTGCATATACAATACAATCAGAAAGAAATCTTTTTTAATTGAAGTACAAATAAATAATTTTGTTTTTGACACAAAAGTACGGATTCCGCACTTTCTTCTTTATCTATTCTTCAAGTAATTCCAGACCCAGTAACTCCATACCGAGTCACATTCTGTGCTTACCATGTGTATCTGCTTGTCTGACACGCAATGACACGCAACTTATATTGTGTGTCTCCACAGCTTTGGGCCTGCAGACTCCGATAGTCCACCATTGTTCCACCCTACCTTTCCTTCCATCTTTTGGTAGAGTGTTTGTGTTCCTCTCATCCGACAGGTGACGGGACAGGTGCATGGAGGCAAGATTTATGGACATCCAGGTGGAACCTAACATATTCATTGCATAAATATTTGAAAGATATTCCATCATCTTTGGGATGGACAAGAAATTCCATAATTAAACTTTTGGGGTAAAATAAATTACTTCCATGAAGAAGTAATTAAAGTTAATAGCTTACAGTGACATGTGCAATTTTCCTGTCTTCGGTTTTTCAAATATGACATCAAAATGGTATGCATATTGGCAAACTGGATTTATGAGAGGGCCAGTCTGGGCCTAGAGAGTGGACAATGAAACTCTTTGAGTTTTCAAAGAAACAAAACGTACAGTTGCAGAATACTACTGAAGCTCTACAACTTCAGGTGATATTTTAATTATAATGCCAATATTCATGTTAGTAGCCAACACCACACCAGGAGCTGATGTCAGGCCAAGGGATCGATAGAAACATAAGGTAACAACTAAATCTAGAGCTAGATATGCACACATTGCCTGCTGTGAGCATCCAGAAAATAAGGAAAAAGGTGTGACACAGAACACTACAAGAGAACTGTCGCAATTGCAATGCCTTTAGATTATCCTTTATCCTATCTTGATCTTAACTACAATACTTGATACAGGAAGAAATGGATGGGGCTGAGAACCCAGCAACAAGTGGATCATGGACATTGTTGTCTCACACTGTTGAATGACCTCACATGTGTTGTTTTGAACATTGTATCTTCTGTTCTTTTTGCATCGACGAAGGAAAAATTGATACACTAACATGAGGATCAGAAACATTAGTGAGATACATGCTTAGACAGTGGAAGTAACTGGTGATACCCACTGCTGTCAAACACAGCCAGCAACTGCTGTGTTCATGACACTTTTAGAGTAGACCCATCAATACTGGGGAGTGGCCTCTAAGTGTGTAGGCCCTTTCATCATTACAATAGCATCTGAATGTAAGCATGAAAGTCTTTAGCTTCTTTGTGAAAAGGAAGTGTTCATCAATTGCCCTTTATTAATCTAGGGGAGCCATCCAAAGTGTTGTTGCTTGGTATGTAGTGGCTCCTTTTGTCATATTTGGGAACAGCTAGAAACCTCTAAGGTCCAATTTAACGCAATCAGAAAAGGTTAAAAAAAAAGGTTAAGAAGGAGAGCAAAAGTGACAAGCCCTTTGGGACCCACATCTTTCACTACTTTTATCAATGATCTAGAAGGAAAGGTGTGCTCCTTTGCAGGACCCTATCCCTAAAAGTTAATCTCATAGGATTGCTCAAGTGGGATTGTGTGACTGGTGGTGGCAATGGCGGCTGACAGATCTCATAAGACCAGATCTCCAACACTATCCTTTTTAGTCTTCCATCTGAGGTTATTCAGTAGGGAGGTAAAGACTGATTCAGTACTGTGCATGAGGGTGAAAGCCTGCCTGTACATAGTTCAACTTGAAGATTGATTCCACAAAACCATACAGTTGTTCAGTGACTGCTCAGCCAATAGTTTTGTTGTGCAAGATAGCTTAGATATTGGTCTTACTCTCAAAGATTCCATCAGATCAGATTGGGGGTTTCATCATATGGGGTGAATGAGGCCATATTGATGGCCTCCAGGAGCGCTGTGTTGTTCAAGTGCCTACCGGTCAATACTGGTCTAAGACTTATATGGAACTCTGATCAGTTGTTTGAAAATCTTTGGCAGACAACGTTCTGAAGGAGAACCAAATGTTTAGCTCTTCTTAACCAAGGTGGAATATTTAAGAAAATAAACTCGCCCAAATGTGATCACAATGGAGAGGGGTATGTTTTCCTTATGGGAGAGAAGCTAGGAGCTTGACAAAGATTTGATCATGGATTGTCCTTATACAGCTAAGTAAAACATTCTTAAATATCATCACAGGGGATTTGTGATGAGATGATGGAACTACTTGTGGCTGAAAGGTTTTGAAATTCTTCAATAATTTGGTTCAACTCTTTAGTTCTCTTCCAATTCCGCAGCTCTTTCAGTTCTGGGGAGAGCCATTTGGGTAGTTGCTTTTCATAGATAGAGGACTCTGATTGTGATACAACTTCTGGAATTCTTTGTCAAGGGCATGTACCCAATCTTTGCAGCTGTACTTATTTAATTTTACTGTGGGTATTTATTGAGTGATAATCTAGCTTTTGGAAGAAACAGAGTGTTGTACATCAGCAGGAGATGTATACATATATTAGACGGTCACAGGCTGGGTAGTCCTTACAAATTAGAATGTATCACCAGCATGCTACTTAGGGTAGAAGGGAATAGATAACATCCACAGGTATTGAGGAACATGTAAGAGTGCTGAACGGTAGCTTGGAAAGAATAGGGGTGGGATGAAGAGAGATGCTGGATTGGGCGGGTTTGGGATGAAGAGAGATGTTGGATTGGGCGGGTTTGAGATGAAGAGAGATGTTGGATTGGGCGGGTTTGGGGAAATATCTTACTGTTGAGTACACCACCATCAATGTGCCAAGAGGTGTATTGTGTGCATATGGACTGCAACAGCCATTATAGGCTATTAATTCAATATTCAGAGATGAGAGGCCAAAGGAGAGGAATATTGTACTTAGATCTCTTCATGTGAAACCCCCTCACTCTGCCATGTTCTCAGCTGAGACTGTCCCTTGACCATATTTAATTCGGTACTTCTTATTTAACTATCATGTCAACCACCTGTCAGGCTGTATGAAGCTATGGAGGAATTCTATAATATCAAAGAGAACAAGGCTTGCAGACTAAGTCCTGTGTGATGGCATGGGACTCCAGTGTAACGCTAAATTGTACTGATGTGCAGTGCACTCCAGCTTATCCCTTCTGTGCACATGCTATGGTGGAAGCATGGGCCATGAACATCAAGAGACAGGGACTGGGAGAGAAGGGGAGCAGCACAAGTGATGTGGTGGTAGCCATGAAGGAATTGGCCATCCACAATGAAAGGGTTGCTTAATTCCAAAATGGTACCCTCCCAATAAGTAATAATGCCACCTGGAGCTGTGGGCCACCCACTCAATCCCTGCACGCATCTGACAGGCCCTGCGATGGGAGGTGGGCCCAAAAATGTATCACCAATCCCTGAGCCCAACAAATGAGCTCGCTCAGAGGATAAAAGAGGGCCAGCCCAAATGGCTGATTGAATTTGGAGGCGAGTTAGAAGTGTGTAGGTAGAACAGAAGAGTGAGCGACCAGATCAAGGAGTTCAGATTAAGGAGAGGTGTGGGTTTGGTGAAGGGCAATACCATCAGGCGGCAGGAAGGAGTTTAGAGAAAGGATAGAAAAGAGTGGGAGAAGGGCAAGAACAGGAGAGAGCAGGGAGAGGAATGAAAGGAGACAGGAAAGACGAGGAGGTAGGAAGGAGGTGAGAGAAGGGTGGGGTATGGGTTGAAGCAGGGCAAGAACAGGAGGATACAGGAAGGAGTTTAGAGAAGGGAACATGGGTGGGAGAAGGGTAATACCAGGGGGAGGAATTATTACAAGAAGGGATAGGACTGAGTAAGAGAAAGTCAAGAACAGGAGGAGTAAGGGCAGAGGAGAGGTAAGCAGAGGTGTTGGAGCAGTGATTAAGGGAGCAGAGAGTCACAACCTGGGGTAAGAGGAAGGGGGCAGAAGCAAGGGGTGAACAGCGAGGTTCAAATATATCAACCAGCCCGAGATGCTGAAAGGGGTGTCACAAGGTGAAAGGCATGTGGCCATGGAGCAGTATGGTCAACATTGAAAGACACAAGAACAACAAAGAGACAGTATAGCAGAGACATGTTAGCTGCGAGCCAGACTCTGGATCTGGTGGGACTTGCAAGCCACTGGCAAGAGTGAGAGAGAGAGCAGAAAAGAATCTTAGTCCCACGTTGCACTTGGTGGAGGGGTAGAATAACGACAGCCTGAAAATACACTAGAGATGGCTGGAGACGAAATCAACCGTCATCAGCAGCAGAAAAAAAAACAATTGGTCATCGACCACGGCTGAAGAAGGGTTCCAGGATCCACAAACCTAAAGAATCGTAAGTGCCATTTTTTTCGCCTCTTCATGGCCATCAATCCTGATCAAGAACTGCTGTGGAACTTTGTGAGATGCAAGACGGCGGTCCATGACCAGCTTAGTTCGCCTTGCTACCTCGCCCTGTTTTATGGAAACTCGTCCAAGTTTAGTTTTACCTTTACTCCAACCGTGGTGTTTTAAGCACAAAAAACGCTGTTGTTTGAGCGCCAATGTATCTTTGGAGTCTCATCGGTGTGAGAAAGCAAGCAGCATTGTGGCCGCTTGTTACACCATTCCCTGTGTACCAAGGGTTGACACAGCAGAGCAGCGCTACATGTGGTAGATGCTGATGATACAGTGGGCAAATCAGTCAATTGTTAAAAACGGTGAGTGTTACTTTTTTCCATATCTAATAAAAATGTCAATTTTCAATAAGTATTCTGACAAAATTCTGGATTAAAAAGTTATTTAGCTTTGCCAGAATATTTTCTTTCTATTCCTCAAACTCTTGTTCTCTACGAAAGCAAAAGATCATAGGCAAACATAGTGTACATAGTGCCAAAGCGAATGTGAGTACGCTGTGCTCTAAACAACTTGAAGCGTCTTCTTTGTGCTAGATGGGATTAGCAATAATTATCACAGACCAAATAATCGGAACCATAGACCATAGGAATATGGTAAAATATTGCTTTAATCTCAATGAAAGAAAGCAGGGAGGAATGCAGCTATCAAAGTAGATGCTCGATATTCACACCACCGTTTGCTTGCACATAATTTATATACTTTTCTATATGTCATTCATGATGTCATACTACGTGGCATTTTATAAAAACCTAACGTCGGATGGGACTGGATTAGGGGAACATATCTACTTATAGAATAGTATAAGTGTTAATATCTCATTGGCTGCCCCTTGTCTATAGGACACGCCCTGAGCTACTTCTACATATGTCACATACTGATTATAGCAGAGAATATGGCAGCGGGCTAATAACTGCAACACAGTATATATAAGCGCATGGCAGGCCTTTTGATTGGTTGGCAACCCTATCCAACCTTGGACATTCGGCTCATTTTAGCAGCACATGATCAAAGTGAAACCTAGGTGTTCAAGCTGTGTCAACTTGTTCTTTGTTCTCCAAATTAGTCCATCATACATCATTGACCTGATCCTTAGCCAAGGTTTATCATTTCTCATTGACCTTGTAGTCTGCTCACTGTTCTGGGACATTTGAGGGACTGTGAGCACACCACTAGCTTAACTCGAAGCTCTAATGAATAGCATTCATTTTGAGTTCTTCATCACATTTCAGGAGACCATGATTTTGTCAATTTCTGCCTCTCCATTCCTGCTATTTGATTTAATTAACCAGCGTGTCATTACCCTCCCTGGCCTTTTGTCAGTACTCACCAGGGATGGGGCTGTGGATAATTGAGCTTGGTACTACTATGTAGTATAACCTGGACCAGAACCAGGCCAAGTCTCCACACACAGGGTGATCTTTCCAGTGATATGCCCCTATATCTGTTTAAACACACAAGGATAGAGGGGTAAATCTATTGGAAGAGCAGGAGAAAACACCATCAGTGTGCCAGGCTGTAAGAGAAAGTAACAGGTTTTAGAACAGGGTAAAAGAATCAAGAACAGCCTGAATACGAGACTGGAGAACTAACCTTCTAACTTGGTACTGGGGTTCATCTATTTCTAGGTGATATAAGATAATTCTCCATCCTTATCTCTTCCACTATGATACACAAGGAAGCATAATTATGTAATGTCTATGATCATAATTAAGGAAGTAGGGATAAGCCCAATAAGGAAGCTTACCCAGGAAATGGTAGCACGGGCAGTCCAGGTAATGACATGTTGAAGGTAGTGTCCAAATCTGAGAGGCAAGCAAAAAAAACGAAAGGAAAGGCTAGTAAGGAGCTAGGAAGCTGAAAAGGCACGGCGGACACATTAGTGTCGGGTAGGTGCATGGGACAAAACTCAGCAAGGCATCCAGGGTCCTGTGCACAAGAAGTGTTCTTATGCATGGTTTCCAGTGAAGGGAAGAAGGGAACAGTACTCGTGGAAATTTGAGGCAATCCAAGTACAGGCAGGTCAAGTATCTATGCGGCCAATAAACAAATCCAATCCAGTTTGCAGAAGTAGTTCGAGGAACAATCAAAAGGTCGCAGCGTTGTGTGGGCAGCTAACAAAACAGCTCCGGTAAGCAGAGACAATCCAAGGAACAAGCAGAAGGTAATCGGCATCATGCAGGCAAACAAGCAAACATTATCCAAGGTAGGCAGTCTGTGAACTACCAGGACAAAATCAGAATATCAGGCAGGCTTTCAAAATTCACTTACTTCAATCATAAGCACCTTGCTGGATAACAGCAAGCATTTTAAGAAAGCAATGAGGGGCGGAACCTGCATTGCAAAACGGAAATGGCAGTCACGTGAGCATTCCGACTCACAGATCGTGCTGCAGTGGAATGCAGAGGTGTAGAACAACATATGCATGTCTTCCGAACGTTGTATAGCCATGCCAACTTCCAACGTTGGTAGAGTGGAAGGGTCACAGAGTGTTGGGCACAGGGAGAACGCTTCTGCCATGGGAAGGACGAGGTAAGGGAGTGGTCATGACCAATTTGGAATGCAACACCTTTAGAGACTTTCTCGCGCCACATCACGTAGGCTTTTGCTTTTGTGGTTGTTCAATACTTGGGATCAGCAAATGTCAGTGCCCTCCTAATCTTAGTAGAAATATGTCTCATGCACATGGTCTATTGATAAGCCCCTCTTTGTGACTTGCGCCCAACTCTCACAATAGCCTCCTTAACTTCAGGCCAACATACTCCCTTATTCTGCACATGAAAGCAACTTCTTAATCAATTCTTCAATTTGCAATAGTAGGCTCGTTTTTGCGGTAGCTGGGTTTATTCATTAACACGGCCATCGTCCATTTTCTTCCAATGGCCACCCTAAATGTTATTGAAATAAAGTGACCTCCTAGCCTTCATGGTAGGTTCCTTTAAGCTTTAATAGGATCTTCTTAGTTTACAGTTAGACACATAGAACAGGCACTGGCACCCATCACCCAGGAAGGGCTCTCTCTCTAAATGCCTGAGCTAGGAACTCTCATCATCAACATTCCCTCATTCACCCAGTAACATTCTACATGACATCACAAGCATCCAACTACACTCACAGGCACAATACAACACATTTCCCTTTCTTCCTGAGACACTACATACGCCTAAAGTACACATACACATAAAGTACAACACAACACATCTCCCTTTCAACCACATACACCACAAGCCCACGCTCACCACAACGATGCACCTTTAAAGAGACGTCCTACTCTGTAAAAACAACTGTGGAAGGCATGACCCCCCCTTAATCACTTTGAAGAGAACTACCAATCCCAACATCTCATCACTGGTGGCAGGCATGACCTCCCCTTTTCACTTCCGGGAGGCATGACCATCCCTTTCTGCTTCTATTAAAACTACCAATCCCAATTTATAATCTGGTGGCAGGCATGACCTCCCTTTACCACTTCCGGGAGGCACGACCATCCCTATCTGCTTCTATGGGACTGGACATTCCTACTTCTTATCCCTAACAGAAGGCGTGACCTCCAATTGCCTTCACATTGGCGGGAAGCACGACCAACCCTACCTACTTCTATAGGAACCAACAACCCCAACCTTAACTCAAGGAGGAGGCATGACCAGCACGCCCCCTTTATACCTTGGTGGGAACTGACCATCCCTACCACTAAATCCTGTGGAAGGCATGACTTCCGTGAGGTGTAGTCTAGTAGGCTGGTCTAGACGAGCCGTTAAAGTAGGGTCCCGCAAAAGGACATTCGAGGTAAGTACGGTACCGCAATTTGCGGTACCGTACTTACCGCCTTCCCCATTCCTATTATTCCCTATGGGGCGAAAATGGGGATGATGAAGGGCCATGGTGAAATGGGGAAGTACCGCAAGTACCGCCCCGCCAACCTTGGAATGGGGTAGTACTTCCCCATTTCACCATGGCGGACTCGTTACAATACCGGCACCAACCATGGTGCTAATAGCGCCATGGTTTAGCGCCGGTGTTGTAATGAGGGCCCATGTGTCGTTCTAGCAACCTAATGCTGCACACCCATGAATTTTAGTCAATTCTAACATCTTTTATGGCATACATTGCACACATCCTTATTGGCAGTTAAAGCGTTTCCTACAATTATAGGCTAAACGTCTATTTCGGAATTTCCTATCACCTGCAATTCCTCAAGTTTTCTTATACTAGAACCCCATATGTTTACTTCATACTCCACTCCACATAACACACACACTTCGCAGTTACTGTCATCCACATGTAGCTACATGCAAAACGACCAATTAACTGACATATGTCAAAGGACAATTTAACTCTGATACTAATTGGGCTCATGTCCTATGCGCTATTGGGGTTCTCCTCTGCCCACGTACTAAAGCTGAATCCTGGAGGAACACACAGTACCTTGGATGCTTCATATCTATCTTCAGCCTCTAGATGGAATGCTGCAATATGCAGCACCACGCTGCATAGCATCCCTCACCGTCTGCTTGACATTCTCATTGGGGCAAACCGCATCAGGCAAACGTGATCAGTACCTTCAATATGTTTGTAGCATAGTCACAAACCTTTGTAGCATAGACATGAACCACCGCCTTCTCGCTGACAATTCATACTCAGTGGCAATCTTTTTCATCGCATTGTAATCCATGCTCCCCTTGGCACCCGAAATACTTCTGATCTCACGTAGCCCTTCGTGAACTTCCAGGAAACCATGCCGTCCCTCATAGTGATTGGTATTCAGGTTGGCACACGTCCTTGGGGGCCTTACTCAAAAGTCACTGTGCCTTTTCATTGTGCTCTTAGTTGCGCCGCGCATCATCAGCAGGCCTAACCGCACGGGGAAGGAACTGTTTGGACGAACACTAGTCGGATCAGAATTACATCTAATCGCCGACTCCCCAGCCCCTCCTGTGACATCACCTTTCCACACTGGAAGCGGCGCCACATGGAGCTCTGCAGCTCCAACTGTCTCAGCCTTGGTACCTTTCTATCCTTTACCTTGCTCGAAGCAAACCAGACCACAGCAGGCCACCGAGTGCGGAGACCCTCCTCACATGGCCCCTCATGGCTGGCTAAGGCCCTCTTCAGTCCTGTATAGGAGCCCCGCCCCGGACAAGCGCAGCATGACACGCCATGCAACAGGTAAACATCCACTTTTACCGCTTCATACATTCGCCTTGGGCCTGGCTTGATCACTTCTTCAACAGAACCGATCCTTCTTTACTTTTTGGGCCTTCTGGACTTCCCGTCATTGCCCAGGGGACACTCTCAGCCTTGCTGGGCTAGGCTTCTCCCCCCTTTATCGCCTTGGGTGATGGGTCTTACTTGTTTTTGGGGGCAGTGTGTTCTTTCTTCTTGCTGCACCCCCCGCAGCAGCCTGGTTACACAATCATCTTTTATTTTTGCTTTGCTCTGTAGGTTCTTTCGCTTCCTGAAGACCATCCTTGTCGCCAATGAAATAAAGTGACCTCCTAGACTTCATGGTAGGTTCCTTAAAGCTTTAATAGCATCTTCTTAGGCTACAGTTACTTATGACACATAGAACAGACACTGGCACCCATCACCCAGGCAGGGCTCTCTCTAACTGCCTGAGCTAGGAACTAGGAACTCTCATCTCTCATTGTACTTTTTCCAGACCAAAAAATCTTATGTTACACATGGATTCTGTTTTATGGTTTTCTTGATAGTGAAAGGCCAGAGGGGATCTGAGATCTTAATTTTTGATTGCTCTCACATGTTCTCCAATTCTTATCTTCAAAGGCCTAATTGTGCTTCCTATATATATATTTTATGACAGATACATTGAATCCGATATATCACATATTTAAAGTTACAATTGATTAGGTACTTGATTGGTCTGGTTGTGCCATTTGGCATGTCAATGTTTGTCTTGCCATTGTCTGAGTATCCTCTTTGTTTGAATTTTTCGATGATGTTACTTGCGTGTTTTTCAAATTCTGAATTCGTAGTGCAATTTCTTTTGACTCTGAGTAACTGACGTGGCTGCATCCACCAACAAAGGGAAATTACAAGTGTGGTAACTGTCAAGTGTGTCAGTACTCAGACAATGTCAAGGCAAACATTGATATGCCAAATGGCACAACCAGACCAGTCAAGCACCTAAGATAAGATATTGGAGAACATGTGAGAGCAATCAAAAGTAAAGATCTCAGATCCTCTATGGCCTTTCACTTTAAAGAAAACCATACAACAGAATCCATGTGTAACATAAGATTTTTTGGTCTGGAAAAAGTACAACTACCTCCCAGAGGAGGAAATCAAGAACAATTACTAAGACATAGAGAAGCTTACTGGATCTGTATGTTGGACACTTGCCATTCAGGTCTCAACACAGACATGGAAATGCACCATTTTCTTTAATGCACCCACATTAGACTCTCGAAGAAGTAAAACCTTGACATTGTATGCAAATTGTATATATTCTGACCCAAGCACTGACTATCATGATGTATGCCGCAAGACAATCAAGGTCAGCCTCTCATTCCCATTGTGTGATCAGGATATCCAATTTCACAATAACTATCATTATTTTTATTTGTATTAATTTATTTTCACACATAGACACGCATAGCATTGTCATTTTATATTTAAAGATATAGACTTAGGAAATGTGAAGCATGAAATGATTACACAGGGTACCTAGACAAACCTACAATATTTAGTGAATATTCAGGATAAATAGGTTTCATAATGAGACATTTAAGGCATTTCAGCAAGAAGAATACATTAATATAAGAAGCTTAAGATTTTACTTTTATAGAAGTACAAGGCGTTAAATTTACAGAAACAAAAACGGCATGATATAGTCAATATTGCCAAAAGGTATGGGAAACAACGTTCAATGCATATACATATGCATCCCAAAGCAAGATGGAGGAGACGTGATGACGTGGTCACGCTCCATGCACGTGACTGCGCCATCACGCCAGTATAAAATTCGGCCACCTTTGATTTCCCGCTGCAATCGTACCTCAAGGAAATCAAAGTTCGAAGCAGGGGAAACCCAATGAAAGACAGGTAAATGTCGCACAATATTGGGAAACAAATGTGTTACGTATCTAACAGTGTGTATTTCTTACTAATAAGGATGTTGAATTGACAAAGTTGTCACTATTTTGTACACTATAGGAGGAAACTCAGTTTAACACAACAGAAGTAGAGGGCTTATACCTAATATAAAATTTTTTGAAAGTGCACAAAGTACGAATACTAGTGAGTATTATCACACATAATTGTGAGTAAAAGTTAATTTGGGGAACACGGGATGCACTCAAAGTTAATAACATTTGGTTTACTTTAGGTATCTCACACGATACCCTAATATGTAACCCTCCTGATGAAGCATCTGCATGAAAGATGGGGAAACATGTGTCGAGGTGTTAAATACATAGACTAACATTTTTTGAAATATAATTAAGTGAATCCAACAAGGAACATCAAAATACGTGTGCTATCGAAAGAAAGGAATTTGATACAAGTTGTTTCATAATACTGAGGACAAAATAACTATAATGAGGAACTAAATGAGGGGTCAAAATAATACCCTTTTGAAATACTATGCAGAGAATCTAAGATGGAACATTGAAATGAAGTGTACAATTCAAAGAAAGGTTTTTTGAAACAATTTTTCATGTGAAATAGAGTAATAAGAAAACACAATCTACCAATAATTGTACCATTTTGGTGCACCATAACAGGATCCTAATTCTTGTTCTTTATTAGTATCAAGCTACTGGTCAGCCTCAGCACCCATAGGAACCAACACTGCTACCCAATACATTATTCCAATCAAATAAAGACATTTTAGAAAACTCAACATTCTTAAATCAAGGGTACTCACCAATAGCCATTTAAGACTGAACATACACAATATCATAACATCGTTATTGCATCTGTCATGGTTCCATTTTCTCCATCATGAGATGGTAGAAATGTACAGCAAGAAGGCCCGACCTTGGCACAAACACCTCCTTCCATTGCTGTTATCAGATCCAGAACATACCTGTTCTGGAGAGTCACCAGCCTGATGGCTCTCAATTCTTCTTTTATTGCATTGTATCCTATTACTGTTGCATGGTTCATCTGCAGCAAGTCCCACCTAGTGATCTGCAACCACTTGGCGTTTACTGCAGCTTGAAGACCTGGTATGAATATAAATGTCATTATCATGGTTGGTCTTGCTGAATAGCTTGTGTTCATCAGGAATGTGTTGATAAGCGTTTATTGATTTCGATGAGAAATAATTCTCTTTTCAGTCAGCGAAGATTAAATGATCTCTTCCTTCTGTTATATTCATTCATTATGCTTTACATACAGGGACTTTAAAGCTCATAATTTCAATTAAAAAAAACTTAATGTTGTGGAACCATACTTGTGCAGAGCCCCTTCCCCTCAGCTGAGATCTGTAATATTGCGTTTACGTTTTAATCTGTACCCTACTTGGGACATTCTTGTTAGAAGAAATCTCCTCGATCCAAAAGACAATCAGTGCAGATTCTGCTGCTAGTCAGACATAAAGGAAACTCTGAAACACATCATCATAGTATGTACAGCTCTGGTAAATCTAATAGTAACATTTTTCAAGAAGCATTTAACTTATTTTGGTTTGGTGTCCCCTGAAAACCGATGGCCTATTGTTTTGGAGACCAGAAGCATGAGTATCCGAATCGCCACCTTTAATTTCCTTAGGTGCGATTAAAGATCCGGAGGTTGACTAGAGCATCAGATGAAATATCTATATATAATGCTCCTGCTATTGTTGTACTTGTTTAATTGCTTTTTTAGAGTTGCTTTACGAAAATGGTCAGGTTATTTATTATTGATTAATTGATGTTTTTGATTCTCCTCTATTGGGTTTATTTGTTTTATCTGTATAAATCAGTTTAATGTAAAGAATAAATGTTCCAGTCAAGGCAGAATTTAAGATCTTTATCTAAATTTGTAAAAAAAATAAAACTTTTTGCCGTTTTTTTACATTTTTACATTTTTTTTTCTTGTTTCTGTGTTTTGAAATTAATATTTGTATAATGATAAAATGTTTTATCCGGTACGAGAAGGAATGCAAGAAAACCCACCAATCTATGATTTGTATGGACTTTATTAGCTACCTCCCATATATAATAGACTAATTGCATACTTTCTGTTATTTTCTAGCCATTCCCTTTCCATTGTTTTCCTGCAGTGGACTAACTAGTGTGGCCTCACCCCCTGACACAGGAATCAACTATATCTGTGGTGGCCGCGCCGCATTTACGGAAGTCCCTTTCGCAAGTGCTGTTTGGCTGTTAGGCTGGAGAGCAGGGGAGCTCAGAATCAGTGCAGGCACTTTCTTCATTGCCGACTTTTCTACTCGCTAATTATCTAGATAGCCCCGAGTGTGCAGTGTCTCCACAATCACTCCTTTCTTAAACACTGTCCTCACGGCTGTACTCCCCCAGCTGAGCATGACTGATAGCAATGAGCCGTCTAATAACGAAAAGTTAACTATGATAGAGCCAGTAACAGACCTCATTCTCGGCACCCATATACCTCCATCCCATGTTGAAATGATTGGAGAAAAGGCTGATTACGAGCCAGATTAGCACCCTTAATTAAGTGTTGAATGAGTTGAGTGCGCACACAAAAAACGATTTGTAGGCCTGCTGGTGGACCTGAACATGAACATGAGGAACGACAAGCCGCTCATGAACTTACAATTGATTTAACCGATTCATTACCTTGCATAAGCTCCAAACTATTTGAAAAGGTCTTATCGACACAGAATATGTGCCAGCAAGCAAGTGGGCTAACTCACCAACATAATCTCTCCAACCCTGATCTTGAGCCCAAAACAACAATAGCAGTTGCTGATAATATGGCGCCATCTGTGGCAAACACTATATGGCGGAGATTAACGAGCTCATGAGACTACTATAAGTAATGAGAGAGTCAATCAAGGGAAGATCACTGAGCGTGATACATCTGAGCCCACTACTTACGATGACACGTTCACACACACACACCTACGCCACACACTTTGGTAATGATTTCCAGCCACAACGTGGGCGACACAAATAAAATTGAAGTTAAAGATCAAGAACTAGAACAAACTAGTGCTGAGGCAGTTTCATGTGGTATGAATGACACTAATAATCTCACAATTTAGGCATCAAATCCCACGTTCCTGCACCCGATGAATACATGAATCCCAATGTAGCATCTTTAATTGCTGGCATAGATTAAAACAACACCCACTTGATAACAGTGAATATGGCCCCTAACAGCCTAAATAAGTCACCAGAATATCCTGACAAAACTATGCAAACAAATGTGATACTAAAACGCAATACTAGTACTAATCAACCATTTATAACTGTACCCAGAGTCGAAGGCAAACCTAATAACAATCTTGATGACAGCATTCAAAGCATCAAATCAGAGGCAATGTTTGAAATTGTTGAAAACCTGTTGATGCTACTGGTAACAAGATGCGAAAGCATGGAACAAGAACTTGATGTCAAATCGATCCTGTTACACAGAAGCATCAACAATGGGCGACACTCTATCAGCAACAATAGTGCCACTGCAAACACCAGGTCCATCTGTAACCCAAAGACTACAACTGATGTCGCAATACAAGTAGAGATGACAAAAGATAGGCCGTTGAACGACCCACATACCTCTTCCTCTGCTTTCAATCGCCCTTCTAGAAAAAAGACCTACAGAAAACAAACCCAAGGCAAACCTCAAAAAAAGAAAATCTCCCAAGCAGCGATGTATAGAACAAAAACTGTACCCTTAGTCACAAATGGATGTGTAGTAAATCTAGACCCTATAGTGTCTAATGAAGGCGCTGAGGATGGAATTGTGCGTGCGCCAAAAACTAAAGTAAAGAGACGTAATACTAAAGTGAATAACGATGTAGAGCTTGTCACATCTGTTGAGACTATTTGCCGAGTGGTCATGGTACACCAACCGATGACTGCTATTGATAGTCTAAGTTGTAAAAACATCAATGACTTAAATGACATTAAGAACTACTTGTGTGACCCAAGTGCTGATATTGAGAAAGTAATAGTGGCCCCAAATATTTCGCCTGCACAAAACCTCTAAAAAGAAAGTAAAGAAACTAAAACTAGGAATAACACAAGAATCTGTGTCAATATTTTAGAGGCAGTGAAATGCATGTTCGTGGAAGACTGGGCGAAGGTAATGACGTGTGGACCACAAGCTGACTTGATACAGGCCTCTCTAGGAAATGGTGCGATTACAAAACCACCCGTAAAAAACTCATAAAGTCTGTAAATGACATACAATTGAAATCTGTAATAGAAATACCAGACTGTGCAGATTCAATACGAGCTCCTCAGATGAAATCTGTATTTGGGATAAACCATCACCCTCCCCTTAACCGGGCAGCTGTGATGCAGATTCTACATCATATCGTACCCCTGCGCGTTATTAAGAACGATTATATACTTATTGTTGACCAACTAGAAGATAAAACCAATGTTACGTCCAATATATGGTGCCGAACGAATGACATTCGAGAATCAATTCTCCGCTTTGAGAATTACCTCTTTTAGTTTGGATACTGTTGCACAGATGTGCAGATGCAAACAGTTAAATATGGTACTAAACCTACTAACAGTGAACAGTGTTCGAAAGAGAAGATTCTGATAACCCAGAGAGGGACCACTTTAGCCCCTACAATAACCCCTAAAGAATCTGCGACTTCTAAAAACAAATGCAGACGCCCAAAACAGCAGCAAGGAAGCAGAGGTGAATGAGAATGAGGGGTACTGGCAATGGCTGCCTAAAGACCTCTCAATGACACACGTGTACTATGCTCATGGAACACCAGACGCTTTAATCACATTTCTGCTGATGAAGGACTCCTAGACAATATTGACTTGTTCTGTATAATGGGAATTCAGAAGACATGGATGGTAGACCAGTGTAATATTGATGGTTGCATCACTTTACAAGTTGACTGTCAAGGAACACATTGGAAGACATAAGAATGGACTGTTAGTCTCAGCGCGCCACCCATGCACCATTACTGACACTCAGGTGTTCGACTTCCACTGTACAAGCTGTCATGGTAGAGTGTGATACTCTCTCTTTCAATACATTCGTACTCATAAATATCTATGACCCGCCTAACTTAGCAGTTAATAAAAAAAACATCAATATCGTAAAGAACATTCTGAGATGTTATGGACATTGCATGCCGACAGTGATTGTTGGCGACTTCAATGCCAGAATTGGTCTGTCTAGTGAATGGCCATGTGTAGCTAATGAATCCAAGCCCTATCAGCAAGCTGAATCTAACAGTCAAGGGAAAGGTTGGGCCACCCTATTGAGTGCACATAATATGACAATGCTCAATGGTTTCTGCTCTGGGGATGCAACTAACGCCTTCACTTGCATAAGCGGCAAACATTGTTCCATTATAGATGACGTATTTACCAATGCAAAGGCTCTTCAAATGGTAATAGATATGGCAGTTGTCCAACGCGATGAGAGCGACCATCTACCACTATGCTTCCTGATCAAGACCAAAGTGGCGAGTAACCAGTACAATCTAAATGGTGACATCTTTGCTCATTCTGCTGCTAACCGCATCATGTGGAACCCTATCAAATTAGAAACAGCCAAAGTAATTGCTGAGTCTGTTTTACCATAGTTTTCAGAGAAGTGGCATACTCCTGATGCCTGCTCTGACCACAATATATTACTTGACTTTGAGAAAGCCATGATGACCATAAAAGATGCTGTTGCCAAAAAAGATGCTATAAGAGCACTAACGAACGTTGGAGCAGAGAAAGCCGCAATGGCACTAAATATGACTGTCAAATACAGATTAGAAAAAAAGAAGTTAGACAAGAGATAGCTGCCGCAATAAAAGACATCAGGAAACACAGAGATGTGGCAGAACTATTAATAACTGGTAAAACCATCAAAAGGTCATATTGCTGCTGGTTACGAAAACAAAAAGACAATTCTAAAAATGACCTGTGGCTGTGTTGAGCAAATCATGAAAAATATAATATTAACAGAGGTCTGGTCTGTTATGAAAGGCACCACCAAGCGCAATCTTCCTATTAATAGTCTAAGAGAAGCTAACTGGGAGATCCATATTCAAAATACTTTAGGATGTGTTGTACCCGCTGACGAAACAAATAACACGACTATAGAAAACTGGGTATGCAAATCCACAGTCTCCGAGATCTCCAAGGTAATTATGCGTCTTCCTACGTCAAGGGCAGCTGGCCCTGATGGGACAGGCAATGGACTTTTGCACCTATCACCTGGACTCTGGGCAAATGCACTACATACTCTTTTATCATATATTGACAGTGCAGTAAAGTCCCAGTCAGCTGGCAGGAAAGTATAACACTGCCAATTCATAAAAAGGGGTGCTGGAACGATCCGCTTAATTATCGCATGCTTGCCATGCTGGACATTCCCGCAAAACTCTTCGCCAAGGTATTGCTAATAGAATTGAATCAGTGGATAAATCAGAACAAAATCCTCCCTTCCTATCAAACAGGATTCATAGCCAAATCAAGTACGATGCATAACCTATTACCCTAGTCAGCGTAAGTGAATATGCCTGGGAGCGCCGTCAACTCCTCATGTATGGTGCGTTTATTGATTTCAGCGCCATGTTCGATACGATATTGGGGAACCGGCTACGGAATAAACTGACAACATGGAATATCCCACCTGGTGAATTGTCCATGATGAAGCTGCTCTACTCCAACACCTCAATGTGTGTAAGACTAGACGGCGAGGGGCGAATAAGCGGCCACTTTTTGACAGTATGTGGAGTCAAACATGGCTGCATTTTAGCAGCCACATTGTTTAACTTATATTTAGCTGATTTTACATTTACCGACAGCTCTGCAAGAGTCAGCCCGCAAAAATTGGATCCCTTCATATTGATTGGCTAGGATATGCTAATGAATTGTTGCTATTACATTTATACGCCATCAGGTCTTCAAGCGAAACTTGATTGCTTAATTGTCTTTGCAAAGGAAAACGGTCTAAAGATAAATATAGAGAAAATCAAAATTGTCTCCTTTATGGGTAAAGTAAAAACACACAAATTTAACCGGACATTGTGGCACCTTGATTAGAAACCAGTGGAAACAGTCAAATGCTGCAAATATCTAGGTGTATACATCGATGAAAAACTGAAATGGGATACTTAATGGGATGAAATGAAAAATAAATGTATGAAGATGGGTTATGCCATTAGCCACTTTATTGGTAACCAAGGATGATGCTCCATAAAGACTATACTGTTGTTATATTCAGCTAAGATTGTTCCATGAATGCTATCTGGAATTGAAGTTTGGGGTGCTATATACACTAGAGAATTATCTAAACTTGAGGCCAAAATTTTGCACATTCTGTTCAGAATTCCAAAATGTTTTCCATGTGAATATTTATCCCTGGAGTATTAGTTATGAGACTTTAATACAACTGGATAATGATACCATCTTGGTAAATCTAATGCAAGCCCATATAAACGGTGCAATCGGAGAAACCTTCGGACGTCTTGGTCACTTGAAGGGTATTCACCATAGGTCGACTCATGCAAATGAGCTACCAAGTTATAGGCTATCTGTACCTAATTGGAGAAGCAAACTAAAAAAGACTATTTGCTTTTTCCATGCAGAATGCAATCTCGTTCAGCTATCCACCAACACTAACAGTGGTGTCTTCATATGATCTATCCTAGCCTGGCAAGAACCCCCAAAATATTTCTATGCCTATCCCAATAGCATCACATTTAGAGAAAACCTTCTGTTCAAGTTCAATGTCTCTGGTGTAGTGGAAATTATAGGTGTGAGATACAGCATCCCTCACAATGAGCGACTATGTAGATTGTGTGGTGAGCAAGTGTTAGAATCTGCAGAACACATTGGGCCTCATTCTGGTAACCTGGAACACCCCTCTAGGTAACAATGGTGCCAGTAAGCCTACCAGCACCATTTTTACCGGGCCGGCATATTATGACTCTGCCGGCGGGTGCTGTCCCGCCTGCGAGGGTCTGACCTGGTGGGTGGAAGGGCACCCGCCCTCAGCGCTTCACGGATGTACCACCACCATTGTTAACAGGGCTGGTGCTTCTGTGGTCCCCTTTCCAATTGAGACCTAAGGGACTCAAAGGGAATGGGGATTTACAATTACCGGTGCCTGACTTCCCGGACCGCCGGGGCTGTAATGCCCCAGTGTTTCCGGCAAGCCAGGCGGCGGAAAAATTCACAAGTCCAGCAGCAACCTGATGATTTTACCGGCATGGTTACCGCTGGACTTGTGATGAGGGCCATTATGTGCTACTGTAATCGTTTGTCCTCATTCCACAATCAATATTTGAAAGCTTATAATAATATGAAATGGGGAGATGATTCCAAGATAAGATGGCATCATCTACTAGAAGGCAGCAATATGAATTTGATGTTTTACATGATGACATTTTATGCTGTTTGCATGGACATTTTAGCCCCATTAGCCACATTATCCACTGGGATATTATAAATCCTTTATGAATTGTAATGCTCCATTTCTTTTCTGTGAAATGTTTTAGTGCACCAATCAGGTTAACACATTATATGTTGTTTGGTTTTCATATGTAAAGCTACTTTAAGCTACGAAGCTCCTTTCCTTCTGACTTCTAATGCTTATGTACCATTGTGTCTTGTACCTAGTCTAGGGAAAGTATTCCAGGATCACTATAAGTCCATTAGTTCTTAAGAAACCCCAATCTAAAAATGTTGTTTTCTCTTCCTTTGTCTTGTCTTGGCTTGGCTTTTGGTCCGGGATCTGGTTTGTATGTGATGAGGTTCTTCACGTTAGGGGTAGCTGCAGGAGAGATCAATGTTTGTCCTTTGTAAGGTTTAACATCATGGAGGTGTATCCACGCTCGCCTGCCTTGTAATTTCACAGTGGTAGGGCTCACTTCCTCCACTTCATTGGGGCCGTCAAAATGAGGGGTGTTCCAGGTACGGATTGTTGGGTGTCTTGCCCCACGTTCAAGTTATTATACTGCAACATTTGGTGCTGTGGGCTTAGAAAATCCAAGATGGCTGAAAAGCCCACATTTGCTCCAGAATCCCGGAAAACCGCGCAGTTTTGCGGACACCAAAATGGTCACCTGACCTACCACCCACCAGTGCGAGCGTGAGGGGCCAGAAGCGCCATGAGTGAAACGTGGTGCCAAAGGAAAAACAGCAGTGCCTCTTAGCTCAAAAAAAGCACTTTGGAATCACCTTTGTTTCTCTGAAATGCAAGCTAAAAATGCATATTTTAAACATTGCAAGATACTCAAAAATCTCACTGAACACCAGCAGACATTTGGCAGAATGTAGTCTTGTGTGCATACAAAATCTGGAAAGATGAAGAACCTAAAGCAATGTTTATAACAAAACTGGCTGAGCTGTGGATGTCAGCAGCTTAACTGAAATTGGATTTAAAACCACTAAAATCGAAATGTTTAAAATAAATGAGTGACCTACTTTTGAGTGTCACATAGGTTGCAACTGTTTAAAGGTCATAGTTTTGAACTTAGAATCAGCGTTCTAGCTGCATGTGTAAAAATTGTAAGTTTGATTTGAATGAAGAAAACTGGAACAAAAGTGACATTTAGTTGAAGCCTGGCTTGAAGAGATTGAATTCTGCCCGGCAACTACCCCCCAACAGGAGTTGAAACTTGCCCAGCCACTGCATTCACAGGCCTGGCTGCCTTCTGCTGTTCTCACCAAAATGAGATTAGACCTCTCTGATTGAATCAGGGGAGGAGCACCTGGGAGCAGGGAAACAGAACAATGAGCTTTCCTTGGCTCAGGCAAATGTTAAATTAGGGGGGGTCGTAAATGGCTTCCTCTTGGGAGAAACTGGGAGGAGCAGTGCCTCTGTGAGCAACCTGAGTTGGAGGAAGTGGATAAACCAGAAATTCCACCATGTGCTTTGGGAAACCACACCCCTCTGGGCCAGAGCATAATTTTAAAAAGATGGATAATTCATAGTACGGACTTGTCAACATTATATAATTAATATCATTACTATTGTGATTTGTCTGTGCACATTTTAAGAGGTGTTAGGACTCTGTGGTATGTTCTGGGGGAGGGGGGTAGTAGCGGAAAATAAGGTATTACTCCGAATGTCTGTATGTTAAAAATCTGACACTTTATCATCTGATGCCCATATTCCTTGTGCATGTTTGTGTAAATTCTGGAAAAGTTTAGAGGTTGTGTTCTTGATGAAAAGGGCAGAATTCTGTCATAAGTGGACACAACATCTTACAAAGACAGGGATCGGATGGTTTGGTGCTACAGAAAATATGTTAACTGGACATATAATATATGAAAAATGGTACATAGATAAATATGTATTTGGATCAAAAATAGATTTGTGTGCAAATTGACAAGGGGGTGTTCTTTCTGTATGCCATAAAATTGATGCCTGATTACGCTCCATTCCTTCCCCCAATCAAGGGAGAGAGGAGAGCTTGGCCAATGATAAGTTGTGAGGGGCAGGCTTAGTTATGCCCACGCACACACCCATTTTCAAAACACATAAAAAGAGACTGCTTTGGACAGGCAGGAGACTCACTTTCCACTTTCTTGCGAAGCATTCTGCCGGACGACTTCAAAATCCAGAACTCAACTCCAGATAGATACAGAACCAAGCCAGAACTTAAAGCAGGGGCCAATCCACAAGCTGAATCCTCTTCAGCAGGCCTCCAAATCTTTTGCAACCAAACTATTCAACAGCCGGGCAAGCTGTTTGACCTTGGGCCAGAACCATATCCAGACCCAGAAAGCAGAGCTGTATCCAGAACCGGTAGCAGGCCCAGAAAGCCGTGCTGTATCCAGAGAGACCAGAACCAGAGAGACCAGACCGCTGTGAAGTGCCTCTAGCAGACCCAGACCAGACCGCTGTGAGCAGAACCAGTACCAGAAGCCGCCAGAAGTCCAGTCCAATCCTGACCCGATCCGTGAAAAAGTTGCATTCCTGTCCAAAATTAGGAGTGAGTATCCAGCCAGAACTGTGCAGAACCCATCTCTTAGTTTAAAATAATCTGATTCAAAACATTTGAACCTGTCCAGAACTGCATCATAGGAATCGTGTGTTCATTCTGTCATTTCAAAGCTGTAAAAGTGTAATTTTGTCATTCTGAAGTTTACTTTCATTTCGAGAAACTACCTTCACTAAATCGTCCGTATCTTTTGAATCGTAGGTGCTAGGAACGAGATTTTTCATTTTAAAGCTAAGGTTCTAACCTTTCCAACAAGCCTAAAATCGACTTTCATCTCCTTATAGTTTTTCTGTAATCGCGCCCGACGCACTTGGAAAAAGTGCTGCATTTTGCGATTTGGTCCAATTAGCTCCTGTCAAAATATCCGCTTTTGCTTGAACTGCTAAAATTCGTTTTCAACCTGCTAATCCCTCATTGAGCATCGCAAGTATGACTTGAACTAATCTTAAATAGCTATCACATACCCTGAACCTCCTACACGGAATTAAAATCATTTTTGCATATTTTTCCATTCTTTGCAAATCACACTAAAGTATTTTGCCTGTGTTTTAAAATCATCCCTGTGATTTTAGATTGGTAGGTGGGAACTGAAATTTGTATTTTATTGTGATTGTATTCCTGAAAACTGTGTGCTCTACTTCCATCTCCTGATATTACATAGGGGGGGGAGTGAATTGCACAAGGGGAAAAGTGAACATATTATCTCTTGTGAAGCCCTATCAGTTATTTCTGTACTGCATTCTTTCCATCATTCATTTTTCTTGAAACCATAAAAGCATTCTCAGTTACCTTTTCCTTCCTATACCAACTCCGAAGTAATTAAATAAGCGTATAATTGTAATATTATCCATTGTTGATCACCGTTATATTCTTAAGTGTGATATCAAATATTAGTTTATTATAAAAGTGTGATATATATATATATTGTTTAATTTTTCAAATAAATCTTTTAAATTGCAAAACAAACCTGCTTCTTGGCTCAGTGAGGTCAGGGGGATTCAAAGAGAGGGGCGTTATATAAGGGTTTATCATCCAGAGTATAACTTGTCATAAAAATATATAAATAAGGGCTTCCCTTGGGCGTCCCAGACGAGGCACCGACTTAGTGGGATTGCTGAATTGAAGTCACTTAACAGGATGAACTTACGCACCAGAACCTGGTTCCTTGGGTACAGGCTGAGCAGTTTCAGCATCTCTTCCAAATCAATGGGCTGTTTGTCTTTATGGTTTTCCCTCGACCCCTCCTGTCGATTCTGGAGTTGTTGGAACATAAAAGAAACACTTTCAGTCATCGTTTTTAGATAATCATTCATTTCATCACCTAGAGCCCTCGCTACACTGTGGGCATCTGTATTTGCCCTTGTTGGGGGAGTGCAAGGAGTTCACATGCGGTCTGCAGTAATGGGGTGTCAGATGATGATCTGAGCCAGGCTGCTTCTGCAGCGCATATAACGCAAGGGGTAGGCAATTAAGCCATCCTTTCTTTAAAGTGTTTTTTATTTTTGCAATCCTCTCTTTCAAAAGGCCACTGAGTTTCTCACAAATTCTGTTTGCTTGCAGATGATAAGCAGAAGCAAACGCATGCCTAATAGCAGAACTATATTTTCAAATAGCTAATTCATGAAGTGCCCATTATCAGATCGCAAAGCTTTGCACACACCCCATCTTGGAAACACTTCACACACAAGGAACTTGGCAGCACATGCGGCATCACGGTGTGTGCATGGACCTGCCTTGATCTATCTCAAAAAGGGGCATAGTACAACTAGCATATACCTATATCGACTGCAAGTCTGCAACATATCTACATAAGCTATGTACAGATGCTGGAATGGTCTGCTTGGTCTTGGAATTACTCATCTCACTGTTCGCAGAGTGTGACCTGCATTATATTCTGGTGCACATTACTGTTTATAATGGACTGTGCCACATGTTCATATAGGTTTAGTACAAACCATTCTTCTGCAATAGAAGTAGCTAGACTTTCTTGAGTCACATGCGCTGGGTAGTGAAGCTGCTCCAACGCTACCCTCAATAGTGCTAGAGCATAACTGGCTTTCCAGTGCTACCCTGTCTCCAAATGTCCTCACTAGAGGACATAAAGCATCCCTGTTTTTTCCATAACTCTTATTCTGGTGATGCTTGTCATTGTATTTCGATAAACTGTACAATGGACGTCATATTAAATCCTTCCTTAGCCACAATGCATCGCCCTGTTGGCTGCCATATATTTGTTATCTCACTTTCAGATATTGTAATAACTGTTGCATAAATTAGAATTTTATTTTCCAGGAATAATACTCTCCCTCTAGGCATGCACCCACTGACCTGTTCCAGTAGATGTGTGAGTTGAATATGAGTGGTCACCTGGAGAACCTCTTCCTCTCCCTAGATAAATGAATCAGGAGGGAATGAGCTCCCCAGGGAAACCCTCTGGGGTAAAAAACCCTGATCGCCTCAGTGGATGTAATCTTCTATGTTGCACTGGAACGGATGAGTTTCCGTTGCGGTTCCTAGTGACTGAATGCAAATACAACAAGGAAATAAGAAAGGTATAGATTATAGAACAATAGGTTCAGGAGTAGAAATAGAGGTGAAATGATATGGATATAGGATAAGGAAATAATTACCCTATGGAGATAGGAAATGTGCAATGAGGTATTCAGAACAGCGAGAATGCGAATTCCTTCTGAATGATTGAAATATAGAAGAAAGAAGGTTGAAGGTATTGAGTTTCCTAAATGTCGTAGTATGTTAAATCGATTGGTAAAAGGAATCTAAAATACCTGTGAAGCAGAATTCAGTCGTTAAAAAAATTACATGTGAACCTTGTTGTAGGAGTTCTGGAATCGGCTGTGAGCCGGAAGAGAAAAGAAGAGACGTAATGAGAAAAAAGGCAGTGCTAACAAAGGCGTCGGAGCTAAACTAAGCGTGCAAAAAGCTACCTGATAAGCAGGTTCCACTTGTGAGATAAGTCGGAAATGGGTTCGGAGTGAATTGCCAGGATATGTCCGGAGAGACTGGACCGATAATGCCGGCTCAATGCGTCCAGACTGGAATGAAGGTAAGTGATCCCGGATGGCTAGAAAAGGATCAGGTCTGAGTCGACCGCTGGCTCGAAAGGAACGGGCATGACGAGGCGGAGCCTCAATTCCAGAGGAGCGGGTGAGAAGCTTTGAAAACACAGAGACAGAGAAGTATTATAATCGAACAATAGGAGATGTAGCAAGCAGTAAAGCCTAGGGGCGAACTTACGGAGCGCTGACTGTAAGGAGTAGCAACGCACTCGAGCGTTGTGCATGTCGGCAGATAACCAGTACTTTGCTGAGGGGGCGGAGCCTTGGTTGCAGGCATCCACTGCAAGGCTGGAATGCTGCAACCTGCCAGAGCCGCCATCTTGGGAGAAACAATGGCTGCCATCCGTGCCTTTGACCATCGTTGCCACAAAGACCATCTCCTTCTGTAAGATATGACAATATGCCCCCTCCAAAGGGCAGACGTACCCGGTTTGCCGGGATGAGAGCGATAAATTCGGCGAACCAGCTGGGGAGCATGAACTGCAGAAGCCGGTTCCCAAGACCTTTCCGCAGGCGAATAGCCACACCACTCCACCAAGTATTGGAGACGGCCCCGATGATAACGGGAATCACAAATGCCAGCCACCTCAAACTCGGGACCAGAAGAAGTCAGAACAGGAGGAGGGCGAACAGTCAAACGGCGAGAAAAGTGATCCGCCACATCCTTTTTGAGTTGCGAAACATGAAACACCGGGTGAATCCGAGACCAAAAGGGAGGAAGTTGCAGGCGATAGGCAGCCTCGCCCAATCTTTTAAACACAGGGAACGCCCCAAAGTACCTTGGAGAGAGTTTTGAAGGTATCAGATGTCTAGGTAGAAATCGGGAAGCCAACCACACACTGTCGCCCGGGACAAAAACAGGAGCCGGAGTACGGTGCACATCAGCAAAACGCCTAACCCGTTCCTGAGCGTCTTGAAGAGAAGCCAGTGCCTTTCGATGTCCCAGTTGAATATCCTGTAATAGCCCTGCAACATCCGGAAACGAAGAGGCAGATGATACCCCTATAGGAAAGCAGGTAGGATGGAACCCATAGGAGCAGTAAAAAGGACTGGATCTCAGCGAGGCGTGATGGGCATTGTTATAAGCGAATTCTGCCAAAGACAACAACTCAGTCCAATTGTCTTGAGACGCTGAAACATAGCACCTAAGATAGCCTTCAAGTGTCTGGTTCAAGCGCTCAGTTTGGCCATTTGTTTGAGGATGAAACCCCGAACTTAAAGCACGGGAGATGTCAAGAATCTTGCATAGCTGTTGCCAATACCTGGATGTATACTGGGGACCCCTATCCGAGACAATAGTCTCAGGTAAGCCATGAACAGAAAAAATGTGAGTAATAAAGATCCTTGCCATCTGAGCCGAGGTAGGTACCTTAGGCAGGGCCACAAAGTGAGCCATCTTCGTGAAGTAGTCAATGGTGACCATAATCGTAGTGCATCTGGCAGAATTAGGGAGATCCACCACAAAATCTGTGGAAAAAAACTGCCAGGGACGCACCGGAACAGGCATCCTCGTGAGTAGGCCCAAGGGAGGACATCGAGGCGCCTTAGACTGCAAACAGATAGTACATGCAGCCACATATTCCTGCACATCCTCCACTAGATTAGGCCACCAAAAGTGACGTCGGACCAGTTCCACAGTGTTGCTGACCCCCCGATGGCCGGCCACCATTGAATCGTGACACATTTGAAGAACCATCTTCTGGAGTTCAGCAGCAGGAACGAACAGTCTCCGATTCTGATAACCACACCCTTGATTGATCGTGAGACCCAGGGCCTGAAAGGCGGTACGATCTGCATTCTGCAATACCAAAGTGGCATCGGCAACGGACTGGAGAAAGTTGGAAACCACATGTACAAAACGAGCCTTAGGAAATAAAGGTTCAGCACGAAATTGAGCCCACTGAGTAGATTCCTTCCTAGATAGGGCGCCAGCCTTTAAGTTACTTCTGCCGGGAATGAAGGTGAACACAATCTCATATGGAGAAACAAATGAGCCCAACGGGCTTGTCTGCTATTCCGGGTTGGAGCATACTGAAGGGCCCGAAGGTTGTGATGGTCTGTTCGAACTTCAACAGCATATTGAGCTCCCAGCAGTAAATGTCGCCACTCTTCAAATGCTCGTTTGATGGCAAGCAACTCCTTTTCAAGGACAGTATAATTTAGCTCCGATGGAGAAAGGGTTTTAGACATATAAGCGACGGGACACTCCACCCCCTGTTCATTTTCCTGGAGAAGGATAGCTCCAAGAGCGAAATGGGAGGCATCCCACTCCACAATAAACTTCCTTCCTTGATCTGGAGAACCAAGAATAGGTCCCGTCATGAAGCAGTTCTTTAAGGAGATGAAAGCTTCATCAGCTGCACCAGACCAAGGAAAGGGAACCCCTTTTTTGAGGAGAGAAGTCAATGGTAGAATAATCTCAGAGAACCTGGGAATAAAACGCTGATAAAAATTGGCAAAACCCAGGAAACGCTGGATATCCTTAACACAATTTGGCAGTGGCCAATCCTGGATAGCTGAGACCTTCCGGGGGTCCATGGAGACACCCTGAGCTGAAAGGATATATCCCAAATAGGCTACTCTGTCCTGATGAAATTCACATTTGTCCATCTTACAGAACAAGTGATTGTTACAGAGGCGCTGCAACACCTCAGTAACATGACCAACATGTGCGGTCGGTGTAGAAGAAAAAACCAAGATATCATCTAGATAGACAATAACTGAATGAAGGAGAATGTCAGAAAAAAGATGGTCCATAAAACGCTGGAAGACAGCAGGAGCGTTGGACAACCCAAAGGGCATAACGCGATACTCATAATGCCGAAAGGGCGTCCGGAAAGCTGTCTTCCATTCATCTCCTGACTTAATACGGATGAGATGGTAGGCCCCTCGCAGGTCCAACTTGGTGAAAATCCTTGCACCTTTAATAGCCTCAAGAATGTCAGTGATCAAAGGCATAGGATAGCGATCATGGACAGTAATCTTATTCAAACCGCGAAAGTCAATACAGGGTCAGAGTTCCGCAGTGTTCTTTTTAGGAATAAAAAACAAGGACGCCCCAGCAGGGGAAGTGGACTCCGCAATGAGGCCGTTCTGAAAATTCTTACGAAGGTATTCCCTTAGAACCTCCTTCTCCCTTGCGGAGAGCACATACATGCGACCAAAAGGAATAGGCCGATCCGGAAACAACTCGATGGCACAGTTGTCTCGACGATGAGGTGGCAGTTCAGCATGTTCAGCATCAGAGAACACCTCATGAAAGGCGTGATAAGGCTCAGGAATTCCCCGGATCTGATTAAGCACAGTCGTTCCCGATCGTTCACAAGGGTGAGTGGAGGCAGAATGAAAACCAAGAGTACCCTGAGTAAAACAATGGGCTTGACAATGAACAGAACCCAGAAAAAATGTCCCAGCTGACCAATTAATATACGGGTTGTGTACCCGGAGCCAAGGTAATCCCAATATAACGGGATAATGTGCAGTCCGGATAATGTCCAACATGATGACTTCCCTGTGAGAAGCAATGGTCATCTGGAGGGGAGCCGTCTGTTCTTTTATGGGTCCCGAGACCAACGGACTTCCATCCACGGATTCCACAGGAATGGAGATAGCCTTAGCAGTACGAGGAATCCCATATTTAGCAGCCCAAATATCATCAACGAAATTCCCAGCAGCCCCGCTATCAACCAAAGCTGGAACTTCAATCATACCCAACGAAGCACATGAAAAAGTGACGTTAAGAACCTGCATGGGGGCATCAGGGACGTCCGTGATGTGGGGCGAAATGTATGAAGGAGGGGAACCGCTCATTGATTCCCTAACCGTGGTTCCCCTGACGGTCGGGTACGAGCGTTTCCCTGCTTCCGAGAGAGAATGATAGGACAATTCCGAATAGAATGCTCCTTGGAACCGCAATACATACACAACCCTAAAGTGCGACGTCAGATCCGTTCCTCAGAGGACAAAGGACCCCGAGCAGCACCTATCTGCATAGGTTCGTCAGGGGCAGCGCCCTTGGGGGAGATAGTAGAATAATCCGGCAGAGTCCTGAAACCTCTCTGTCGCTTCTTTTCCTGACGTCTCTCCAAAATTCGATAATCCATCTGCATGACCATCAAAATCAACTCCGCCAAATTAGGAGGGCGCGGAACCCTAGAGACTTCATCCTTCAAGTCTTCATTTAAGCCTCGTCTAAAAAGCGTAATCAAAGCGTCATCTGCCCATGAAGTACCCGCTGCCAATTGCTTGAAGCGAGTAATATATGTCATAAGATCAAGGGATCATTGACGGAAGTCTAACAATTGTTCCTGAGTCGACACCGTGATTTCCTGCCTCCCGAGCATGGTCTTAAGACTATTAACAAAGGCTGGATAGGAATCAAGAATTGGATTGTTTGACGTGACCAACGGGGTGGCCCAGGCTAGAGCAGGACCCATGAGCTGAGCTATCATGTGACCCACCTTATCCCTATCATTATGAAAAAATGCAGACTTGAGCGTAAATTGTACCGTGCAAGACTCCAAAAACTCCTTTAACTTATGAGGATCACCATCAAAACGTCCCCCAGGCAGAGGCCCAGGAGGAAGTTCAGAGCAGCTAGGAGCCCTCCCCATGAACTGCCGTAAAACGGCATTCTCCTGTTTGAGTGCCTGAACCTCAGCCGTCAATGACTGTACTGCCACTAACAACTGTTGCTGCTGAGCCGGATCCATGTCAACAGGAGCAAAAAGGAAAGGGGGAGAATATGATTCCCAAGAAAAAAATTACTGTAAGCCAGTAATAACGATCCTTTTGGTTATCTTTTGGCGTTGCTAACTGTAATAACTGTTGCATAAATTTGAATTTTCCAGGAATAATACTCTCCCTCTAGGCATGCACCCACTGACCTGTTCCAGTAGATGTGTGAGTTGAATATGAGTGGTCACCTGGAGAACCTCTTCCCATCCCTAGATAAATGAATCAGGAGAGAATGAGCTCCCCAGGGAAACCCTCTGGGGTAAAAAACCCTGATCGCCTCAGTGGATGTAATCTTCTATGTTGCACTGGATGAGATGAGTTTCCGTTGCGGTTCCAGGTGACTGAATGCAAATACAACAAGGAAATAAGAAAGGTATAGATTATAGAACAATAGGTTCAGGAGTAGAAATAGAGGTGAAATGATCTGGATATAGGATAAGGAAATAATTACCCTATGGAGATAGGAAATGTGCAATGAGGTATTCAGAACAGCGAGAATGCGAATTCCTTCTGAATGATTGAAATATAGAAGAAAGAAGGTTGAAGGTATTGAGTTTCCTAAATGTCGTAGTATGTTAAATCGATTGGTAAAAGGAATCTAAAATACCTGCGAAGCAGAATTCAGTCGTAAAGAAATTACATGTGAACCTTGTTGTAGGAGTTCTGGAATCGGCTGTGAGCCGTAAGAGAAAAGAAGAGACGTAATGAGAAAAAAGGCAGTGCTAACAAAGGCGTCGGATCTAAACTAAGCGTGCAAAAAGCTACCTGATAAGCAGGTTCCACTTGTGAGATAAGTCGGAAATGGGTTCGGAGTGAATTGCCGGGATATGTCCGGAGAGACTGGAACGATAATGCCGGCTCAATGCGTCCAGACTGGAATGAAGGTAAGTGATCCCGGATGGCTAGAAAAGGATCAGGTCTGAGTCGACCGCTGGCTCGAAAGGAACGGGTATGACGAGGCGGAGTCTCAATTCCAGAGGAGCGGGTGAGAAGCTTTGAAAACACAGAGACAGAGAAGTATTATAATCGAACAATAGGAGATGTAGCAAGTAGTAAAGCCTAGGGGCAAACTTACGGAGCGCTGACTGTAAGGAGTAGCAACGCACTCGAGCGTTGTGCATGTCGGCAGATAACCAGAACTTTGCTGAGGGGGCGGAGCCTTGGTTGCAGGCATCCGCTGCAAGGCTAGAATGCCGCAACCTGCCGGAGCCGCCATCTTGGGAGAAACAATGGCTGCCATCCGTGCCTGTGACCATCGGTGCCACAAAGACCATCTCCTTCTGTGAGATATGACAGATATAGTTGGATAATAGACTGCTTTTTTGGCCTCTAAATCTGTGGTTTCGTTTCCGCGAGAGATTAAATCTGTTCTCTTTGAATGGGAGGCGCATTTTACAATTGATCTGGTCTCTGGGAAATTAAACGCTTCAATGAGTTTTTAAAATAATCCTGCATGTTGCACTGGAGTGCCGTCTGTGTGGAGGAAACCCCTCCTTTTCCAACGTGACAAGCCTGAGTGTACCGTTGACGTCACATAGGCAGAGTCAGAATACACCATCACTTCCTCATCCTCAAAGCTTCACAGCACGTCAATAAGTGCAGCCAATTCTGCAGCCTGTGCTGAGTAATTTGGGGACAATTTTCTACTGATCAATACCTCAAATGTACCCTCTCAGTTCAGTTTTACCCCTGCCGATCCAGTATTTCTCGCCCCACTCTTTTGGTCAATTCTCAATGACCCATCAATGAAAACCACTTCACCTCTCCCTAGAGCATTCTTTCTAACATGGGGAATATCATCATAACACCCAGTATACCTAGAACAATCATGCATATCATCATCTTCTCCCACTCGTTCAGCTATAAACATTGCTGGATTCTCTACACTATACCTAACAATTTTAATTGCAGAGGTTGAGATAATTACCTGATATATCCTGATGCTCTTTGTGTAGTCAATGTACTTTTAGGTTTTCCAAAATTGCAAATAATGCATGTTCTACGAACAAAGTTACTGAACATCTCATGGTCACACTTGAAGCCTTTTCAATTGCAAAGGTAGTTGCTGCCAAAGACTGCTCACAAAGATAATGTCCTTTCATGACTGGATCTAAGATCCCACTGTAATAAACCAATGGTTCATGACCATGTCCTAATGTTGTTTTTTGCTTGAGTACTACCGTCATTACGTCTTCATTTGAATTAGAGAATAAGTAAAATTCTTCACGATAATTTGGAATCCTTAACACAGGGCTGTACTGATTGCCTTTTTTAATTCCTGAAATCTTTCAGTCATCTCTTTTGTGCTTCCTTGAGTCCTTTTAAAAGTGGTCGGCTATATGTACTGTAATAAAAACCCCAGGCCCTGCAATAGTTGCCGAGGCCTAAGAATTTTTGCATTTGTCTTACTGTTCTTGTCTGTTCAGTCCTCATAATGGCCTCTGCACTTTCAGGTGTCACTTTTCATCCTTTGTGTGCAAACAGCACCTTATATACTTCTTGGCAATATTATAATTTCTCCTTATCCACTTTGTACCCTTTCTCTGCCAATATAGTCATAAGCTTGACAGAGTCTTCTCTGCACCTTTCTTCTGTCTCACTGCACACTAAATGTCATTAACGTATTGAATTATGGTACTTCCAAGTTGAACATAACCCAAGTCCATCTGAAGTACTCTGTTAATGAATTTTTTTAATCTACAACAGTGAAATACCTTGCTTTTGGTGGAATATTATCCAATATTGTCACAGGGTTTGGACTAAAGGGAATACTGCTTCAACTATATTGTTTAGGGATTCAAATCCTGTATGAATCTCCACGACACACCCATTGATTTTTTGACAGGGTACACAGACGTGTTACATGGAGAATCCGATAGTACCAAACTGCCTTGCTTCATTAAAGCGGATATTGTTTCGAATATACCTTCATCCGCTTCTCTAGATATGGGATACTGTTTTGCACATGGCAAAATTGCTCCTGGTTTGAGCTTAATTTTCACTGCTCCTACTCCTTTAAATAGAACCACGTCATACGGACTTGTAGTCCATAAGATATTTGGCACCTTTCACAAATCTTACTAAAAAAAAGCGGGTTTCTTTTTTACCAAGGCCATTCTCCGCAGTATTTTTAAATTCTCTAACTTAATCCAATAAGAAAGGTTTATGAAAAATACTGTCTCCTCACTTGAACTGTCATCCCTAAATAGTTCCTCATCTGTCAACCTGTATCCTTCATCAAGGGCTACCACGGTTCTCCATCCCCTTCCGTCATCATCTGTCCCATGAAGCATCACCCTTTCTTCTCTCACTAGTGCTGCTTCTAGTCCTTGCAGGACAAGGACGCAGTGTTGAACAATGCAGGTACGCAGGAGACGCTGCCAGACGAAATGTAGCATGCTTGCTACATCCACGCGTCCGCACCTATAAGAACTGAGGCATGGACCCTCTACAGCAAAGCCCTCGCAGGACAAGGCCGCTGTGTTGAGCGACATAGGTGCGCAGGAGATGCTGCCTGATGAAGCGTAGCACGCTTGCTACGATCACCCATATGCGCCTATAAGAACCGAGGCATCGACCCTCAGCAGCAAATCCCTTGCAGGAAAAGGGCGTGGTGTTGAGCGACACAGGTGTCTGGCAGCAAAGGGGATGTGGCATAGACAGTGAGTGCGGACGACTCACTCTTCTGACTGCGGCCGCCAGGTAAGAAGTTGCGGGGAGGGTTTAGCTTGCTTTACTCCACGTAGCCCCCTGATCTGGAACCCCTTCTCACCCTTGCACCTGCATTGTTGTTTCCTCCGTGACTTGTCCCTGGCTCCCCCCTCCTCTGTCTCCTGCTCACTTTGCACCCTGGCAATCCCTGATCATGTACGGTCACTCACACCCCAGGCTGTGCTTACTCCCTCTCATCTTGGGCCCTCTTATCTGGGGCCAGGTGCACTCCCTTGCATACTAGGATAACGTTCGCTCTCTCGCAACCTTGGCCACATGCGTTCCCTCGCAACCCTTGATTGCATGCGCTCCATCGCTTCCTAGGCAGTGAGTGTCCCCTCACATTCCTTGATCATGGGCGCTTCTTGCTTCCTAGACCGTGTGCATTCCCATGCATTCCTTGATCGCATGCGCTCTTTGCTTCCTAGGCCGTGTGTGTCCCCTCGCTTTCCTTGATCGCATGTGCTCCTAGCTTCCTAGGCCGCCAGCGGTCCCGCACATTCCTTGATCGCATGCGCTCCTCACATGCTTGGCTGTGTCTGCTCCTGCACATTCCTTGATCGGGTGTGCTCCATGCTTCCTAGGCTGCGTGTGTTCCCGTATGCTTCCTTGATCGCATGTGCTCCACGCTTCCAAGGCCGCAGGTGCTCCCGTGCAGTCCTAGATTGTGTGCGCTCCTCGCATCCTGGGCCGCGTTCGTTCCAGCGCACTCCTTGATTGTGTGTGCTCCTCACATCCTGGGCCACACATTCCCTGATTGCATGCGCTCCCTCGCGCTTAGGCTGCGTGCATTCCCTCTCATTTCTTCATCACGTACGCTCTTCACGTCCTGGGCCGAGTTTGTTCCCTTGCATTCCCTGATCGCTTGCTCTCCCTCTCAACTCTAGGACTTCTTCTCCACTTGCTGCGCACCCTCCGCTTCCCCTGCAAGGCCTTCCTTGCCCCTCCTAACCACCTTCACCCAACCTACTGTGATTTTGTTCTACATAGGTTCCATTGGTAGTTGTCCTGCCTTGGGTTGTTTTACTATCCATGGTTGCTTGCTTACATCATACTGCCTGCATCCTTGCTGTTCATTCGTTTCTAGGTTCCCTGGTTGATTGCTCTGTCTTTGGTGTTTTTGTATCTCCTGGTTGCTTGCGTCATTGTATCCCTGCTGTTCATTGTTTTTCTAGCTTCACTGTTTGACTGCTCTGTCTTAGCGTTTTATTTTCACCTGGTTGTTTGCCTAATTTTATTGCCTATATCCCGGCTGTTCATTCCTTCTTTCAGGTTCCCTGTTGGATTGTTCTGTTGTTTTTTTCTAGCGATGTTTTACTTCTCATGTTTGCTTGTCTATATTTTGTATCTGATTTCGGTCAATTTCTGGCCGCTGTGTTCCCCTCCTCCTTCTGTGTCCTCCCCTCATCCCAGTGTTCCCCCCTCCTGCCTGCCCCTTAGCTTCCCCATCCCTTTCTCCCCACTCTGCCCTCTGCAACCTCTATGGTGCTCTCTGTCTCTCCTATCTTCTCTAACTGTTTTTTTATTAACTATCCTATCCTTCTCACTACATCTGGTAGGAAGAGGTTTAAGATGGATATCCTGGTCTCCAACCCAGGCCTCCCATTGCTGATACCTACACCAGTGCTTTCTCCAGACAGACACTTACCAACATCCTCTCTGTCCTTCCCTCTCCTCGCCTATGAACCCTCCATATGGTCTCTGTCCTTTCGTCTTTTTCTTCTTCACCCATTAATGGTGGTACCCCATGGAAGGCCCTCCTGGCCCCCTTCCAATCCTACAAGATCATCATTAATGTCTACCTAAATGGCACCGTCTTGGTCCAAGGCATTCAGGCCAACCTCCTCCTTTTTGATAGAGGCTTCCCACGCCTTATCAACTTCCTTTTTTCTCCTGCTGTCCCTTCTCCCCCCTCTTTGGCTCCTCCGCCTCCCTCTTCCTCTGCCCCCTCTATGGGTGCATCTGCTGCTCTCTGGCCACCCTAGTGCCTCTTTTCTCTGCCACCCCTCTACTACCCACCTCGTCTTCCTTGACCATCTTACCCTCTCCTTCTTCCTCCTCTGCCCATCCTCGGAAGCCTCCAACACTTCCTCAGGGCATACCTCTGACCTGTACCCCTCCATAGAAGTCTTTCAAAGAAGGCAACCTGCTCCACATTGCCACTCGCAACTCTCGCTCAGCTGTCAAACACTCCTCTGACATCTGCTGTCTCCTGGAAGAACTCAATATGGATGTCTTCGGTCTGACCGAGACGTGGTTCAGGACCAGCTCTGTCACAAGCTTTGACACTCTCCTTCCTGATGGCTACAAGATCCTCTCCCTGCCCAGAACCAACCGTCCCAGTGGGGGTGTATCCTTGACCTTCCCGGAGTGAATCCCTGCTTCTATCATTCCCATGCAGGACTCCTCCTCCTTTGAATGCATGGTCTGCAGGCTCTCTCTCCTGCCTGGCCTTTCTCTCAGTATGGCCACTATATACCGGCCGCCTGGCCAGGTTGTCACCTTCCTCTATGAGTGGGCGAATCTCTCCTCCTCCCTCCTCGCCTCTACCTCTCAAGTTCTCCTCCTCGGAGACCTTAAAATCCACCTGGATGCTTCTTGTCCTTCTGCAGGACTCTTTCTCAACCTCTGTGATTCCCTCTGTCTCTCTATTCTTCCCTTTGGCCCGACCCACTCTGCAAGGCACACCCTGGACATTCTGATCTCCTCAGACCTCCCCCTGTCCAACCCTCTAACCACTCCTCTCTCCTGGAGTGACCACTTTCTCATTTCTCCCATCTCTCTCTCTCTACTCCTCAGGCCAAGCCGACTCCAGCACTGCCAACTACTTTCTCTCCTCCCTCTGCACCTTTGGCTGACTCACATCCTGACACTGCCCTCTCTAACCTCCATCTTTCTATATCCAACACTCTTGATGTCCTTGCCCCTGTCATGAGGATCCGCTTGAAGCCTAAATCCAAGTGCAACTCTTGGTACGACTCAGACCTCGTCACCTTCAAATGCAAGTGCAGGGTGGCTGAAAGGAGGTGGAAGACTACAGGCACACCCTCTGACAAACTGGCCTACTCCAAAGGCAGTACAGACTCTCTGTCTTCACCAAGAAGAGAGCCCACATCCAAGCGCATGTCTCTGCTGCATCCAACAACTCGGCCACAACTCCAAAATCTGAAAGGAGCTGTCCAACCATACTGCAGTCTCTACCTCTCCTGTTCCTTCCCAGGCCCTCTGCATGGCCTTGGCCTCTCATTTCATCACTAAAACCCAGGACATCCTGTCCACTCGCTCTTCTTCCTCTTCTTTCTCCTCCTCCTCCATGCCTATGGCCTCCTTTCCTCCTACCTTTTCTTCCCTTCCCTTGTTCACCCCAGACAAGGTTTCTAGATAAGTCCGTTCTATGAAAGTGTGGTCAAAACAGGTTCTACCCTGCTCTTCAAAAACCATCAAGGACTACATCGACACCCTTGCTCCAGCCCTGGCCAATTTCTGCAATCCCTCTGTAGCCACTGGAACTTTCCCCTCCCCCCTGAAGCACTCCCTTGTGACCCCCTCCTTAAGAAGCCCTCTGTGGATCCTTCCTCTCCGGCTAAATATTGCCCTATCTTTTTTAAATTTATTTTTTATTTAAAATGATATAGTTTATTTCTAAACTTTTCATTTGTGCACACAAAGTAATACAAGTGAACAGAAATGTATTTCATCACCCTATCTCTATCACTCCTTTCCTGGGCAAACTCTTGGAAAAGCTGGCCATCTCCCAGGTTAACCTTCATAATGAATTTGTTGGTTGTCTCCATGACCATCAGTCTGGCTTCAGAGCAGCCATAAGTACGGAAACTGCTCATCCGTGAAGACCTGCTCTCCAACCTTGCCTCTAACCTTCCTTTTGTTCACATTCTCCTTGATCTTTCTTCTTCTTTCGACACGGCCAACCATGCCATCCTGCTCAAGCGCCTCTGTGATAACCTGGGTATAACTGATCAGGCCCTGGCCTGGCTGACCTCCTTTGTCACTGACCGACCCTCTCAGGTCCAACCGGGGTCCTTCCTCTCTTCTATCCCTCTCTCTAATTATGGTGTTCCCCAGGGGTCTAACCTCTCTCCCTGGCTGTTCAACCAATACCTGGCTCCTCTCGCCCACCGCATTGCTGCTCTCTGCTCCAGCTTTTAGTGTTATGTGGATGAGACCCAGCTCTCTTCAGACTTCCCCTTCTCTCATTCCTGACTGTCTGTCTGCAATTCAGGAGTGGTGTGCCACTAATGATCTCTGCCTTAATGTCAGTAAGACGGAGATCCTCCTAATCGGAACACCAGCTCCCTCCTTTCCTCTCTCTCTGGCCGCCCAAACTGGGTCCTCTTCCTGCTCCTACCTGTGAGGCTAAGAACCTTGGGGTCATCTTTGACTCCACCCTCTCGTTCTCTCCTCACATTTCCGCCATCTCTAAGAAGTCAAACTATCAGCTGCACCTCCTCAGAGGTATTCTTCCTTTCCTCACTTTCCCCCAGAAGCTTACTGTCTCCAGAGCTCTGATCCTCTCAAGGCTGGACGACTGTAACAGCAACAGCATCTTTTTAAATCCCCGGCCTCTACTCCCGGTCCTCTACAGCTTATCTACAGAACAGGACTGCAAAACTTGTCCTTGGCCACAAGCCCAGGGATCGTATCTCTCCAGCTCTGAAATCTCTTCATTGGCTCCGAGTGGCAGCAAGGATCAAATTCAAGACCCTCTGCATTGTCCACAAGACTTTCCGGGGCCTGAGTCCACACTACCTCCAACTCTCTCTTCCTAAGTGTCTCCCTTCTCGAGCTCTCCGCTCATCCACCTCCAACTCTCTGAGGGTCAGCCACTTTTCCAAGCAGAGAGTTGGGGGCAGATCTCTTTCTTCGGCTGGGGCCTCCCTCTGGAACAGCCTCCCTGCCTCTCTGAAACTTGAACAGAAGCATCTTCAGTTTCGGAAGCAACTCAAGGCCTTCCTCTTCACTTCCGCTTTCTCACTTCCTCTCCCCTGCTGATGAACCATCTGTCCACACACTGGTCACCTGGCCACCCTCTTAAATTGAGCCCAGGTACCTGCCTGTCCAGTGGCTCCTTGCACAGCCTCTTGGCCCCTCTAGCACTTGTGGTCTGTATCTGTAACCCTACAGTCCACTCTCTCTGCACTTATGAGCCACCTGCTGGCTGCACCCTCCGATCACTGGCACTCAGCCACCCACTGGCTGCACTCTGTTTAGCTGCACTTCTCAAACCCCCCTTTTCGCACTTCTCCTCTCCCTCCTCTCTGCGCTTGCATGATCTGAATGACAAGCCTTAGTAAGATTGTTGTTTTGTCCTCCCTTTGTTTCCCCCTCCTTGTCTTGTTGTGCCTAGAAACTCTTGTGTACAGATGCGCTATAAATGCCATATCATATGATATCATAGTTTTATGGGATAACTTGCCCTTCCTCATCATCCATAGGAATCTCTGGCCTGAACAAAGATGTATCAGGTATCCTCAACATCTTGCCGATCAATTTAGGCAACCATGATAATAAGATAATCACTCCATACAAAAACACTTCCTTGTCTAGAGGTTCCCCTCGTAGACCTTTCGTCCCTGTAAATGCCAGTATGAGCTCCCTCACATTTACATAATGTATTCCTGGAGTGGAACACACTATTCCTTCATCAGTGAAAGATATTGTCATCAAGTCATGTCCTAGCATGTTTACCGGTGTTTGTTTAGAATATAACAATGGCATACACATGTCATGTTCACATATAGAAATCGGTAATTCCTCTGTAAATGGAACTAAATTTGTTGCCCAAGAAAATCCCTGGGCATTCACGACAACACCCAACATTGGATATTTTCCCTCACAGAAACAGGAACGAGTTGCCGCAGTGTCCACAAGAAATGAAAACGTCTTGCCACCTATCATCACCTTGACCCTTGGTTCCTCTCTGGTTCCGGTGTTACAGATAGCACTGAACACATCAGGTCCTTCTGTGGGCTGTCCTATATAAATAGGATATAAATTCATCCCTGTTCCGGTGAAAGGATTTCCTCCCACCACACTCATACTCCACGATTTGGGTGTAGCTACTTGCATGGCTCCCATATTCTGTGATGCGGTCTGATCGATAAGAAAGTGACCCCTCTCAAGTAAAAAGTAAGGTATTACCCGAATTGTTCGTTTACAATTGTTCGAATGACACAATTGTTCGAATAATAGGGGTCCTAATTGACCTTCTGCAGAATTGACCGTATGGTCATTTTAATATATGTTATGGGTTGGGTTGGTGTAATAATAATATAAGGGGATTGGGAGGGGGGTTGGGGTGGGGGTTGGATTGGGTGGGGGCTGCGGGGGGTTTCCCCCCGCATATATATCCTAATTGACCGTTTAAATTTAGTCAATTGTGCAGAAGGTCAATTGTTATTCGAACAATTGACATTCGAACAATTCGTATACAACCAAAAAGTAAGGCTTCTCGGAATTCATACCCCAGGAGCATTGAGGATTAGATCCATAGTTGACACTACCTCCATAAAGTGTTGTTGGAGATTTCTGCTGGAAGACATCTTCCACCTGATGATACCATTGGGTTAGGCAATATTGAAGATCTACCCTTATCCAGAAGAAGGTCGAGAAATATTAGGCCAATTGTAAAAAAGCTGTTTTGTTACGACCGAAACATATGTAGATTGTGTGAATAAGCCTAGGTGCAATTTAACGTAAATACATACTTGCAGTTGACAGAGGGGTAATGAAATGATACACTGACGTGTGTTTTATATAGGGTTTAGAATACCCGCTTGTGTATAAAAAGTGATCATTTGATGTGTGTGAATAAGAGTGTGCATGTATGGTGGAATTAATCTGCTGATGTTTAGTATGTATGGACTTATGTGCTCTATGAGCAAACTGTGTTAAAAATTCAAAAATTATTTATTTTGATTAAATGTATGTTTGAAACAAAGTATGGTTAATCTGTTGTGAAAGTTATTTCTCTAAACTCATTTACCAAGGTCCATTTTGCATATTTCTCCCATAACTATGTGCCATTGTGATATACCCGAACTAAGTGCCATTGTGATATACCTGCCTGTTGCATTAGAATATATTGTACTGGTCGCATCGGTGCCTGTTGCATCTGCATAGGCACCTTCTGTTGCTGCTGCTGAGACGGCTGCATCTGCATTGGAACTTGTTGTATTTGCTGTACTTGCGGTGCATATGTCTGAGTTTGCGTGTGATCCTGGTCATAATATCCTTGTGAATCTGTATCATACTATGGAGCATGTCCCATCCTCCCTCGTGGAGATTGCCAATTTGGTTGCTGCATGCCTACCCTACTTCTGCATACTCTGGCTAAATGTCCTAATTTACTACAGCTCCAACATTGCGGTGGCTGTCTGTCATTAAATCCTCCCCTTCCTTGAGGGTTTTGAAATCCACCTCATCCTCCTTCCCGAGGCCTTTTCCGTCTGCCTCTCGGCATAAAATTATACCAATGTATCAGGATATTGTACTCTAAGTGATCGTCATAAATCTGCTCTACAATTATTAAATGGCGCTCCATCGTTTACTGTGTTTTGTGCAGTGACTTTAGGATGGCTGATAATAGGTATTTAATATCGCCTATAGCTAAAACCGTTCCTGATGTTCTTTTCTCTACCTCAGAAATCCATTTTCCCATGCCCGAAGTTAATCTTGGGAGCATAAACTTTAAATTTTCTTTATCCATCTGGGGCCATGGTATATTGTGGTCGACCCCCCCTTTGTCTAAAAGTAGGAATTGTGACAATCTTGGTTCATAATCATACCTTGTTTTCCAAGCAGCGGTGTCCTCGCCGGTTTGTCTCCGTCCTGACAATGCCCTTAATCTGCATATATAAAGTGGGGAAAACATTCCCCTGTACTACGTGAACGTGCATGCGGTCGTTCAACATATGGTGTTGATCCTGGTATTTTTTCTATGGGGTCTTCTAAATCTGATAATTTTACCCCTTTATCTGTGCTCAATTCCCTTGAAAATCTGCATGTGCCCTCTTTCTGCACCCTCTCATTCTCCTCTTTCTTCATCTGACATCCATTATGCCCCAGCTCATGTGCCTGTTATCTTCTTCTGTATCGTCAAGATCTAAAATACTTAGGGGCATCGTTCTATGGTTGTCTGTTAGAGCGCCCCTTGAGTTACCTTAAGTTCCCTTTAGTCGGGAACTTTCAATGTTCTCTTGAGTCTCATACCTTTCTCTGTCCCTCCTCTGCCTTATCCTTTGCATGCCTCTTTCCTATGTCTTCTGTGTCCTGTAAGGATAACATGGTATCAAGTATAGACAGACACAAGTGATCACAGTTCAAGGGTGCTTATTAAACTGTATAGGTAGGTTAGAAAAACACCTAATCTAAACCTAAATCTAAGATGAGAGCAGCTACGACCATCAAATAATACTAAGGCAGTCTTAGTGGCATGGGTCAAAATAAAAGGGCCTATACTAAGATAAACCTATTGCCAATCATTACACTAAGTTCAAAAAGAGTGTGGGATAGGGTTCACAAGAAAGAAATAAGTGTTCACAAATGATAAGTCAGGATGTGTTAGCCGGGGGGTCTCCCTTCCCCACATTTTGAGCACGGGACAAGGCAGGATTCCTGAGCACAGCACACTCTTTTCCCAAAGGACCTGATGGCTTCCAAAAATAACAAACAAAGGAAGTTCTGTTCCAAATGTACGTTGGGTGATGGTTTCACCCCTGGATCCCCATCTTCCGGGCACAGACCCCTCAAACAGTTCGATCAATTTTAGGACCTCCGGAGGTTGTCTTTCCTGCTTCCGAGGATCTGACCTGGTTCAGAGTAAAACACAAAAAGTTCTTTCGGATTGCACTTGTGGTGATGATTCTTGACCCCTGGGTCCCCCTCTTCCGGGCGCAGATCCCTCTCAAATATCAGCCTCCCTCCCATCGGGTTAATTCTGGCTTATATTCACAATACTTTCTTGGTTGCATTCACGTGTTGTTGGGGTGATTGGCTCTTCACCCCTGGATCCCCCTCTGCCGGGCTCAGACCCTTCTCGAATATCAGCTTCCCTCCCATCATGTTCAATCTGGCTTATATTCTAATGATTTCTCATTCTTGCCTTCATGTGTTGATGGGGTGATGGTTTACCACCCCCTGGATTCCCGGGCTCAGACCCTTCTCGAATATTGGCCTCCCTTTGTCGGGTTTACTCTGGCTCTCATTCATAAGCTTTCTTATTTTTCTATTCCACATGTATGTTGGGTGATGACCTCACACCTGGGTCCCACTCTTTCGGGCACTGACCCCTCACAAATCTCAAGTTTCCTCTATTGGATTCACTATGGCTTTTGCAAAGATATTTTCTCCTTGGCATTCACAAAACTTAATGTCTTTTCAAACAGTTCTCCATGGACATCCCTCTGCCAAGTTCACTTTTGTCAACACACTGTTTCTTGGGACTTTAGACTTCGCCCCACTTCATTGACATCCCTCTGCCAGGTTAATTCACTCTCGCCATTTCACAATAACTTTTACTTTCTTCTGATGCAGGATTTTACTTCCCTTGTGTTTTCAATGGTTTGTCTGTCAAAGACTTTCGACTATACAGGGATTTTGCTAGACCCCTGTATGACCACTTTGACCTTCGCAGCTCCTCTAGGGCCTTCTGGTATGGAACAAGTTACTTACCTGTAACTGTTGTTCTCCAGCATGGGTCTGGCATGGATTCACATGCTCATGAATATTCCCCGTCGTCAGGCTGGGAATCCTCGGTAAAGAAAAAACCAGTATCAGTTTCGTTTCTGATCTGTCTTTCGTAGTAACAACCAATCACTGGTCTCTGCGTCATACTGACCACAGCCAATGACTGCCCTCTACCTAAGCACCGCCTCTGGCAGCCATCTTCAGATTTGGAAGCACGTGAAGTGGCAGTATGACCAAGTGAAGAGCCGCAGAGGGGTAGGCGGGAGGGTTCGCATGTGAATCCATGCCAGACCCATGCTGGAGAACAACAGTTACAGGTAAGTAACTTGTTCCTTCTCCAGCATGGGGTCTGGCATGGATTCACATGCTCATGAATAAAGAATACATAGCAGTACACATATGCACAACCACGGGAGGTGGCAAAGGCTCAACATCAAGCATCACATCAACTCAACATTAAGCATCTTACCTCCTCACCAGGCTCACCTCAGGCGAACAGGTTGCGCAGCACTGCTTGGCCGACCCTGGACTCCTCCCTGGAATCCCGGTCGACGCAGTAGAATTTCGTGAAGGTGTGCGTCGACCTCCACGTAGCAACCCTGCATATGTCCAGCAGGGGCACACCAGATAGGAACGCCGTGGTAGCTGCGATCGCTCTGGTGGAATGGGCTCTCGGACGGCCAGGCAGCGGTCGGTTTGCCAACCGGTGACAGCACATGATACAGCCGGAGAGCCATCTGGAGATGGAAGCCTTCGAGAGAGCCTTCCCCTGATTGACAGGTCCAAAGTTCACAAAGAGTTGTGACGTCTTCCGAAAACCCTTCGTGCGGTCCACGTAGAACTTCAGCGCTCTAGCTACATCCAGCGAGTGCAAAGTCCTCTCAGCCGGCGACGAAGGCGACGGGAAGAACACAGGTAACACCAAGGGTTCGTTGAGATGGAAGTCCGACGGTACCTTGGGCATGAAGGAGGGGTGCGTCCTGAGCACTACCCTCGTGTCGTGGAAAGTCAAGTACGGGGCCTTGCAGGAAAGGGCCTGGATCTCTCCCACTCGTCGTGCGGAGGTGATGGCCACAAGAAAAGCTGTTTTCCACGATAGAAACTTCAACGGGGCCGAGTGCAGAGGCTCGAACGGAGGTCCCATGAGCTTGGTCAGCACCACGTTGAGCTCCCACGCCGGGGCCGGAGCCTTCACCGGCGGGAACGATCTGAACAGTCCCTTCATGAACTCTTTCACCAGACGATGAGACCACAAGGACGTCCGCCCCGTGGTTCTGGTGTATCGGGAGATCGCAGCAAGATGAATCTTGATGGACGCGTGTGCCAGACCAGCTTTGGCCAGCGTCAGCAGGTACGGCAGTACTTGGGGAGCCGTAATCCGTAGAGGGTTAATCTTCTGTGCGCGGCACCAGACAGAGAACCTCTTCCATTTGTGTCCGTAGCATTTAAGAGTCGAGGACGCCCTGGCCTTTGCAAGAACCTCTCTGCAATCGGCCGGTATGTCGTATCCTCCAAACTCTAGCGCTGCAGGAGCCAGGCCTGCAAGTTCAGCGACTTCGGGTCGTGGTGGAGGATGGCGCCTCCTTCCCTGGAGAGTAGATCCGCGTCCGCCGGCAGCTTGATCGGCGGGGACGCTGACAAGTCCAGCAAGTCCGGGAACCATATCTGCCTCGGCCACGCAGGTGCGACGAGGATCATCCTGCACCGTGACCTCTTGAGCTGGTTGATGAGCCGGATTAGCAGAGGCAAAGGAGGGAACGCGTAGAGGAACAGGCCCTCCCAGGGGAACGAGAAAGCATCGCCCATGCTCCTCGTCTGGGGAAACCTGCTGGCGAACCTCCGGCACTTGGTGTTCGTCGCCGTCGCGAACAGGTCGATCTGGGGTGTGCCCCACCGTCGGAAGAGGCGATCCACCAGATCCTGCCGTAGTTCCCACTCATGGCACGAGCGCAGCTCCCTGCTGAGTGAGTCGGCGATGGTGTTTTTTATCCCGGCCAGATGAAACGGCACCAGAAAAATCCCTTGGGCGACGGCCCAATGCCACAGGTCCTGCGCCTCCTTGGACAGCGCTGGGGACCTGGTTCCGCCCTGTTTCCTGATGTAAAACATGGTGGTGGTGTTGTCGGTGAAGATCCTCACCACCTTGCCCTTGAGGGACGGAAGGAAGGACCTGAGGGCCCAAAACACTGCACGGAGCTCCAGGACGTTGATATGCAGGGACTTCTCCGTCGGGAGCCAGAGTCCCCTTGCGTGCAGATTTTCGGTGTGCGCTCCCCACCCTTCCAGGGAGGCATCCGTGGTCACAGTCTCCTGGTGGGCTGGGGCCTGGAAGTCCATGCCCGCCGTCAGATGCGCGCGGGTGCCCCACCACCGTATCGCTCGTCGGAAGCTCTCGTCGAGCTTGATCCTTTCCTCGAAGCTGCCCGTCGTCTGGATCCAGCGCGCATCCAGGAATTCTTGCAACGGGCGCATCCGGAGCCTGCACATGGGAATGAGGTAGATGCAGGAAGACATCATCCCAAGGAGGGACTTGATGGACCTCACTTTGGCCGCGTCGGCCACCAACATCCGTTGCACCTTGCCCAAGATGGTCCTGGTCCTCTCCTCCGACGGGGAGGCCAGAAGGGACACTGTGTCGAGCCTCGCTCCCAGAAACAGTGCGACTTGCGCGGGCACCAGGTGGGATTTGGCGTAGTTCACGGAGAATCCCAGGTCCGTGAGGAGTTGGACGGTCCTTGCCGTGTGGGCCACGGCGAGCTCCCTCGTCTTGGCGCGGATGAGCCAGTCGTCCAGGTAGGGGTAGACGTGAATCCCCTCGCGGCGCAGCTGCGCCGCCACCGGTGCGAGGCACTTGGTGAATACCCTGGGAGCCGACCGTAGTCCGAAGGGAAGGGCTTTGAACTGGTAATGACGCCCTTGGACCACAAACCTGAGGAATTTCCGGTGCCCCTTTAGGATGGGAATGTGGAAGTAGGCATCCTCCAAATCCAACGACGATAGGAAGTCTCCTTCCTCCAGCTGACCCAGGACGTGCTGGAGGGTGACCATCCGGAACTTCTGCGCCTTGATGAACTTGTTCAGACGTCGCAGGTCTAGGATGGGGCACAATCCTCCCGTCTTCTTCTTCACGAGGAAGTATCTCGAGTAGACTCCGGAGCCCCGAAGCCCCTTTGGGACGAGTTCGATGGCGCCCTTCCTGAGCATCGCCTTTACCTCCAGGAGAAGTTGAGGGGCGTGAAGTTCTTTCCTGGCTACGGGGGGGACGCGCGGACACCTTCTTTGAAACTCGAGCGCGTGGCCCCGGGCCAGGGCGTCCAGCACCCAACGGTCGGTGGAGATGGACTCCCACACGCTGACGAAGCCCGCCAGCCGGCCTCCCACCGGGGTGCTTCGGTGGGGGCCCGACCCCACGGCCGGTTCAATCCTGCTTGGACGCGGCCTTGCCGCCTTGACCTCCTTGGCGACGACGGCGGGGTCCGCTAGACTTGCCTCGTCCTCTGTAGGCCTCTTGCGACGACGAGCGGGCCGCTTGACGGTAGGAAGCGAAACCGCTGCCGGAACCTTTGGAGGCGCCCTTGCCTCCGCTGCTCCGAAAGGGCGTCCGTCGTTGCTGCAGAACTCCAAGGGCCCGGGCCGTCTCAGTATCCGCCTTGATGGCCTGAAGGGAATCGTCCACTGTCTTCCCAAACAGATTGTTCCCGTCGAAGGGCATGTCCAGGACTCTGGTCTGGACGTCCTGCCGGAAGTCTGTAGCTTTGAGCCATCCACGACGTCGAAGGCAAACGCCGATGCCCAGCTGGCGGAACCCAGTGTCGGCGATGTCCGTCGCCACGGTGATGGCGTGGTCCGAGGCCACCTCACCTTCCTGCAGGATCTCCAGGGCCTCCGCCCTCTTGTCGTCCGGCAGAAAATCCAGCAGGGGAGCTATCTTGTACCAGAGCTCCCTGTCGTAGCGAGCCACGATAGCCAAGGCGTTGGCCGCTTTAATCGTCGTCGCTGCCGACGAGATGACTCTACGTCCCATAGCATCCAATTTCCTTCCCTCGCCGTCCGGCGGGGAAGTCGATGTGGAGGCCGCACCCCCCCCGCTTTCTTCCTGGCTGCCGCGGAGACGACGGAATCCGGGGTAGGCTGCGCCTGGAGGCACAGGGGGGCCGTGTCCGGGACCCGGTACTTTTTCTCGTACCGGTCTCTTCTAGCTGGCGTCGTGGAAGGGTTCTTGAGGAGGGAAAGGCCCTCATCCCAAATGTCGTCCAACAGAGGCACTGCGAGGACCGTCTTCCTCTTGGCCTCGCGCCGCTGATAAAGGAAGCCTTCCTTTTTCTTCTCCTCAGGGCAGAGTTGGAAAAGCTCGGAAGCCCTGGAGATCATGGAGTGGAAAGATCCGATCTCGTCGGGCGGAGAAGCCCTGGCGGGAGGCGACGACGGAAAATCCTCGTCGTATGCCTCGTCGTCCGTACCCGTCGCTGCCGTGTCAGTCCCCGTATCATCCCCTCGGGTGGACGGGGAGGAGGGCTGGAAGGGGCGCGACGGTTGAAAAGGAGGTGGTGGATGGATCCTTCTTTTCTTGGTAGGGGGAACACCAGAAGGTCCCGGTTCTGGATCCCCCGACGGGAGAGGTTCCTCCGTCGGTAACAGTAGCCTCGTCCTTATCTCGGAGCATAAGGACTGTATGGCCAACAAAATGGCCGCCGAGTTGTCTTGCGGCGCTGGCAGAGGGGAGTCCGACGGGCGAGCAGGGGCCCCGTCGGTATCCTCGACGATGTCGTCGTCGTCACCTGCGTCGGGATCCATTCCGACGGGCTGGCCTTCTTCCACGCCTAGGCCGTGGCTTAAGACCTCGATCAGCTTCTCTTCTGAGGTTGAGGCCGGATCTACGACGACGCCCTGCCCCCCCTTCTTCTTCCCCACGGAGGGTTTCACGGGGGTCCTATCGATGGGCACAAAAGAAGACTCCCTCCGAGGAGGCAGGGAGATTCTGGGCCCCGAGGTCGCCACCACTGGTGCAGCCTCCACAGGCTGAGCCAGGGCCGCCGCGACCGTTTCGATAGAGGGCTTGGTCGGATGGATCAAGGCCTTCACCACCTTAGGTGCGCTCACCGCCTTATCCTTGAGGGAGGGGGCACTGCCACGCTCCTCCTCTGCCTTAGAGCTCGACCGGGGCCTCTCCAGGAGCTTCGCCGGGTGCTCGGCCTTCCTCTTACCCGACCCAGAGCGTTGGCTCGTGGTTGATGGTGCCGGGGAGGGTGCGCCCTGCCTGGCGCCCGTAGAGCCCGACCGTTCGGCGCTCCCGGTGCCAGCGGACTCGCGGTGCTTGGCCTTATGTTGGGCCCCCGTCGCCGGGGCGCCCTCAAAGGTCTTAGAAGACCGCTCGGATTTCTTCTTCTTCTCGCCAGACGGGCTCTTACCCTCCAGCCAGTTGGCGAGACGTTGATGGCGGTCCTTCATGGTCCGTTCCGACATGTTGCCGCAAAACGCACAGTCCTTCTCCACGTGCGTCTTGTCCTCATGAAGGCAGTAAAGGCAGAAAGAGTGTTCGTCCTCCTTAAAGACGTTCTGCAGCTGGCATCCAGGGCAGACCCTGAACAGCTATTCCGGGCGTCGAGCTTCCCTTCTCCTGGGCCATCTCCGAGACCGGGCCTGAGAAGCTTCTGGAGTCCTCCGAAGTGTAGCTCGACGAAATCTTCACCCTTGAGGGGCACAGACGAATCCGACACGGGTCCCCGTTGATCGGATGTAGGATCGGTGGAGCTTGAGGCTCTTTTGACCGAAAGAATCGAAGTTTTTTGAGAAAAAGCGCGAAAAATAGCACTAACGCTCGAGAGCAATAGCACGAGGATCCCAACACATGAACGTGCGGTAAAAATCTGAAGATGGCTGCCAGAGGCGGTGCTTAGGTAGAGGGCAGTCATTGGCTGTGGTCAGTATGACGCAGAGACCAGTGATTGGTTGTTACTACGAAAGACAGATCAGAAACGAAACTGATACTGGTTTTTTCTTTACCGAGGATTCCCAGCCTGACGACGGGGAATATTCATGAGCATGTGAATCCATGCCAGACCCCATGCTGGAGAACAGTAGTTTCATTCATTGCAGGATCACCCAGATTCTCTCGAGTGAGCACCCACGTGGTACCGGACCTCTCTGCAGCTGGTCTTCCCCAAACAATTTACAGTTCTTTGAACTTTCGTTAATGTCCCACTTTGCGACTTTCATTCAATACCGTTCCTCTTCGACTCACCAGATGTGATGAACCTCTTGGCATTTCACTTTGTCTGGAGTCAAGGCGGGTACCACATTAGCAGGCGTTTCCCACTGTCCTGCTTATCAGCGTAGGCATGCTTTGTGTACCATTGACATCTGCTGCAACACACTCAGGCTATTGTTCATGGTCACATGTTTCCTTCTGTGGAGGCTTTGTGGGTCTGGGTAAGAAAGGGCAAGGTCGCTTCTCTCCTTGTTGCCCCTTTGATACTCGCTGCCTTTCTCCTCCTCTGGAACTGCCGTGCTTGGATAGCTCTCTCATTGTGCGGTCTGCCTTACTCGTACTCTGCTCTTGTGCTCCAACTTTTATCCCTGTGGGGAAAGGGTCATCAGGTGGGTGTGATTCTGTGATTCTGCTCAATTGCCTAACTCTGCTTGACCCTGGTGTCGGGACATGTCAGGTAAAAAAGCTCTAGAGTTAGTCTGCTGTCTTCCATGGGGTAAGAAAGTGTCTTTGTCAAAAGGTAGGTTTGTCATGAGGAATTATATTCTTCGTCCTGGGGGGGGGTTGATAAATTCAGAAGGGTGAGATTGGTAAAGTTTGGGAAGTAAACAGGAATGACCGGTATTACTATCTTGAAATAAACAAGTGGGATTGTGGGAACGGTAGTGTTTTGTCAGAGTAGACTGGGTGTTCAGAATAACCAGAGGGACGTGGAGAAGAATGGTTGGGAGTATGAAGGTAGGTACCAGAAAAACAGGGATTCTGGAAGAGATGGTTTCTGAATGCAACAGGGTTTGAGATCCTAGGGGATTTGTTATAGATGGATGGGTTGTTACATTTGGGCAAGAAAGATTCCATGTGAATAAGGGATGCAGATGTGGTACAGCCTACAAAAGCCTCAGGAACTCTTTCTTCCTCACCTTCCTCGCCGATATAATACTGCGTCTCACCTGGGGCATTTTCCCAAGCACAACACTGGGCTCCCCTAGCCAGGTGATCCTCCCTCGGTCACCTACCCACATGGTTGCCATCTGCGAGCGCTAGCTCTTACCTGGTAACCTGAATAAGGGATTCTCAAGGTTTACTTGGGAGAATACCATCAGGTTTCTCACAGTCCTGTCCACCAGCCCATACTAATCGCGGCATTCCTTGCAAATCCCTTCGGGGCTGTTGTGACCCTCTTTCTTCGTCAAATTGTTCTTGTGCTTCTATGTACACTATACTTCCGTGGCATAAATATTCCACTTTGTGTTCTCTTAATCCCCTACTCCTGTCCATTTCATCCCTTAACTCCACTTCCTCTCGCCTTTGTTGCAATCTACATACTTTCAATCTTTGGGCTTCTGCCTCTTTTTGTTTCTCCTCTTCCAATCTCTCCTTCTCTTTTCTTATTTCACACCTTTTTCATTCCTCCCTTTGCCTACATCCTTTGTCCCTTTCTTCTGTATAATCGTTCTTCTTCTTTCTCTTTTCGTTCTCTCCTCCCTTTCCTTTCTTTCCCGTACTTCATCAATGCCCTTATCAGATAGTTTTAGCAATATTTGTCCTCCCATCTATTTGTACTGTACTATTGTCATGCCTTTAGCTGTATGCTTTGTTCCCTTCTGTCTTTCTGCCTTTTCCTCTATCTCTATTTGTTTATCTTGCCTTTCTTTTCTGTCATCATGCTGTTTATTTTCATTGCGTGTTAATATACTTTGTCGTTCTCTATTCCCGCTCTCTTCCGAGGTATCTTCGCTGTTATAAGCAGGGGGCTCATATATTGGATTAACGTACCCCGCTGCTGCCTTTAATTCCTTTAAAGGATAAAAACCCTTTTCTTCAACTTTTTCATTTTGCTTTTCAGGAGGTAAAATAGGAGCCGAAGGTATTACATCTTCTCCTTTATTCTGATTAAGCATCCACTCTCTCAAGTGGATCTTCTTTCTCGCTCTGAAACATTTTACAGAGTTCTAAAACTGCCAACCTTTTTCTTTAACCTTTTTCCTTTCTATGTGGCATATAGGTATGTCATCATGTGATGCAATATCAATTTCGATAATGAACCCTCTTGCGGCCATGACATAAGTGCTTTATTAGCTGTGCGCTTAATCCATTCGGAATGGTATTTTCTCATTTTGTCTGTATATCTCGGCAATTTTCTGCATAGGTGTGAAAGTGGTGCGTCTTCCATGGTGATGTGTCAATTCACACTGTCAATACTTACCCAGTCTATTATTCTCCTTCCTAGGTTTATTAAATATATTGTTTTCATCTTTTTGAGCAAGCTGCATCAATCACTCATAATCCATTAATCAAAATATTTTGAAACATTGTTACACCATTACTCTTCTTGTTCCTTCGTTTACAATTTCCATCAATTATTGTTGTATCATTCTTGGTTTTTTAGTATCTCAAGTTTCTTTTCTTTCTTTATTTTATTTTCATCTGATTTTGACCTTCTGATTGATGTCAATCCTTTGTTTAAAAGATGTACCCAAAATCGTTTTTATCTATTTATGCTTATGTTTGACATTTATCACTTTAAGCATGCAGAAAACATTATATAAACATATTATTACCCATACACATGTGCACTTTAATTTGTTCCCCTACGAACATCTTTTTTTACTATCCTTGTCTGTATCTTTTCTCTTATTGACCCCATCTCAGAGCGTAATACACGCCCTTCTGATTGGCTTTACGACCTTGGGAATCCCTTAACACTTCTATATGGAGTTACGGCATGTAATCTTTACGTACCCATGAAATTGAAGTATCCGTCTCTTTTTTATAACCGCTAAAAAATCCAGTTACTCTTTCTATATATATATATATATATATATATATATATATATATATATATATATATATATATATATATATACTCAACACATCACAACACAATCTCTCTCCATTTTGCTTATTACCATATTTGATGGTCTACTCACATCCGCTATTCAGCTCGAGTCCCTCGGCATCGACTCTACCACAATCAACCAGTTTGCCTTCAGTCCACAGGGGGCCTGCGGGTCCAAACATAAATTTCATCAAATGGGTACCTGCAAATCTGAATCTTGATCACATTATATTTTTTTTATGTTCGGCGCTCCGCGGGAAACTCCGCGATCGTCTGGCTAATGATAGGGGCCGACGATTGCCCGGAGTCTGGATCTGGGCCTAGATCTAGGTCGTTAGACCTGAACCATCCGCACTGCTACCAAATGAGCTCTAGCACCTTGGAGCATCTTCTTTGTGCTAGATGGGATTATCAATAATTATTACAAACCAAATAATCAGACAGACCAAAAGAAGATGGTAAAATACTGCTTTAATCTCAATGAAAGAAAGCAGGGATACATACAGCTATCAATGTAGATGCTCGATATGCACACCAACGTTTTTATACTTTTATATAAGTCATTCATGACGTCATCCTACGTGGCATTTTATAAAAACCTAACCCCGGGAGGAATTGGATTAGGGGAACATATCTACTTATAGAATAATATAAGTGTTAATATCTTATTGGCTGCCCGTTGTCTGTAGGACATGCCCTAAGCTACTTCTACGTGCGTCACATACTGATTATAGCAGAGAATATGGCAGCAGGCTAATAACTGCAACATTGTATATGGAAGTGCATGGCGGCCTTTTGATTGGTTGGCAACCTTGGGCTTTCAGCTCGTTTTAGCAGCACATGAACAAAGTGAAACCAAGGTGTTCAAGCTGCGTCTACTTGTTCTTTGTTTTCTCAATTTGTCCATTGTATGTCATCGAACTGATCCATAGCCAAGGTTTATCATTTCTAGTTGACACCGTAGTCTGCTCACTGTTCTGGGATAATTGAGGGAGTGTGAGCACACCAAAATCTTAACTCAAAGCTCTAATGAATAGACTTTGTTTTGAGTTATGCATCACATTTTAGGAGACCACGATTTGATCCATTTCTGCCACTCAATTTCTGCTATTTTATTTAATTAACAAGGGTTCCATTACCCTCTCTGGCCTTTAGAGACTTGCTCACTCCACCTCACATAGGCTTTTACCTTCATGGTTGTTCAATACTTGGGATCAGCAAATGTCCTTGCCCTCCTAATCTTAGCAGAAATATGCCTCATACACGTGGTCTATTCATTCGCCCCTCTCTGTGCCTTGCACGCATCTCTCGAAATAGCCTCCTTGACTTCAGGCCAATAACCTCACTTATTCTGCACATGAAAACTGCTTCGCCATCAATTCTTCAATTTGCAATCATCTGGTTGGTTGTTTTTGAGGTAGCTGGATTTATTCTTTAACAAGGGCCGTCGTCCATTTTCTTCCAATGGGCATCCTAAATGTTTTATATATATATATATATATATATATATATATATATATATATATATATATATATGGAAACCAAGAACTGCAATTGCGCGGTTCACAGCGGCACTCCTCCATTTAGGTTCCAAAGAATCACATTTGGCCATCATGTTTGTGTAAAAAGTCCTTTATTGTTCAGTAGGTGGACACATGAAGAAAACACACAATTACGCGTTTCACCCAAACCGGGCTTCGTCAGATTATATATATATATATATATATATATATATATATATATATCTTTTTTTAAGCAAACTTTCTATATGCTTCTTCTACCTTGTGTTAGAGCACATTTACAGTTATTGGTCAGCACGTTACTTCATCTTCTTATTTTCACGATAACTTCCTCTTTTGGTACATGTTTCTCTTAGTGCTTCTGTTAAATCGTCACTCTTAAGTATTTTTATATTGTTTCGACTTAGACTTATATGTCTTCTTTATGACATCAAATTGCTGTCATCAGACTTTTCTTTAGCATTCATCCATGATTCTCAGAGCCGCTTCCAGGCATTTAGGCAATTGATATCCTTCTTGGTAACTCCCTTCCATTGTCTCAATGTAAGGCTATCTTCTGAACGGTTGTCTGGGTGCATATCGTCTTTCGTACAATCAATGCAGTATGGACATGTCGCATAAACTCGTGTATGAACTCCCAATGGCAGCCCTTTGTCTGCTACTCCAATAGGACGGTGGTGAAAGGGTGGGGGCTAGAGAAGAGGCCTCCACCTGCTCCTCTTCAATACAGTGGCTAGAAGTGTTCTTGCTGGAAAACCATGTGAAAATTTGTGAGTTTGATGGAGAGATGGGTGGTTGAGGAGTGAGAGCTAAGGGATCTCTGTTTCTGAAGGGCAGCCATATGGGTAAACTGAACAACTTAAAGGGGGGTAGTTCACTCAAAAATGTTATTGCTTACAAATATTGGCCATAATTAGAAATGTATGTTAACATATATTTGTTTAAGTTCTATGAAAAATAAGCTTCAAAATGTGTCTCCAAGTTCTGATTTGCAAAGACATGGGGGCATCCATTTTGTAATCAGAAACAGTTTCATCTGTTTCTTGTAATTCTCTGCTCACGAGGCATTAATCAAGCAGGAGCCCCCTACTGGGAGCTGTAGCTTGTTACTGCCACAGAGCAGAGAATTATATAACAAGTGCATAGGGCAATCAGCCCTATGAATGGCAATCCCAATACAGCAATCAAACACTTTTGAAATCTGCAAAGCGTTTGTTTTCTGCTTTAGCATGGCATTCATAAGAATGCCTGTCCTGTGAACGTGCGAACAAGCCAAACACATCCTGTTTATTTAACAGGCATGCTTGCCTTGCACTTGAAAGCAAACCCTTGAGTCCAGTGGTTAAAGGCTAGCCCTTTCAACCACTGGACCTGGGTTTGAATCTGGTACAATCCTGGAGGATAGGCAGCTCTGATTCTGCCCCAGTTCCTGCCCAAAACACCTCCTCATTGAAACTCTTTGACTTTGCTTTAATCAAGCCTTACTGTCAAACGTTGACTCAAAATGCTTGCCAGTGCTTTTTCAAAGAAGTCTTCTGAGAGTTAATGACTTAATTGGAGCTGTGAATCTGCTACTCATGTAATAAAAATGGCTTAACCAGGTCTGCCTTCATCCACTCGCTTTATAAGCACTATGTGTGTCTTTAAATGAAGTTCTGTTAAAACAAGCATTGGCAAAGCCAAGAGTATTGGCTTGTGTAAAAGAATTAGGCATTTGCCAGACATTGCTATTAGATGCCCAGGTACTCGCAACATTCTGCACCTGCTGTCATCAATGGCCAGTTAATGCCAATAAGGCAGTGCCTGGCAATTGGCTTTCCCATACCTGCACAAATGTCCAAACTGTTGGCATTGCCAATGTTTGTTTCTACATAGCGCTTAATACTACACTGCTTTAACCTGTTTCTCAGCACTCCGTGTTGTGAAGAATCCTGCGGATCCATCACCAAAGCCCTGCCTAAAGTCTCCTCCCAGGTGGCCAGCAGAGGGCAGACGCTTCCTGATCCCAATCCTGGGGGTGGTGCACTGCAGGAGGATCACCTGGGTGGAGGCAGGGCCCACGACAGTGAAGAGATTCCGTGGGATAAAACACTGTGTTTTTCTGCTGAAAGGATAGCTTTTCCACCATGCCAGGAGAGGTTATGGCTTTCTATCATTCTAATATCTCTCAGCCTCCTGTTAAAACAATTTGGTAAAATCTAAGGTTGTGACATATAAACTTATTACATCAAAAGACTGAATCTTTTTTTGTATCCCTAAAATAAAATGCCCTCCTCCTTAAAATCAAATGCCCTCCTCAATACCAAAGGTACAATACTAGGAATAGTGAGAGTACTGCCTTTCTACACTATCTTTATCTAATACGGTCAAAACCTACAAACCCTCTTTCACAAATATGAAGGGAATTGAATCTACCCTTAAAAATACAAAAGAAGTAGAAAAACCTGATTTCACTAAAGTGAACTACATGTCCCAGAAGCCTATGAAACTGAGACAAAGAAGAGGGCTGCAGAGGCATGTTGAAGTGAAGGTCAGCCAAGTAGGTCTAATAGCCTTTGCCAGGGTCAGGCAATTAACATTAAGGGCCTTTACCTGAATTCAATTGCCACACTTGAGAGGCATAAAAGGCTGCAGCGGGAAGAAGAGGAAGGAAAGGAGCTGGAGCAGGAGCTGAAAGGATGGCAGTAGTAGCAGAAGGAGAAGAGCACCAGGCTGGCAGTTCATGAGGAAGTGTGATCACTTAAGGGACACCGGGACAAGAGAAAAGCAGATTTCACCTGCAGGTTCTGAGTTGGTCCTGTGTTCACAAACCCTACCTTGTCGTGGCTGCACTGAGAGAGACATGCTGAAGTTGCCAGTGGCTGTGATTGCAGAGCCGTGATCGTGCTACACCCCAAGGCCGGTGTACAGAAGCAAGCTGCGGCACAGAGGGTTGAAGGAGATTCCCTGTGGGTGAGGCCAGACCGAAGACACCCATGCCGCCGAGGGGTATGGGTCCCAAGAGTGCCTAAAGTAGTAACCGAAAGAGAAGAAGTCAGGAAGTGGAAGCAGCCTGCAACTGCAGTGTTCCTGGAGCTGGAGTGTGAAGCTTTATATGTTCAGGTTCACTTTAAAACTCTTGCCGGTAACTGTTACCAGCTCCATATTAACTTGCGTAATAGTGAAAGTGAGTTGAAGTTGTGTGTTGCTGTGAAAAGTGTTTTGAAGAATGAAAATGTATCACGCATATTTCTAATGCAAGCCGCAGTCCTTGCGTATAACCAAAAGCTTTCCATTTTCCATTGTTGAACTGTATACCTTTACCAGAGTGGTTGCATGTCTCCAATTAGAAGAGAAACGTTTTGCTAAACCATTCGGAAACCCGAAGCAGACTTTCACAAATTGTTACAAGGAGTATTCCATCAGAGAGAGGTTGAGTGTGAACAGTTATGGTCCCCGACCTGAGTTAAAGTACAACTCTGTGTTAACCAAAGGAAATATAATTACTTACAGCTCTTTAAAGTTAAATATCTTCATGAAAGAGTGGTTGTGTGTGCCTAAATCTGTTTCTCTTGTGAAGTTTGAACCTTGTAACACCCAGAACAAATGTTACATGAATGTAGAAGTTGTTGAATTAAAGAGAACAAGCATTGCACAAGCCAGTAAGCAAATCCTTTCTATAGTGAATCCAGCCTTATTAAAACCTAACATCTGCATTCTGAAGTTGTTTAAATTGTTAAAAGTCCAGTGTCCTCTGATACAAGTGTGACAAGGCTATCCAAAGCTGGAAGTGTCAATAGAGCTTCAGGGTAACTACTGCATACAAGAAGGTGTGAATAAATCTAAGGAAATGAGCTGGGTGCTTGTTAAAAGATTAAGTCAACAATCTGTAATGCTGAGACTGTTGAAGATAAGAGAGAGGCAGTCTGGAACCAGAAGAAGATTATACTAGTGGCAGTAAGACAGGCAGAAGAGGCAAAGATGCTGCACTTTTCTTATAACGCAGGAAAGAAGAGTGCCTCAGCTACCTGTGGAGGTTGAAAAGTATTGTCTTTAAAAGTGTCTAACAATAATAAAGTCTCAAGTTGAAGCTGAAGAAGAAATATCTTGACAGAACAATCCTGTCTCTGAATGTTGTATTAAAGGTTTAGTTTAGTTTATTATTTATAGGGCGCCCATAACCCTGAGGTATCTTTGCGCTTTGAGCATAGTTGAATTGTTACAGCATGGTTGAATCGTTACAGGTACAGTTACAAGTAAAGCGGCAAGGCATAAATACCATGTTACAGATTGGTCAACATTACAACCGAGGTAATACATACAAGAATCGGAGGAACAGTCCTCACTGTACACAATAATGATTGGGAGGAAAGAGGCACAAGTGCAGCAGGTAGCTAACCTACAGAGTCAAGTGAGCAGTTGAAGTGTAAGTTAGTGATGCTGGGCAAAGAGCCAGTCTTTCACTTTTGATCTGAATGTCCAGAAAGACGTTTCGCCTCTGATAGTTGACGGGAGTGGATTCCAGCCCTTGGCCACTAGCACAGGAAAGCTAGACCCTCCAGCAGTTTTCAGTTTATGCTTAGGGATTTTGAGACAATGAAGGTATGAGGATCTGATAGGTTTCAAGAGTTCCTCGAGAATTTGTCAGTCAGGTATTTGGGGGTTGTTATTGAGAGGCCTCTATGCGTGATGACTAGTGAGCGCAGAAGGATTCTATCTCGTACTGGGAGCCAATGTGCGTCCCATCTGATGGCAGAGATGTGACTGGAGTGTGGAATGGTCAGGGCAGATCTCAAGGCATTGCTCTGCAGAACTTGTCATCTATTCAGATTACGTTCAGTAGTACCAAGGAGTAAGGTGTAACAATAGTCCAGCTTGGATAAGATCAAGGCTCTGGCTAATGTAAGGCAGCTGAATGTGGACAGAAAGGGTTTGCTTGCATTGATTAGTTTGTTGGTATATGCTGTGGTGGAGGCTGTGGAATTCACTTGTTTTTTGAGGGGGAGGGTGGAGCCTAAATAAACGCCTAGGGTTTTAACTTCCTTGGCGACTTTGATGATGTTCTCATCAATGTTAAAGGTTTCGTAGCGCGGATCAAGTCTGTTCAGGTGCGCTTGGGCGCCAATGACCAGAAGTTCCGTCTTGTCATCGTTTAGACAAAGGCTGTGAGCTGCCATCCAAGCTTGTATTTCCAGGTAAATCTCATTTAATATTTTAGAGTCTTTGTTGTAGCAGCCAGTGAGTGTAATGAGGACCTGGGTGTCATCCGCGTAATTCGTGTAAGGGACACCCATGTTATCAAGACGATCAAAGAGGAGCTTAGTGAAGATATTATACAGCGTGGGTGACACGTAAGACCCCTGCGGGACTCCACAGTAGATGGGTACTGGTTCAGCAGATGCTGTTGGAGTGAAGACCCTAGTAGTTCTATTAGATAAGAAGGATTGGATCCAATTAGCAGCGTTGGGAGAGAAGGAAGCAAACATGGACAGATGTTTGGTCAAGATCTGATGGTCGACAAGATAAAACGCTGCTGATAGGTCCAACAGTAGGAGGATAGCCAGATTACCCTTATCTTTGGCTTCATCCATTTGGATTTTTAAATCCAGGAGGGCGGTTTCTGTGCCGTGTCTCGGTCTAAAACCAGACTGTCGCAGGCTAAGAAGGTTGTTATCTTCCAGATGTTTTTGAATTTGTAGATAGGCTGCTCTATCTTGTATTTTTTTATGAGAAAGGGGACTGTAGTTATGGGTCTGTAATTGGTGGGTACGTTGGGGTCAAGGTTAGGTTTTTTGAGGATAGGCATGACCCAAGCCTCTTTGAGATTATTGGAGACTGTGCAGCTATTGAAAGATGAATTGATCAATGCAGTGATGAACGGTGCTAGGCCTTTTGGTTGAAGCAGTTTCTAAAATCTGGCTGCTGGATTTAACTTCCTTTTAATTATTTGAAGGTAAGTTTCATTCTCAATCCTTCATTAATTAGGGTACTATGTACACACAAGCAGATTTGGAGGAGATTAACAATGGAAGGGGCAAGATTGACCTAAGAACTTTAAATAAAATTAGATCCTTGGAGATTGATATGAGAACCACAAAAAAAGAGAAGAACCACGTTAGTAAGGGGGAACCCACAAAGATCAAAGCAGCATTGGTCAATGCACGCTCACCTGTGGCTCATGCAGTAGAGGTGAAAGAACTGATACTTGAACATGATCTGGAATTACTGTTATTAACAGAAACATGGTTCTCAGAGGGGCGTCAAGCAATATTTCACACATTGGTGCCTGATAATTATTTGATACAGAAAATTGATCGTACATATAAAAGGAGAGGGGGCATAGCAGATATTTAGAAATCAAAAATGACACTCTCTCATATGGAGGAATTAGATTAGGGTCAAGAGGCACAAATGGGGGATTTCACTATCACATTGTCCAACTCAACTTCCATAAAAATGGTATTAGGTTATAGACCGCCAGGTCTGTTAGGTACATTTCTGGATTCGCTGGGTCTTTATCTGACATCAACAGTAAGCAAATATAATGAACTGCTCTGCCTTGGAGACTGGAATATTTGGATGGATAGACCAACCAATCCAGACTCTATTGCCTTGAGAGATATCTGGGATAATCACTGATTAACTATGCTGACAACAGCACCATCCTATAAGAAAGGGACATTGTTTGGACATGCTAGCAACTAGAGGAAAGGTTGCAGCTTTTAAAGAAATATGACCAGTATTATGGTTGGACCACTGTGTCCTACACTTTACACTTTCTAGTAAAGACTTAGTAAAGAGAAAAGGCAGAGAAATGCCATTGATCTGGAAACGTGCTGTTACTTACTTGGATAAAATTCCAGGGGGAGAAGTACAGGAGAAATTGAATGCCATTGATAACTCACTGACATGTGATGAATTTTTTAATAAAGGTATGGACATATTGGAAGAAATATGTAATATGTATGCACCCCTGAAACAAAACAAAAACCAAGAATTCTAAATCTTGGTTTAATCCTGAACTTGCTTTGATTCAGAAGCAGCTGCTTAAAGCTAATGATAATTGGAGACATAGTAAGAATAATAATATAAATACATGGCCAGTTGCTGAAGCTGAAGTCGTTCCTTTTATCTTTGAACTGTGGCAACACAATCCTGGAAAGAGGATATCCAGGGTTAACATTGGGTCTGTTTTCTTTTCTGGAATTGGATGGGGAACTTTTCAACAGAAAGCTAAGGAACCATTACCAGTGGATTTTTGTTTGGGTGAACCTTTGTTTCTTTTGGAACTCAAACGGACTGACTTAAGACTTTGCTTTCTTTGTGAACACTTGGAGAGATTGACTTTGGACAATCCTGGGAAAGTGATATACCCAGGACAAGTGAAGGTCATCCAAGTCACTGGTTGTTGGGTATTCACTTATTTATGATGTTTATAATTTACTTTGAATGTTTTGTTGTTTAGTGTGAGGGTTAGTTTGGTGTATGCTATGAGAAATCCGCTTAGAGTTTAGACTAGGTAGGAAACTCTCTGGTAGAGTAGGTTTAGTGAGGATTTACTTGCACTTGCTTTTATTAATAAAAACTGAGAAAACCACAAGCAGCTGTCTGTTTCACCTTACTGACCCCTCACATAGTCAATGTGCCCATGATCGCATGATGTCGTTCTTGTCTTTGTACTTGTATCCTGTATTGTTAACACACCAGGGCCTGTGCGCCGAGATATGCAAATACAAATTTGTATCGGATTTCGTGAATCCTCTTAGCTTCGTCTGAGAAAGTAGCCTCTTCACAACAAGAAAGACAAGGGGGTCAGGACGGTATGGGAACGGCTGAGAGCAAAGGTCAATGTTATTGATGTGGGGGCAGCGAGACGGATCGTGTGGAAAATCTGCCTTCAAATGTGTTACAGTGTAAAAGGAGCAGCCAGCGAAAAGTGTATGTTTACATACCCCACCCCCACCTTCAAGGAGAAACCTGCAATTAGGATAACTGTTGTAGTTTGGTTCTGTGTGCATCCTACATGTATGGCAGGGTGAGTGGGAATGTTGTGGTGTCACTTAGGAATGTTGGGTGAGTGACTGACTGGTGAGGGTTCTGAGAAGTGTCAGTTAGACCTGGAACCTGGCTGGGGTGGCTGTGCCAGTGTTACTGTCCTATGTACTTACCTTGCATGGCACTTAACTGTTGGTGACACGGACAATAAAACTACCTACATGAAAGGTGGGTCCATGCGTCTTCTTTTTTTTTTTTTTAAACTTTATTTACACAACATCCATAACAAATCCCAATACAATCAGCGTATATTAAATAACACATGAAAAAAAAAAAAACCTAGGGAGGCTACTGCATTTTGGCGATGAGGTGGTCTTGAAGAAATCCAGGAGCACCAGGAAAAGGTACTGCTGTGGAGGGAGCAGCGGTTGGACAGACACTGCCCTCCAGGAGTTTCATCCACACCAAAGCGGTGCCAGCAAGCAACGTGGACCTGGCGAGGCTGTGCTGCAGTCCAGGAAGGCTCACAGGCTGGGTGGTGTGAGCACCAGTGTGGCAGGAGCTGGCATGAGAGTGGGGCCATGGAACACGGTCTCAGGAGGGCTTGCAGGCCGGGTGGTGTGAGCACCGGCACAAAGCTGTCAGATGTCGGGGACCGGGTATAGTGGCAACTGAGTCATGGGGAATTTGTAGGCCGGGTGGTGCTAGTTGGCCCCATCGAGACCGGCATCAAGGGAAGATCAGCCTGGACGGTGCCCGGTCTCAAGGGATTTCCATTCCAGGCCACGCGAGTTGACAGTTTGCTGGCTGTGGCATAGGGACTGCACAGTTCTGGATGCGAGCACTGAAGGAAACATGTAGCGAGGGGTGGCGTCACAAGGAGGAAGGACCCGGAGTTCCTTGTCCGGCAGGGTGGCTCCATCCTGGCCTCTTGCCACTCGAACAATGGTGACGTCAGCTCTCATGAGTCAGGCGCGTCATTGGGCGAGGAATCTTCAGTTCACCTAGAGTGTTGCCATGGAGACTGTATGCTCAGCAGGGCCTCTGGGGGCGCCAAGGAGATGGAATATGAGGACCTTGTGAGCAATGTTGCAGTGTGCCATAGGTGCAAGTTTGTCAGCCCAAATGCTTGGAAAAAAAAGCGTCAGCCCTCTTTTGCAGTGGGAAGCGGCGATACAGAGGAGCAATACCCTCCGGGGAATGAAATGAAGAAAAGGTGCGTTTCCGGTGTGCATGAGGAGCAAGGTGGTTTTAAGTGTGCTCAATATGAACAGAGTTCAGTTTTATCAATATGTGCGGTGGGTGTATTTTCCAGCGCAGTGTTCTGCCAGGGGCGTTGCAGATTTTTTGGCAATTTAAAATAATTAGATTCAGATCTCTGGTATTGTTACATGCAGTTGAGAGGTCTCCGTATGGCAGAGGACTAAGGAGGTTTAGCTGTGTCTGGAGGCCTGCTATTCAAATGCTGGTTTGTTATGTGTCGTGGCCTCGGGGCAATTAGCTTTGTTTCTTTATGCAGGTTGGTAGGGTGAGTAATGTTAGGTCTCAAGGCCAGTGTTACTGGATTATTGTGTATGTGTTGTGGCCTTCTGTTTAGCTTGTTAGATCCTAGGTTAAGGGTATGGACTTGTGGGTGCGGGGATGCACAGAATGTGTTTTGGACATTTTGTTTTTTGATATTGGTGGGATTGTGGACATGTGGGTGTGGGGCAAGCACTGGGACTCATGTATTTTGGGTTGAGGACATGTAGGTGTGGGGAATGCGCAGCAACATTGTCTTCAAACCCTCTGTGGCAGGGCATGTTACATTAGTATACATGTATTTTGTGTATTGTTCGTAGGGTTGTATAGTTGTAGAGGGGTAACCTTACTTTAGTTCTTTGCAACAGAGACAATAACGTTATCCAAGCATGTACTTATTTTCAGAGCCAGCAATAAGGCACGTCTACTGGTGGCTGCTAATGATTACAGATCTGCATTTAACAAGAAGTAAAGGCAAATCATGACACTGCAGAGAGGAATGCACACCCAGACCATACACAGAATACGTGTGCATACTATTTGGAGCAGTCTTGAGATTCTGACACACGATGGAAAGATGCATGGTTCCCTTTCTTCCCCAACGCAGCCTTCTCTCTCTGATCTTCGACTGAACATCTCTTGTTTTTCTGCTTTGGACTGAACTGTCTGCGAGATGAAGTTGGGGGCACTCAATGTGGGTCTTGTAACAAGTCGCAGGTACTTTATAATGATCTTTTAAGGCGCCACTTGGTATTTGAAACCCAAACTCACATGTAGAGTTTTACTGCAAAACGAGATATTAGGTAGTTGGCACACAAGGAATGTTGTTTGTAGGTGCAATCTAAGAACATCTTTGCCAGGAAAGACAGGCTGCAGAAACTCCACCTGAAAACATTTGATATTACACAATTATGAGTTCCTGTAATCTGATAGCTGAGGAGCGTTTGAAGTTCTAATTGTATTACATCCAACACTGTGTGCTATTTACTCACGCAGGAGTAGAAATGCCTGACGATGAAAGGAGATAGAACCATAGTTTGTTAGGAAAGAATAATTGTATTGTTCTGCGCTTGCTCGATAATTTGCTTTTAAAGCCTGCCTTTTCTTGCATCCTTAATCCTAGATTGTTAAGAACAGGCCACGAACAGTTTTGGAAACGCTGTTACATAAAAGGCGGAGCAGGCTGCAAAAGCAAACATGCACTCACAGATGTGAAAGGAATGTACAGTGGTGTCAGATGGCTAATGCATCATGAGCAAGCATGTTTTTCTCCATTGCTCATGGTGAGTAGTTGCTTTGCTTACAATTCATTTACTTCGTTTTTCCAATGCTAATCTAATTTGACTTCATTTAATTATGATCTATATGTTTAGTGGCTATAGTTAAGATATAGTAATACAAATAAGTACCAAAAAGTATGAAAAATGGTTTTAAAAAAGTGAAGCGGAGTAGCGGCTTCTTATCAGAGTTGAGTTGAGTGTAGAGAGGGTGGAAAAACGTGCGGTGTTATGCTTCGCATGGCAGGAAATCTGCAGCTGCTGCTGAATGTCGCATGAGAAGTACGCATTTGTATGAACCCGTATTACTTTTGTCAGAGTATTAGCTTAGTGCGACTGATTTTACCCAATCTAATTCAAATGGTGTATGTTTGCAATGTTAATCATCTGTGTATGCATAATGAGGTTAAAGCTCACAGGCCAGTCCAGAAGGACAATGAGTTCCACACGAGGCCAGTGATAAACAAAACTGTCAACATTGGTGTTATCATGATGTGGGTGAGTGAGAGATTCAGTTAATGTGGTGGTGGAGTCGACTTATGTGAGAGGGAACATGGCTATTGTGTGTTGGTGGATGGGATGGCTTGATAAAAAGACTGATGGATGGGTGTATATAGGGAATGTTTGTGGATAGGTGCCAAACGGGATGCTTGTTTATGTATGCATTGGCATGGAAAGCTACGGGTTTCTGGACTGTGGTGGACGGAGGAGTGGGTAGTGTATGTGGATGGATGGTTTACGGCAGAAAATGAAAGGTTGGCCTGTGTGGCTGTGAATGAGTGGTGTGTGTGACTAGGTGCGCAACTCTACAGGTAAAGGAAATTAGCACATTAGAGTAGGCTCTGGCTACTGCAGTGGGTGGGCTTCATTTCTGTACATTGCATGGAAAGAGAGCAAACAAAAAAACAAAGAAAGGAATGTTTGCACTCGAATAGAGGTGGAGCGGACAGGCAGGAGGCGTGAGGGGAGCCCAGCTGAGAGGCTGCTTAACGTGATTTAATCGATTAACTCTGCTGTTCTATGCTGTGAAAACACTCATCCCACGAGTAACAACCCATGGCAAGGTTGCTTTTGACTTTCTGGTTTCTTTAGACGGTTGTTCTTTTCCTCCTGTCTTGGATCGCTCTGGTCTCTCGCTGCCTCTTACCTGTAGTGTGGTGAGGTGTCCCTCATCTTATCTGTCTCCTTATCCCATAAACCTCCTCTGCCCATGCAGGCCCTACTCACTCTGTTAGAGCTTGTGCAATGACTGGATCCACCACCATCAGCATGCCATTAGTTGGCAAATGAGTAACGTGCTGCAGCTTAGCACCAACTTGAAATGCTGTGCGTATGCTGAGCTGGCGGTGCCAGGATGGTGCCGGGCTGACCTAGTGTTAAGCAGTGGCAAGGGCTCCATAGCAGTCACCCCAATTACCAGCACAGAGACACTCAGGCCCATCAAAAACTCCCCACCGCAACAACGGAAGACTCGGCCATGGGGCATAGTTAACTGTCTTTATTATGTAACAAAATGACATGGATTACAATAGAAAAACATTAATTCTCCAGGGTTCGTGTCTTCTGAGCGTGTGTCACCCATTTATGTTCAGGTGTGATGTCACAAAACCAGGTTCCGTCCCCAAAACCTATTGGGCATTCACATTGGTCAGTTTAAGCGAACCATATACAAATTCTGTAAGGGTTAGTTCTTCTACTAGGTAGCCATATCTTGTGGCTCCTCCTATTACCATCTCTACACTCCACAAAATATAAAGTTGCAGGACTTTAGGGAGACTATTGGCTCCTGCACCATATTACTGCTTCAAGTGAAAGAGGACTCTGGATTGGAAAGTGTAGTTCCTCCCAACACTGGGACCCTAGGCAGGGTTACCAGCATGAGTGTACCTTAACAAGGTAATGAGAATGAACATGGAGAGCTGTGTGTTCCCTACTGTTGCCATCTCTGATCACCTAAACCTTGGAGAGTGCATTTAGTTGGCAGTTTGAGAGCAACACTTGTATCTTTCCACCTCTGACTTGGTGGGAACAGCTTCTCCCTGTCTACCTTGATTGAATGGGCACTGTCTTGCTCTTCTGGGTCACGTGTGTTGAGACTACGAAAAGAAGCTCTCTTGCCTGTAATTATGAGGATTTTAGCCTGAATGTCTTGCAGGTGGCTTATCATCTTGGTAACCAGGAATGTTCCCGTCTCCACTCGTCCTTTGCTGCTGAGTGAATCGTTCTGCTTGCCCCTGGCTACAGCGATCATGCCAGCCCTTCCATGTATTTGAAGTCTGTCTCCCCTTTCTCATTCACTTCAGTGGGCCTGTTGCCTCCATATTTGTCCTTATGGCTTTCCATGTTAATGGCATTCAAGCATGTGCAAGCTAGGCATATGTATACTTTGGCATCTTGCAGTTCAGCTTTGGCGAAGAATGTGTGTGTGTGGGTGTATATATGGGATACATTACTCACCGTAATCGTATTTCTGATGCTTGTATCTGCTTAGATTCACATGCTGTGCATAGGCCGACATCTAGTGGAAGCTGCAGAGTATTACAGTTTGTTTTTCGAAACTCGAAAATGGGCGTCGACACAGGGCGTGCCAGTAATACTATCCCTAGTGTGACGTCCACTGTACCCAAGATCCCTCACGCGTCTAGGATCCTCAGATTGTATTTTTTCTGACATGAGGTAGCATGAGGAGTAGCGTGAGTACAGATAATCCAAGCAGATAGACAGAAAGGTAAGACTACAAGCAATCATGCACCTTCTCTCGGAGGGGAGGAAGGGAGGGTTGCATGTGAATCTAAGCAGATACAAGCATCAGAAATACGATTACAGTGAGTAATGTATCCCTTCTGAGGCTTGTGGAATCTGCTTAGATCACATGCTGTGCATAGATTAGCGAGCAGTACCAGAAGAAGGAGGTGGGATGTGAGAAGGGTCATGAGCAAATAAGTGTCTTAGAACTGCTTGTCCCACTTGTGTATCTGCCTTGGAATGGGTGTCAATGCAGTAATGCTGAGTAAAAGTGTGAATAGAGCTCCAAGTAGCTGCTTTGCAAATGGTGTCAAGGGGTACATTTGCAATGAAAGCCAGAGTCGCCCCAATGCCTCTAGTAGAGTGGGCCCTTGGCGTAAAAGGCAGAGTCTTTTCAGAGAGTGAGTAACACAGCTGGATACAGTTAATAATCCACTTCGAGATGGCACCTTTAGAGACCAATCCCCCTCTCTGCCTGTAGCTACGGAGACAAACAGTTGATCTGTTTTCCTTAGCAGTCTTGTTTTATTTACATAGTAGAGGACCGCCCTACGCACATCTAGGGTGTGTAGTTTCACCTCAGCCGAGCTTTGCAGGTTCTGGAAGAAAGCCGGAAGTTCGATGGACTGGTTTACATGGAATTTTGATATAAATTTAGGTGAGAACCTAGGGTGTGTGCGTAAATCCAGTTTGTCTTTATGGATAGTAAAGAAGGGATCCTGCACTGACAGAGCCTGAATTTCACTGACCCTTCTTATAGAAGTAATAGCTACTAAGAAGGTCGTTTTATAAGTCTTTTTATGCATGGGTTCGAAAAGGGGGCCCATGAGCTTGGCTAGCACCACATTAAGGTCCCACCCTGGTGGTGGGTTTGAAATAGGAGGGTGAAGTCTCTTTACTCCTTCCATGAAGGCTTTAACTACTGGTACTTTCCACCACAAAACCTTGCTATGGGAAGTAGTGTAAGCCGAGAGGGCTGCCAGGTGTACTTTCAGTGAGTTAAAAACCAATCCTGCATCTAGCAGGTGGAGCATGTATGTAACAATAGTGGAAGGAGTGCAATCAAAGGGGTTGATTTGTCTACTCTGGCACCAGATAACGAACCTCTTCCACTTGTCAAAGTAACAGTGCCTTGTGTTTGGTTTCCTAGATTCCTTTAGGATGTCCATACACCTCTGTGGCAAATTGAGGTGTCCAAACTCTATGACCTCCGGAGCCATGCTGCCAGGTTCATTGAGTTGGGTTGCTGGTGCACTGTTTGACCTTGGTGCTGGGAAAGTAGGTTGTACCAGGCTGGAAGTTTGATGGGCTCGCACACCGCCATCCTGTGTAGGTGTGGGAACCACGGTTGTCTTGCCCACATGGGAGCAACTAGGACGAGCGTCATCGATTCCCTGTTCATCTTGTTCACCACTTTCCTGATGAGAGGAGTTGGTGGAAAAGCGTACGCAAACATCCCTGACCAGTTCATCCACAGGGCGTTCCCCTGGGAGTCTGGTTGGGGGAACCTGGATGCAAATCCTGGGCATTGTCTGTTTTTGCTTGTGGCGAATAAGTCTATAGTGGGGAAACCCCACTGAGAGAAGAGATCTTCTACGACCTCTCTGTGAAGAACCCATTTGTGTTCCTCTGGGAGGGTGTCTCTGCTCAGAGCATCCGCTAGGGAATTGAGCTCCCCTGGAACATGTTGTGATGACAGGAAGATGTTCCGTCTGAGTGCCCATATCCAGATTTTCTGGGCAAGCTTGGACAGATTTGGCAAGCGAGTCCCTCCTTACTTGTTCAGGTAGAACATGGCTGTAGTGCTGTCCGTCCGGATTTGCACTGACAGGTTTAGTAGATGGGGCTCGAACGCCTGAAGCGCTCTGAATACTGCCAGAAGCTCTAGCAGGTTGATGTGGTTCTTGGCCACTGAGTGAGACCAGAGACCCTGAGCTGTGTGGTGGAGATGGTGAGCTCCCCACCCCGTCAGACATGCATCTGTAGTGACTACTGCCTGTACTTCGGGATCGTAAAAGGGTTTCCCCTGTGCGAGATTATCTCTTGTCCACCAGTGAAGGCTTTGTACCAGTGTTGGCGAAATGACCACTAGATCGTCCCACTGACCACTTGCCTGAGACCACTGTTTCGCCAACCATTCCTGCATGGGACGCATGCGCAGGCGCGCGTGGGAGACCAGGTAAATGCATGACGCCATCATGCCAGTAAACGCATAGCTTTGCGTAACGTTATTTGTTGACCGGACTGATAATGCGGACTTTGCAGTAGTATATTCCGAATTCTTTCTTCTGAAGGAAAGGTCAACCCCTCCTGGGTATCCAGGATTGCTCCTAGGAATTGTTTTGAGGTGCTTGGCACCAGGCTTGACTTCTTCTCGTTGATTGAGAAGCCTAACTCGTGTAGGAGGTCGATAGTCCTTTGAATGTTTGTCCTGCAAATTCCTGGGGTTTCCCCCGTTATGAGCCAGTCGTCCAGATAAGGGTACACTGGGATTGCCTCCCTGCGTAGGTGTGCAGCCGCCACCGCCAGTACCTTGGTGAATACCCTTGGTGCTGAAGCTATTGCGAAGGGCAGTACCTTGAATTGGTAGTGGCGACTGTCCACCTTGAAGCGCAAGTACTTTCTGTGCGCTGGGAACATGGAAATATTAAAATAAGCATCTTTCATATCCAAGGTTGCCATGTAATCCCCCTTTTTTAGGAGGGGGATTACCTCTTGTAGCGTGGTCATACGAAATTTTTGGGGCTTGACATACTTGTTGGCAGGCCGTAAATCCAATACTGGGCGCATTGTCAAGTCTTTCTTTGGCACAAGGAAGTAAGTTGAATAAATACCCTTGTTTACCTGGTGTTCCGGGACGAGTTCTATCGCGTCCTTTTGTAGAAGAATGGCGATCTCCTCGAGGAGAATCTTCTGATGTTCTAAGGAGTGTACTCTTTGTCGTGGATGATGGTTCCGGGGACGCTGCAGTAGCTCTATACAATATCCTGTGGATACTGTTGACAGCACCCATCTGTCTGATGTGATCCCTTCCCAAGCCTAGATGAAGTTTGAAATGCGTCCCCCTACTGGGGTTGCGTGAGAAGGGACCCTGAACTGAGCGTCACTGCTTTGGTGGAGGCGTGCCACCTCCCTTGCTGGGGCTGCCTCTGCCTTTACCACAACCTCTCCTATTACCTCTGCCGTAACCCTGGGTAGACTGTTGGTTGTTGTTCCACTGTGTACCCTGCCCCTGGGAATAGTTAGATCCTCTCTGGGAATTTTGGCCACGTGGGCGACGAAAATTACTATTCCCTCCCTGGTTAGGGGGTTTATTGGTTAACTGGCCAAGGGACTTGAGTGTCTCGTATTCGTCCTTGGCATTTTCCAGGGCGTCTTCGACCGCCTTACCAAACAACAGATCGACTTCCACCGGTTTGTCCAACAATGATGCCTGTGTTTCTGCCTTAAAACCAGACTGCCGTAACCACGCATGTCTCTTGATAACAGTACCTTCTGCTATCAATCTGCCTGCGTTGTCCGCGGCGTCAAAGGTTGCTTTCAAAATGCAACCAGACACGGCTCTACCCTCTGCGGAAATCCGAGCTAATTGGCCCTTTAACGGTTCAGGAGCAGAGGCTATGAGAGCTGCGACTTCTTCCCACTGATGGCAGTTGTAGCTGGCCAACAGGGTGGTGGAGTTAGCAATCCTTGCTTGATAGGCGGACGTTGAGGCTACCTTCCTGCCGAAACCGTATAGTTTTTTGCTCTCCTTGTCGGGAGGAGCTTCTGACGAAGACAAGGGTGTCCCAGCCCTCTTACGAGTGTTGGTGACAACTAGGGAGTCTGGCTTCAGATGTCCTCTTATATAGAGAGGGTCAGACTGTGCCGCCCTGAAAAGTTTTTCAACCCTGGGAATGACTGCTCTGGTGAGGTTTGGGTTCACCAGGGACGGATCTATTCTCCGCTGAATGGATTTAAGGATAGGGATGGTCTGGGCAACAGGCCTCCTTTCTCCCACTAACTCTTCTGCGAAGTCCCTTTCCTCCTGTACACCGTGGGTGTCAATGTGGAAATGGTCTGCTGCGCGAGCGAGAACCTCATTTAGGAGGGGTTGGTTATCGACCGGGGAGTCGGTAACCGGGGCTTCGTTCTCTACCGGGGAATCTACTCTGTATGTTTCCGGGTCATCCTCTTCTTTTTCCTGGTCCTCATCATCCCCATAGTAGCCCGTCCCGGTTTGCTCTTCTATCATACCAAATTCTTGGTCTTCACAAAAGGAAGCCTCTCCTTGATACCGTGAGTATGGTGTTGCGCAAGGTTGTACCCCGAAGGGTTCAGACCTCATCGGGGTTTCAAACCGGCTTTCTTACTCGGGGGGATAGGATCAGTAGAGCCTGAGGGTGTGGCCCCTTGTGGATCATACAAGAGGAAATGTTCTGGATTTTTATCATACAAATCAGCCAAAGAAGACATTCTTGACATGACCCTATCTATGTCTTCACTGGACCATTTTTTGGAACTGAGAATGACTCTCTCAGCAAGTCTATGGGATTTATCTTGAGTAGCTTTGCTGGTTGTGGACCTATCAGCAGACCTGGGCTTGTCTGTCTGTTTAGGGGGGGTGGAGTGTTTCACAGGTGTGGCAGAATGTACAGGTAGTTTCTTCTGCTGTTTACCCCCCTCCGCGTGCATAGAAAAATGTTTTCCCTGTCCCTTAGTGGCTCCGGAGTTTTTCGACGCCTGGCGTCGAGGATCGGGAGAGGTGTCCCTGTCCTTCGAGCGTGGGGCCTCGCTGGCTTTAATTGCGGGCTCAGACTCCTGGAGCGCGGCCTGGGGGTGGAAGTCGTCTTCGTCTTCCGACGATCGAACTTCTGTTAGCCTAGGGAGCGAGGCACTCTTGGCAAGAGTGGATGATTGCCTGGAGTCATGTGGCAATCTTGATCGAGAGCGCCCAGAGGACACCGAATCGGACCGTTCTGTCTGTGCCTCTTTCCGAGAACTCGACGTCGTTGAGTCTCGGTTGGACTTAGTGTGTTTAGTGTGTGTAGTATGTGAAGCGCTTGTGTCGCCGGGGGTCTTCCCCATAGCCGCCCTGCCGGACGACCTTCCGAGGTCGGGGACCTGCGCTCGGCTGTCTTTCGACGCCGTAATGCCCTCGCCGTCCGAAAGTACCGCGTCGCTGCCATCGCTGAAGGCGCCCTCCGCTGCCATGGCCGCCTGCCTGGCGTGGTGGGCCCAACGCTTCGTCGAACGGTCCTTAAGTGTCTTAGGTTTAAACCTACTACATGCTCTGCAGTTCGCTTCGGGGTGGTCCCTCGGCAAGCAGAGATTGCACGTGGCGTGCCTGTCGACCCAAGGGTATTTGCGATTGCACTTGGGGCAGAATTGAAAAGGGGTACCCTCCATACGCACCTTGAGGCAGCGGGCTGTTAAGTGTAGGAAATGTATAAGGTGTACCTATATACCAAGAGTGTAGAGTATGTACCACCCCCCACTCTCCCTACTTGCAGGGCCGAGGCCAGCGGCCTACCAGGCCCGGGCCGAGGCCAGCGGCCTTCCGATGCCCAAATCCGTCGTGCAGCAGCCGCCGGTCGATTTCTTCTCCAGTCGGCGTCGAGTGCCGAAGTTCGACGTTGGGGTGGGGAAGGATGTCAATAGATTATTATTTTAAATTTTTAGCAAAAGTATGGCTAAGGCCAGGGGACTCTGCAAAATGCTTCCGACCAGTATGGTGGAAAAAAACAATCTGAGGATCCTAGACGTGTGAGGGATCTTGGGTACAGTGGACGTCACACTAGGGATAGTATTACTGGCACGCCCTGTGTCGACGCCCATTTTCGAGTTTCGAAAAACAAACTGTAATACTCCGCAGCTTCCACTAGATGTCGGCCTATGCACAGCATGTGATCTAAGCAGATTCCACAAGCCTCAGAAATATATATATGAGAGAGAGATGTATGTATGTCTGTCATCTACCTGTGTGAGTCATAAACATGTTTTGTTCATGTCTCTATGCAAAAAACGAATGCAGGTTTGTGTAACTTTGAGAATGGATGGCTATGTACTTCATGTCTAAGTGTGGCTGCATCGTGGTTTCATTGATGATGTAATTGATTTCTTGATTTGAAGTCAGCCGACTTGTCCGATTGATGGTATCTCCATCTCCACGAGATCATCGATTGGGTATGGCCTGAATGGCTGTCTGAGAGAGTAATATTTCTTACATCTGCGATACATCGATGATGGCGGTGATGGGCCTAAGAGTGATGTGCATCTGATGTGTCTCTGCCTTCGCCATACCTGGACCTCTGTCTTCAATCCCCCTCTGGTTGATGAATCAACCACATTACCTACATGGCTCTCTCTGTTCACGTGTAACTTCGGGGGCCTAACCTTTGTTATCCCTCCAAGATGTCCATGGTTCTTCGCATGGTCATCAAAACTCCATATCAGCTAACTGCAGTCTCCACCAGAGTTGACCCAAGTCCATTTCCCCAATAGTCATGGGTGTTGATTGGGAACTCGAACACTGTTCCTGCCGGCAACAGAGGACACTGCGTCAGTTGTGATTTCAGTATATTGCGTATCTTTGTCTCTTCATCTTCTTTAGTCTCTAAGTCTACCAATGTATTCATCCCTATGGTCTTTTCAGTGGTCTATTTGCATTGCGTGATGGGTAGTCTGATGACACAAAAGGCGAACAACACTAGTATCAAGGCTGCCACCAATACGTTCAGTCTGTTGGCCATCCATGTTGCTATCCATGAGAAGATATACAATAGCTAACCTTCGTCCTTCCCTACAGTGTTCATTTCTACCTCCATCTTGGCATGCAGCTCTGATAGCCGGGTAATGGCCTCGTCAAGGTCCCATTGTCTTCATCGTGAGCAGGAATTAATGTTCAGCAAGAAGATCCGATCTTGGCACAAACGCCTCCCTTCATGGCCGTGTGGAGGTCTAGAACATATCTTTTCTTGAGAGCCATTAACTTCACTGCTCACAGCTCTTCCTTGATGCCATTGAACCCTTTAACAGTTGAATTTATCATCTGCATCAGGTCCCAATGGTTTCTTGAAGCCATTTGGCGTTTGTGCTAGTTTGGTCTGCCTGAATGATGAAAGCAAAGAACATCTCGGTCCTGCTTAGCAGCCTATATTCTGGTGGTATTGCATCCAATGCATCTTCCAAATTTGATGATGCATAGCTCCCTCTTTTCATTCTGGTCAACCCTACAGATCTCTTCTTTCTTTGGTGGGTATCCATTTTGGGGACTCTGTCTGCTTGTATTTCCTTCCGGGGCACTACCAATGCTGGTGTGTTCAACTGTACCACTGAGCATATTCCTCCCCAGTTGGGTGCCAGTTGCAGGTATGCCCTCGACCCACACATCCAGTAGTGGTACATAAGCAGTGTGGTTCAGACCTTCATGCCTGATATCTGCGAGATCTGCTTACATCCCTTATTCTCTCCAACCTTTACTGGACCATCATTCTGGAAACATAAAGGAGCGTGCTGAAGTGGCATAATGGGAATGGGCCCTGCTTCGTTTTCCACCCATGTGAGCAGTTTCGCACTTGCTTTCCATTCCTTGGGGCAATTGTCATTTTCCTTTTGCACTACTTCCATAGCTTTTCTCTCAGCCACTGCTTCCTTCCACCCATCTGCTGTGTACACTTGTCCATACACTAGTATCTATGGTTGTTCCCTGTTAAGTGACTTCAATTCGGCACTCCAACTAAGTCAATGCCTAGTCTGTTATACCCAAGGGAAGCCCTTATTTATATATTTTTATGACAAGTTCATAGATCTGGATGATAAACCCTTGTATAACGCCCCTCTCTTTGAATCCCCCCTGACCTCACTGAGCCAAGAAGTAGGTTTGTTTTGCAAATTAAAAGATTTATTTGAAAAATTAAACAAAATATATATATCACTTTTATAAATAAATTAATATTTGATAGCACACTTATGCATATGACAGTGATCAACAATGGATAATATTACACTAGCACACCTTTTATAATCACTTAGGAGTTGGTATAGAAAGGATAAGGTAGCTGAGAATCCTTTATGGTTTCAGGGAAATGCAGTGATGGAAAAAAATGCAGCACAGGGATAAACTGATATGGTTTCAACAAAAGATAATATAATCACTTTTCCCCTTGTGGCAATTCACACCCCACCCTATGCAATATAAAGAGATGGAAGAAGAGCACACAATTTTCAGGAATATAATCAAATACAATACAAATTCTAGTTCCCCCCCTAGCACGCTTAGAGCAACCGGTATGCTCTTAAAACATGCAGAAATACTTTTAATGTGATTTGCAATTAAGTGAAAATATGCTAAAAATGATTTTAATTCCCTATAGGAGATTCAGGGTGAGTGACAGCTACTTTGAATTAGTTCAGGTCAACACTAGCAATGATTCATGAGGGATTATCAGGTTGAAAACGAATTTCAGCAATGGAAGCAAAAGACAGCTATTTTTGACAGGTGAAGAAGTTGAGTCAAATTGCAATTCGCTGCACTTTTTCCGAGTGCGTCGAGCGCGATTAAGGAAAAACTATAAGGAGTAGAAAGTCGGTTTTGGGCTTGTTGGAAAGCTTAGGTTCTTAGCTTTAAAATGAAAGTTAAGGTTCAAAAGATACGGACAATTTAGTGGAGGTAGATTCTCAGAAATAAAGTAAGATTCAAAGGACAAATGACACTTTCACAGGTTTGAAATCACAGAATGGACACACAATTTCTATGCAGTTCTAAATAGGTTGAAATGGTTTGAATTTGATTATTTTAAACTAAGAGATTGGTTTTGCACAGCTCTTGCTGGATACTCACTCCTAATTTTGGAAGGAATGGGCTTCGTCACAGACCTGGTCAACAGGTTTAGCTGCGGTTCTCTCTGCTCTGCTGGTCTGGATCTCTGGTTCTGGCAAAAGTTCTTGGCACTGCACAGCGGTCTGGTCTTCTATCGGCACTGCACAGCAGTCTGGTCTGGGTCTGGTCTGCGGTTCTGGAAAAAGCTCTGCTTTCTGGGTTCTGGCACAGGGTTCTACCCAGAATCAAACAGCTCGCCCAGCTGTTGAATATCAGGTTGCAAAAGATTTTGAGGCCTGCTGAAAAGGATTCAGCTTGTGGATTGGCCCCTCTGCTTTAAGTTCTGGAGTCTGAATTCTAAGTTCTGGTCTATGGATCTGTCTGGATTTGAAGTCTGGAGTCTCCCGTCAAAGTGCTTCACAAGAAAGTGGAAAGTGAATGTCCCTACCTGGGTCTCAGTGGCTCTTTTTATGTCTTTTGAAAATGGGTGGGAAGGCTGACTTTCTATGCCCAACCCTCTGAGGATCATGATAGGCTAGAGGATTCTCTGTCGCCTGACTGGGCAACTGAGTTGTGATTCATCCCATGTCATGAGACATCATTTTTATGGCATACAGAACGAACACTCCCCTTGTCACTTTGCACACAAATCAAATTTTGACTTAAATGCATATTTATCTATTTACAATTTTTCTGATATTATATGTGCAGTTAACATATTTTCTATAGCGCCAAAGCATCCGATCCCTGTCTTTGTAAGATGTTGTGTTCACTTCTGACAGAATTCTGCCCTTTTCATCCAGAACACAACCTCTAATCTTTTCCAGAATTTACACAAATGTGCGCAAGGAATGTGGGCATCAGATGATGAAGTGTCAGATTTTTTACATACATACATTTGGAGTAATAACCTATTTTCCGCTACTACCCTCCAGAACATACCACAGAGTCCTAACACCTCTTAAAATGTGCACAGAAAAATCACAGGAATAATGATATTATTGATATAATTTTGACAATTATGTACTATGAATTTTCCATCTTTCTAAAATTATGCTCTGGCCCAGAGGGGTGTGGTTTCCCAGAGCACAAGGTGGAATTTCTGGTTTGTCCACTTCCTCCAAGCTTAGCTGGCTCACAGAGGCAGTGCCCCTCCCATTTCCTTCCAAGAGGAAGCAATTTACGACCCCCCTGATTTAGCAATTGCTTGGAGCAAAGGCAAGTTCATTGTTCTGTTTCACTGCAGTCCCAGGTACCCCTCCCCTGATTCAATCAGAGAGGTGTAATTTCCTTTTGGTGGGGCAGCAGAAGGCAGGCCAGGCCTGTGAATGCAGTTGCTGGGCAAGTTTCAACTCCTGTCGGGGGTAGTTGCCGGGCAGAATTCAGTCCCTTTAAGCCAGGCTTCAGCCAAAGGTCACTTTTGTTCCCATTTTTCTTCATTTAAATCAAACTTACAATTTTGACACATGCAGCTAGAACGCTGATTCTAAGTTTAAAACCATGGCATTTAAGCAGTTGCAACCTATGTGACACTCAAACGTAGGTCGCTCCTTTATTTTAAACATTTCGATTTTAGTGGCTTTAAATCCCATTTCACTTAAGCTGCTGACATCCACAGCCCAGCCAGTTTTGTTAGGAACATTATTTTAGGCTCTTCATCTTTCCAAATTTTGTATGCACACAAGACTTCATTCTACCAGACGTCTGCAATGTTTGAAATAAGCATTTTGAGCTTGCATTCAGAGAAACAAAGGTGATTTCAAAGCGCTTTTCGAGCTAACAGGCACTGCTGTTTTTCCTTTGGCACCACGTTTCACTCATGGCACTTCTGGCCCATCACGCTCGCACTGGTGGGTGGCGGGTCAGGCGACCATTTTGGTGTGCGCAAAAACTGCGCGGTTTTCCTGGATTCTGGCGCACTTGTGGGCCTTTCGGCCATCTTGGATTTTCTAAGCCCACAGCACCAAATATTGCAGTATAATAACTTGAACGTGGGTCGATACACCTGACATCCCGGCATCCTGGCAATCCTCCTATCTCCCTTGGTACAGTCTTGGGGCATTGTAACTCCTTCTATGTCACTACCTTTGTTTCTGCTTTTTGTTGGCCTTCAGTGATATATTCTATTGTCTTGTCTGTACTCCAGTAATCGTCCATCTTTTCTTGAGTCTTGATGTAACTATCTTCATACGGGAACATCTTTCTTGTCATCCACCTTAGTGTGGCTAATCTCCCTTGGAATCATTCTCTTGTGGTGCAGAGTGAAAAGTACATGAGGCATTGTGCTCTGGCCTTTGGAATTTCAGTTGCTATGAATTTACTGGATGCATTCATGGCATAGGGGATTTGAGAACAAATGTAACAGCTCCCTCTGGTGTTTTCTTTCCCTACCTTGGCCATGTGTTTATAACACATGTTGTTTGAAATTCAGTCAAAATCAATTAGATAGACTTCAGCAAGGTAAATTCCTATGTCTGCACTGCGCCTTGGTCTCTTTACTTCCTTAGCAGTGCTTATCGCCTGCCCAGATATGGCTTCCATGATGGCATGGATAGGGGTTATGTTAGTAGGGGTCAAAGCTTGTGCATGAGAAAAGAAAATCCTTCGCAATGCAAGGAAGGTAAAGCGGTAGAGACAGCAGAAGGCACAAAACGTTATCACAGCAGTGTCTGTATCATCAAGGGGCCGCTTCCGAGTCTCAGACTTGTGCAAAGATCGCGCAAAACGTTATCACATTTTGAAGTATATTTCCCATTTCGTTTTTACTGAGTGTATTCTTGCATTGCTGCAAGGTTCTGTAAAACTCACCTAAAGAGACTAAAGAATGCATAGTTATGAGGTTAGCGTGTTTAAGGTTAAGATCTATGTCTATAGTGTTGGGCGAGTGCTGCATAGAATAATCGCTCCCACACTATGCAGATTCTTGAATCACTGAGTAAGTCAACGATGGATGGGTCCCTGTGGGTCAACTGTGGGTAGGTCTGAGCTACATAGAGCAGAAAAGCATGGAAAAACACTTGTTGAGAATTCATCCGCTCTGTTTCTGATTGTATCACAAATCTAATGAAGTACTCTTGAAAGGACATAAGTTGATTTTTGGACCATGTATCCTGGACAGTCTGTACTTTCTCAATGAATACCTACCATAAAGAAAAGCTAATGTACCTAATCTAGGTGTGCATATTGTCCTTCCCTAAGTCTTTAGTCCTGGACCGGGTTAGCTGCAGTTGTTGTGCTTCTTCCTTGTATTGTTCTTCTTCTTGCATCAAATTGTCTTTGTTTGGGCAGGAGGAGGTCTCACCTCGGCAGGGCTTAATGTCTCCAATGTAGTTCCAAACCTTCTTAGCACTCCGTTTTACTGCACAATGTGTGGCCTTCTCTACAACCTACAGCCCCTCTAACCTGGGTTTATACCAGGGCCTTACAAAGGTCCTCAGTGGAACAGTGTCCCCAGGGTAAAGTAGTGGCGCCTCTAGGAGTCCTTCATTAATTTCTGGGATGTTATCTTTTTTGCTGTTCTTCGACCTCTCATGCCGTGCCTGCAGTTGGCGAGAAATAAAAGAGGCACTAGCCAAAGAATCAATATATTTGTGCATTTCATTTCCATGTACGTCAGAGGTGGCATGGGCATCTGTCAATGCCCTAGGGGTAGGAGCCAGGGGGAGTTGCATGCGTCGTCCAGTTACGACCTCATGGGGCATTAAGTGGTGGTCGGATCCGGGTTGATTGCGCCAGTGCAAACAGGGCTAAGGGCAAACAATGGAGCCACCTCCTTTTTAGGATGGCTATTATTTTTGCAATCTTCTCTTTCAGCAGACCGTTGTGGTCCCGACAGACCCCATTCACTTGCGGGTTATAGGCACAAGAGAATTTGTGCTGTATCCCCAAACAGAGTTGTGATATGCTCAAAAGTCTAATTTACAAAATGAGGTCCATTGTCAGATTGCAGGACCTCACACACCCCCCATCATGGGAACATATCTCTAACGAGGAATTTCCCTGCTCTGAGAGGGTGATAGTCGGGCTGTGCGCAGGGACCGGCTTCGATCCATCGGGAAAATGGGAACACAACCACTATCATGTAGCAGTAGCCCTGGCACACTAGCATCATGTCAACATAGTCTATGTGGAGGTGTTGGAAAGCCTGATTGGGCGGGCTAAGGCTCCTCTCGCTACACGTAAAGTATGGCCAGCTATACATTTCCTATAGGTGACATAGTTTTCCATGAATGCGGCTATATATGCTCTGCCATATTTGCACAGAACCACTCTTCCCCAATGTGTGCAGCAAGGTCGTCCTTACCCACATGAGTAGGATAGTGCAATTGCATGAATGCAATCTGCAATAGTGCTGTTGGAATGACTAGGTTGCATGTGCTCTCCTGTCGTCACAAAGCATCCATGGGGGATTTTGAGCATCCTCTTCACGCCCATAATTCTTTCTCCTCTACTAGTGCCCTTCCCTGAAATTCCATTATGAGCGTGACTGGCAAGGTATTACAGTCTTCCTTTAGAATAATATTGTGCACACGGATACGTGTGTTTGATGGGGTATCAAAGTCAATTACTTCAAGGGAAGTATGCTGCGCACTTTGCTTCCCCATCTGCGGCTTCATTACCCAGGAGACTAGGTCCTCCCACTCCAATGAGCCTGGCACTTCACAAACGCTGTTGTTGGTGGGAGTTGGAGCACGTCTATGAGCCTGCCCAATAAGGGCACGTGCTGCACCAGTTTACCATCAGCATGTCGGAAGCCCCTCTTCTGCCATTGTGACAGCCCAGAGTGAAATGTAGACATCATGTAGGCTGAATCGGAATACACTGTTACTTCCTGGTCCCTGCACCCTTCTAATGCCATTATGAGAGCCACTAATTCTGTTGCTTGCGCTCAAAAATGTGAAGGCAATCTCGTGCTTGTTATTACTTCGGCTGTCCTGTCCGACTTTATTCTCACCACTGCTGTCCCCTTATGTCTTTCTCCCATTGTCTGGTCTATTGTCGAAGACCCATCAATATAAAGCACTTCTTCCCCCTCAAGTGGCTTCAGCCTGACCCAAGCTATTTCGATCTCCCCCATATGACTTGAAGACCACTGTTTTCAAGCCTTTTAAATCATTTAATCCTTTTAAATGACGAACTGTAGACACCTTTAGTATTTTTTTATGCTGCTTCAAACAGAAGTGTATTTCTTTCTCACATTCGTTGTAGCCTTTTTGACAGGCATCAGTTTCACTGTGGTCTTATTTCCTAGGTTCTGGGCCAGCCCCATCTTCTCTGAAATTTGCCTTTCCATCAGAAATGTCCAACTGTGTCACTCATTTGGAAGTCTTTTTCTTGTTCAGGAGGTTTCAGGCCTGCTAAAGTGCTTGTGGAACATCCAGGTTATATACATTCCTATGTATATACATTGGCACATCACCGCAATCTAATTCACTACATAGCAAGCCTTATGAATACTTTTTCCTACTTGCGTTTCAGCACTGTACACATGTACACATGTACACTGATTTACATATTGTCCAGTGTTTCTTTAGCATGAGCATCTTCATCTCGAGCCCAAAATGTTGCTCATCTGTACCATCTATACTTCAACTCTTAGAGAATACTGTTACGTTTCTTCTCTTCATCCAGCCTCAAGATACGTCAGCTCCTATTTCATATGATGTCATCAGGCTCCTTTCTTTTTAAACAGCACATTATTTCCAGAACTTCATCCAAAAGAATACAGTGGGCCTCATTACGAGTCCGGCGGTAACCGAGGTGGTAAAACCGCCTGGTTGCCGCCAGACTCGTATTACCATTCCACCTCCGTGATTCCCGGAATTACCGGGGCTTTACAACCCCGGTTTTCCGGGAATCACGGAGGCGGAATGGTGTTAATCCCCATTCCTATTGAGTCCTATGGGACTCAATGGGAATGGGGATCATGGAAACACCGTAATGCTGCCGGTATTTCCCCGCCTGCAGGCGGACGGTGTTAAAACCCGCCGGGTCAAACCTGGCGGGAACATCACCTCCCGCCTGCAGGAGTCGGGATCAAGCGGTCCGGAAACAACGGTGGCGGTGGGTTTACCGCCACCGTTATTTCCGGACCGCCTGATTTGTAATGAGGCCCAGTGTCTTTGTGCAGTTAGGTAGGGTTTTCTCAAAGGATATCTTGTCTCGAAGGTTCACTGCGGTATTGGTACACTAACTGGAACTGCACATGTCGTCATTTCTGGTTTGCAACATATAGGAAGCATATGGGCAGAGCTTGGAGTGAGGATGTCTGACTGTACCTCTACAGTGAGAAAATAGAAGGAACTGTAAGACTGGCAGCAATGAACCCGTCAGAGGGATGCCTGCAGAACGGGGTGAAGCATGATGCCCAATAAACATTGTGCTCACAAAGAGTGAACCCGACAGAGGGATGTCCACAGTGGATTGTTTAAAAAGACATTAAGACTTGTGAAAGCGAAAGGTGAAACAATCTTTGAATACAAGCCATAGTGAACCCGACGGAGGGAGGCTGACATTCGAGAGGGGCCTGAGCCCGGAAGAGGGGGAACCAGGGGTGAAGAATCGTCATCCCACCAGGGAGGCAAACAGTTGAGAAGGGTCTGAGCCCGGAAGAGGGGGATCCAGGGGTGGTAAGCCATCACCCACCGACATGTGAATGTACAGGATAAAGTTGTTATAGATACAAGCCATAGTGAACCCGATGGAGGTAGGCTGAGATTCGAGAGGGGTCTGAGCCCGGAAGAGGGGAACCCAAGGGTGAAGATTCAGCACCCAAAAGCAATCAGAAAATAACTTTTGTTTATTATTTTGAACTTACTAGGCCCTCTGATGCAAGATACTAAACCACCGAAGGTCCTGATACCACTAGACACTTTTTGTGGATCTGAGCCCGGAAGACGGGCATCCGGGGGTAAAACGTCATCACCCAACATACATACGAAAAGGAACTTTTTGTTTGTTATTCTGACCACATTAGGTCCTCGGAGGCAAGAGTCTTTTTTGTAGTACTGCTGGGACTTGTAATACATTAGCCACTGGATACTGTTTACAAGATCAGCGGCAACCCACCAGCAGCACCAGCGGGTTACCGCCAATCTCGTAATGTGGCTCAAAGAATTGTAACAAAAAATAAATGCACATGAAAACCACAACAAGACAGCTCTGCTTGCCTGCAGACAGAGGATGGAAAAGACGAGGTCATTCAACACCCGTTCAACAAAAACCCTTCCCTAACGTTCTCCTCACTTTACAATTAATATAATATTGTGTACGGAAGTTGGCCCATTCTTAAGCTTTTCAGGGTTCTATGGTCTTAGATTGACAGGTTTTTTTCTTGGAGTTTTTTGCCAAATATTTTTGCCCAAAAACTCATAGAATGTTTTATTTTTATTTGGGAGGGTTCCCCCCCAAGCCCCACCTTCCCTCTTATCTAGTCACTATTACCCACACCTCCGACCCCTTATATCCCCTTAACCTCCCATATTTTTAAGAGTTTTTTCAGATGAAAACATTCAGCAAAAAACTCCACAAAGAAAGCCTGTTGATGCAACAACCAGACCACTTAAGATGAAATCCAATTCGTCCCAGGGACGAATTGCCCAAATGTACAGTCCAAGCCTGTTTGCCATCTGAAATCCAGTGGTATACGTGCTACTCTTTCCACTGACTGTTTTTCCTTGGTGGTCGAACAGGTTGGTGTCCTGGTTTGGCAGGTTTGGGTTTTGATTTGGTTGCTTTAAGCAGGGTTTCTATTCTGGTTGACTAGTGCCACTTTAGTTGTTTAAGGGGTTTCTGATTAGTTTACGTGCTGGTCATATGTGAACTGAGTAGAGTCTCTCCGATTTGTGGTGGTCCTTTCTCCTTTTTGCTTGATTGTATTAATGATTAACAGAAGGAGAAGTGCTGCAGTTTGATTCTGGGTGCATCCTGCATGTACGGCAGGGTGAGTGGAATGTTGTCGTGTCACTTAGGAATGTGGGGTGAGTGACTGGTGAGGGTTCTGAGAAGTGTCGGTTAGACCTAGAACCTGGCTGGGTTGGATGTTCCAGTGCTACTTCCTATGTACTTACCTTGCATGGCACTTACATGTTGGGGGTACGGACAATAAATCTACCTACAGGAAAGGTGTGTTCAGGCGTCTTCTTCACCCACGGAGGCTACTACAATAATCCAAGATGCAGCGCCACAACCCAGCATTAGAAATTTGCAAAGCGTGATAGCCTGTTAAAAAGATGGACGGAATTGACCAGGGTGTATTTTTCTAGGAGCAAACATGTTTTGTACCTCATCATCTTTATCTTATGTTACTAGGACTTGTTTCCATGCAAAGTATTAGAGATATGAAGCAGGAAAGTACGACTAGGCACCGTACACTCGCCCCCTATCGCTGGCGGGAGTTGCCACCAATGCAGGTCATGGGTGTCCCCGGGCTGACCCCAGGGAGGAGACAGCCATGCCCAAATATGTTAATCATCACCACACGAATGCAGGTTCGTTTAAAATATCGTAACGTTTAGACATGCAGGTGCTGTGAAACACGCATATTTGCTTAGGCAGCAAAGATCAACGAAACACTATGAGATCCAGATGTATTAAGAAAAATTGTGTAACAAAATAGCCCGTGACTCGGGGTTTGGATCAACATTCATGTGCCTCAAGTGAGAGCTATTACTTTTGGTACTATCTGATTTTTTTGTCGCAAAATAGGCCAAAAGTCCTCCTCTGCATCCAACCGGCTGTGAGTGTGGCCTTATAAAGCCGTTTTGGTAGCACAGAGTAAATGAAGCAGAGATGTGAGAACGTCACAAACGCACTTTCGGTGGGAGGTGCAAGCCGATTGAAACGTAGCATACGGCGTTATTGTATAGCACTCTCGTTAGGGAATGGTTATCCGTTGTGATGTCACAAAATAACACTATTTAGCAGTTGAAAGTGTGTGGGGCTATTAAGTTACATAAACCTATTTTTTGGTAGCAGTGAGTTGGAAGGTGAGCGCTCCATTGTGTCATCACAAAGGGAATCGGCGGGTACTGGAAAGGCCTCCCTGCTGTGAATTTAAATAAACTGGATAGGGAAGGTGAGTGGATAAGGCACAGTATTGTGGAGTTGCACAAACTGGGCAGAGATCGTGAGCAGTCACTTGAAAGGTCATCCTACTGGCAAATAACATAAACGCACTCTATGGAAACATGGGGTAGGGAAGGTGATGTAATCTAGTGTGACGTCACACGGCGACTTCAGGGGCAGTAGCAAGACCTATCCTACAGTGAAGTAATGGGAAGAAGACTGCGTGTGTCGTAACAAAGGGCATCTACGGGTGCTGTGAAGTATATTCCACTGTGAATGTAAATCGATGGGGTGGAGTGGGTAAATGGGCGGATCTCTTGCAAAGTCACTACGTAAAGGTGAGCGGTTTTATTGTGACGTTGCAAAATGACACCACAGACACTGGGGAGGCGGGCCATGCCCTCGCGCGCTTTCCTGCGGGGACTGTTCGGCTATCATCCAGAATCGCTGGGAGTGAAACGATAGTGACGTCACGCGGGCGCACGTTTTAACACTGAAGGGGAAGGGTGTGGGCCACTGTTACGTCAGAGCGCGACTGCAGGGCAAAGGGAAGGGGCGGGGCCACTGACACAGGAAAAGGCAGAGGTCAAGGAAGCGAAGGGAAGGAGGCGTGCGCGTCGTGACGTCATCGGGCGAGCCGGCCCACCAGCCAGGGTTGGGTTGGTAAATAAAAGCTGTGTACGGCGGGCCGCGGCCGGGTAGAGACAAGAGCGGCTGCAGGGTTCCGTGAGCCTGCAGGTGCACCGCGCCGCGGCCGCCGCAGCAGCAGCCAGGGGGGTGACCGCCGTGACCGTAGGACGCCCCTTGTGGTGGCCCCCTCGGCGTCTCCCCCTCCCAGCCGGCTGTTGCTTACGAAAATGCTGTTTTGGCACACGCAGCCTGAACACTACAACCAGCACTCGAGCGGCAGCTACCTGCGGTAAGTGCTGCCGGGGCGTGACATCACCCGAGCTCTACCTACCCCCCGTGGGGGTTGTTCACGGGGTCTCCCATCCAAAATTGCGATCTGGGAATCCGCCCCTCCACCCCAGGCAACTTTTTTTTTCCCATATGCACCCCCATGTTAAATCACCTCTTACTATCGTGCCATCTTCCAGGCGCGATGTGATGTAAAGTGCACCCCATCTCCAGGTATGAAGCCGCCACCGAGAAGTAAAGCGCTTTCCTGATGTCACCCCACACCCCCATTTTTCTCAACTCGTACAATCTCACACCACTTCCATAAAGGATCGCACAACCGGCCACTCCAGTCTACCAAGAGAGCAAGGCGGTAGCGTTAATATGCGAAGCGTGCCTTGCATTCTTGGGGGCTGCGCTGTCTGCCTCTAGTGCTGAGACTCGGCTCAAGCGAGGACAGCGGAGCCCAATAACTCTATGGCCTCTTCATCCATCGTTCTGCACACTTTGCGCCCCACTCCGTGCTTAATTGTGGGGGCGTTTGGCAGGGCACAGTCCTGGCGCTTACTGCTCAGCCGCGGTAGTACAGGCCTATCTTTTAAGCTTCTTATTGCCGTGAAAGTTTGCGATTTGTAACTTCATTCCTGTGATGTTGAGGTACATTGATTATACGTTGTTGTAAATGACTGTCTCCGGCCACGAAATAAATGCCACAGCGCTTGCATCGGGCTGCTATAAGCAGCAACAACATACTTCACATAAGTAATTTGTATGAACGACATTCCATAAATCTCCCGCCCCCCACCCGAAGCAGAGCGCTTCCCACACTACACGTGGATATGTTAAAAGTGCACAGGAGCAGCCTCATGTATGTATGTATTGCCGACACAAACACGTGACCTCGAAACAGACCAGTTGACTGACTTCAGTGTGCCTTGTTGGGGGGGGCACAGTATTGCTTACGTGTAAACCGGTCTATTCTAGTTTCGCCGTGTGCACTTTTTAAAAAATGAAAAGGGGGGGGAAAATGAATTCACGCAGAGCAAAAGGGGGGGTGAGCACATCTTGCTCGTGTCCTTAAAGGCACGGTTCCAAACTAATTAAAGGGTGTAAATCTTTCGGGCCCAGCATGCAGTTCATTTGACTAGGGGGTCTGGACTCCCTTCTGAACCCAGGTGGAGCAGGTTCATTCGCCGGCTCTCAGGGCGCGTACCTGGCCACGGGCAGGATGCTTGGGTGGTGCCGTTTAGAGCACACTAAAGTTGGAGCTCCGTGCAACGGTCAAGGAGGGGGGTCCTCGGATTTCCTCATGCAACAGGGGGCGGGTTGAGGAGTGCCATTGGGCAGATCACACATGGTCAATATTTGGGGGCACTGAGTAGATCAGACACAGAACGGGGTTGGTGCGGGACTTGATGGGGTGTACTGTACATGGCATATGTCCATGGCAATTAATGCGGCCTTTTAAGCGGATCGTGTACGGGCGGAGCAGGGTGCAGAGCAGCGGAGTTTTGAGCATGGGGGAAGGGGTTTTGAGCAGATCACACTCGGAGAAGGGCACATGGACGGCGTATGTGATTCTAGTTGCGGTACAGGCTACCGTCGCGTAGGGCCGACGGTCAGGGACCCCTTCCACCGTCGTTTACTTTTTTTTTCTTCCTGGGCACCATTAACCAGCGTCAGCCTCTCCATTTCTCGCTAACCCGGATTCCGAGGCACTCGCTTCAATGCGGACGGGGAGCAAGGGCATACAGTTGTCATTCTTAGGCTTGTGGTTTCTGAATGAACTGACACAAAAATAACTAGTGCGCTAGGCCTGACTGCATTTCTCCTAGTGCATGAAGTGTTACCGGCGCAACCAAACTAGGGAGCGGAGACAAATGGGGGAACAAGACCGAACTAGTCCTAGTAAATTCGGGTCATGCAAGTGTACAGACGAGGGGGGGGGTGTGTGGGTTAAGTGTGCCCAGTCCAGCAGGGCTCTGGGTTGTGTGCAGAGATGTTACACCTCTCATGGAGCGTATGCTGTAGTGCAAAGACTGACAGGGATGCATGGGACCTGTGAGGCTCTGAAGGTGAACCAGACGACCAGTTGGTGCAATGCACGTGAACCACTTGTACTCGTCTTTCTTGCTCCAGTTGCTATAGAGCATGAACAATAGTAATTCTTATCTGCATTTTTGTCCTTTGGGGTTGCTATCACATCTAAGGCAAAGGACGTTCATCATTGTTAGTTTTCGGGATGCACAGGTTTTTAAGTTGGTTGGATCCTTGCTCTCCTCTTAACCACAATATTACATGCCTCGGGTCAGGTGCCAATCACTTGGCCTCAACAATGGCTTAGGTGGGAGCAATGCATATTTAAAATACCAATGGGATTATGCTTTCACCCCTTTCGCCTCGAAGCAAGACTTCTGGTGTCCAGGAAAGACTAAACACTCAGCAGTTCTCAGAATTTGGGTTGATGTTGGGCATTTTAGTGGTAGTTTAAGCACGGTTTGTTTAGAGTTGCGTGGCTTTCAGTTAAACATTCATTTTCATTTCACCTGTGGTATAATAGTAGTTATATCATTTGAGATTACTTTTTCTAATTGATCTTTTGATCGCATCCATTCACGGTGGGCTAGTAAAGTGAAGTACTTGCAGCATTGGATCACCTGATCCAAACTGTTGCTAAGAGTCCTTGCCAACATGTCTGGCAATATAGGACTCTTTTCCCATTGTGTCAGGGATCCACACTTCTGATCACACCACAAACTTAGGTGTTTGATAATTTTAGGAATGGGTTTAATTGATCGTGCCAGCATCCAGGTTTTTAAAATGACCAGCTTTACCAGGGCTTGCACTTGAGACTTTATAAGCAGGAGCTAAAAGCAGCCCCTGGGTATCCAGCACTAACCAGTGACCAGGAGCTACCACTAGGAAAGGAGAAGCTAGCAGTGTTCTGCAAATCGAGCTTCTACATAAGCTGCAAACCTATCATTTTGTATGGCAGGTATTTTTAGTTGCCCCATAAACATTTGCCTCTCAGCACCTCAGAAGATGAACCGTGAACACCTGGGAAATAGCCCAATTTCCTATAATGTTGTCAGCAAAGTACAAAATGTGCACCGCTCTTAAACCCCCAGAAAATGCACATGAATATTTCCTGTACAGTGCAGCATTGGCTAAGGATTTCACAGGGCTCCTGCTCAGACCCTCAAGTGGGTCTTGTGGGGAAGTTTTGCCTCTGAACCTATCCACCACGGTTGAAATGTCACCTTGATAGAATGCACTGCAGCATTCTAACGCAAATGTAGAGTGCACATGGATTTCCCAGAATTGGGGAACCGGTTTTGATATCCGGCCCAAGGACGCTGCTTGAGATTGATTGTACTTTAAGGTAGAAGTATAGAGTTGCTTATTGCAGGGGCTAAAAGCAGGACCTTGGCCAGAAGGCAGGTGCTACGTCTTGGGAACAAGCTGTTAATACCTTATTTGTGAAAGTTGGCAGATTTGAGTGAGTGCATTCGCAAGGAATACACATCTAACAATACAAGAACATTCCTAATCTGTTTGCAAATTGAAGTGTGAGTGGGTGTTTGGTCAGTATCCTGCCTAAATTGACACTGCTGTACACTTTCATGAAGAAATAAAATGCATTTAAATGTGATTCCATTTGTCTGTTTGTATGGCATTGGTTTTGTCACTAAAAGTAAAGCTGATGTCTCGATCCTAGTAGTTGAGATCACTCAACTTGGCCAAGTAGGACGGAACAAGATATATTGGAAGCAACATTGGCTAGTTCCATGTAAGTACAAGAGTATCATAAAAGGGCTCGGATGCCTAAAGCCAAAAACCATAGCTGCAAGTTGACCATGCGCCAGGGTACAGAACGATTTTATGCGGCAAATGCAAATTGCCCATGGAGTTTCCCCATTTGGCTTTTAAGTTTCTGGTGAACGGAGGATAGCACAGGTGCAACGCACTGATCTTGGAAGCAAGACCACACAGAGCAACAGAGGTTCGAACCCTGGATCTGCGTTTAGCAACCGAACTCGGTATGGTATCGGGCGCGTTAAGCAATTAAATTAAACTTTCGCATAATTGTTTGTGCCGACTAATGCCTGCAACGAAGACGCGCTTGTCTGGGTGCCTCTTCAGATCAGGCAGTAACAAGAGTTCCTTGTCTTTGCTCTTCTAGTGCGACCTGTCCAGACAGATCATTGGAGCTGGACTGTCCGTTCTTCTGCTTGAGTATTTACTCCTTATTTGGAGCAGTTGCTGGTTTAACGATCAGTGGTTCGTTGTATGCATCTTCTCTGAATTTTCCCAGGATCAATGTGACCACATTTCTGGAGGTCCGGTTTAGGCGCTCGTCCCGTTTCTACATTAACTGAATGTACTGTTCCAGAAAACTGTGGTGTGGGTGCCGAAGCCGGCAAGGACGGTGGCAAACTGCCATCTTTTCCCTCAACGGCAAAAAACGCCAGCGAGTGTGGAGGCCTGGTAGTGGGCTCGACACTTGAACTTTTTGCAAGATGGCTGGTGAAGAAAGGCAGGTAGGACCCCCTCCTCCATAGCTGTGCCAGCAGCATGTAACTTCTATTCTTTGGCCCGACTATGATCTAGTGTACCACTCAACAGCAACGCTGCCTCATCCCACCTTGAAGCGCTATGTAAATGCAAGCCGAAGTATGCAATGCAGCTATTGGCTCATGCTGGCTTGGGAGCCCCTCGCCTGTGAACCATTACTGGGGGGAGGGGTCGTGGCCGCCGCTGGAAGGCATTATATCCCGTGGCCCAGTCTGCAAAAGATGATGGATCGGGGACGTTCAGCTCCAGAGCTCGTTCGAAGCGGATCCAGCCAGCTCGCCGCATTCCTCGATGCGTCCTATTTGGAGGCAGCTAGCCCCAGTGTCTGGGGGGGTGAGCAGTGCGAAACCGTCAAATGACACCAACACAGTGAGGCCAGTAACGGATGTGAATTCTTTTGGCAAGCTTCCAGGGAACGGCCTCCTGCGCAGAGGCCTTCAGTCAGCTGCGAGGGACTGGGGGGCGAGATTTCAGCACACTTCCAGCGTTATCGTAACCACAGTCGCTCGGGGCTTTAAGTTGGGCGGGAAATCGAGGGGTGACCTAATGAGTAGAAAGATGGAGGTGCGGGGGGTTTATGCCGTAATCATTTTACAGCGTGCTTATACTGCTTATACTTGGCGGGGTTGGAAACGGTGTTGCACTTGGAGGCCATGCTTCTAAAACAAACGCGTTGTCCCTGAACGATCCTACTAGCCAAGTATACAAGTAGTTTTGTAGCGAGTGAAAACTAGAAGTGACAGAATATTGACATATAAAATATGCAAAGCGGCATTGCATCAAGTCTATAAAATGTTCCAATGCTGGAGAGGGAAATGCTACTCCAAAGCATTCTGCTGATCATCCATGTTTAGACTGTCGTCCCTCATTCATTATCTTTTAGTGCAGGGAGCTCGAGCTGAAGCTCCTTTAGTAACCTCTCTGGGCTGTGCCCTAGCCCAGTAGAAGCCCTCAAGTATTCTTTGGGGGAGCACCCGGGTGTGGAATTGTACCCTCATCGGCTTGTAAAATAAAGCTTTCGTCCTTGAATCTGTGAATCTCCTTCAGCCCGAGGCCAAATTTAAATCCTGTCCCGGTTTAAAACTGAACATGAACGCCTGGACTGGAGATTTGACACTTGTGTTCGGGAAGATGCATTTAAACCCAATCGCTGACCAGGGCTCTAGGCAGATTTCGTTAGTTTTTCGGCTTGCTGTTTTATTACAGAAGTGGATGTCAAATGGTCTCCCAGTCTCACCCCTAAAGGAACAGTGCATTTGAAATGCTGGGTCACATTCCTTCTAAAAGGAACGACTCCTCCAAGCCAGCTTTGTTGCTGCTGAATTGAACATGTGATGGCAAGGTGACCACGGGTGCATGCTGCTGAATTATTCAAGGACACAACTTCCAAAAACCGGAAGCTTTATTGCTCTACACCAAGGGTTTGCAACATTTGGCTCGCCAGATGTTTTATACTACAACTCCAGCACTAGTCAGCATAGCAAATGGTCGGGGACACCAATCTAGTATCTATAGAGGTAGACACATATGGTCCAATAGCAATTGAGGCTGGGAGGGCTCCGAACCATGCGCTTGCTGTTTGGTCAGACTTATTTTCCTGTACTGGAGACTCGCTGTTTTCCATTCACCGCTGGTCCTGTGTTGAGTTCTGTGATTGTAGGCCACTTTCTTTCTAAATCTCTAGGGTAAACTTAACTTTATGGGATCTTTGTAGCATGTGCCAAATGAGTGTTGCTCCCTCTTGATTACCTCCTGATGGAATTTGCCCCAACCATGTTCACACAACTACGATTTACTGAACTTAAACTGCTGTCAGATCTGTCCAGCCCCAAGTGTCTGCTGACAATGAAGCGTTTTGCCCTCTGCTGCCTACACGTCTTTGTGGGCCAGGACTACCTCTGGTGAAACCCAGAGTGTCTCCAGAAGCTGCTCTTGGGCAACTTTGTCCCCACTAACCAGCAGCAGTGACCGGACATCTGCTTTGAGCTACAATTGGTGGAAGAGCGTGCATACTCCCGGGTACTGTTGAGGGAGCGATGTCTGCTCTTTTCCACGCTTCTCTCCTAGTGCCAGCCGATGTACAGCATCACTACATTTATTCCCCATTCGTTCCCGCAAGCAGCCTTTCATCCCTGGCTACGCAGTAGCAGCACAGCTGAGCCCTTCAAATCCATTGCGCGCGTACTCTGCTCCATCACCAAGTACTGAAATCCGTGGGGGGTGGGGTTTCAGCAGGGATTCCCAATGCAAGCACAACTAGAGTTTACCTGTGTCGTTGATTAGCTGTACATTGCATTAAAATATCTTTATAGTAAGTTCCAATGTACTTGGATTGCAGATGCCACATTCTGTGTACTTCTAATGCAACGAACAAGCAAAATTAATAATTCATTGCTAGTCCAAGGACACCAACAAGTTAAGAAAACTGGTGCATGTATGCTGGAAAAGCTCACATTATGGCCCATCTCCATCACTCTGGGGAATACATCCCTACGGGATTGTATTGTTTGACCACGTGACTTAATTTCCACCTCTTCACAATGCTGGAGATGCCTTCCCCATTAGACCATGCCCTACACTTGAGCCATACCCACTTGATTTCTCGTCTCACTTTTAAGCACCACCTAGATGGCATGCACTCCCTGTGGATCCCCTTTAAAAGAGCAGTAGCATGACCGTTGTCCTCCAAAGTACCCTAGAACACAGCATTACGCTGTGGAGGTGGGTGGTACTCCACATCTGTTGTATTCTACAGGTTGCCCATGTCCTCTAGGTGTCCAAGATCTGAGTGCAGTCTGTAGAAGTTTTTGAATCCTAGGTGGCAGCATCCTGCACAGTGTTGGAAAGGTTGGCTTTAATACTCCTTGTGACCTGTAGGCATGCAAAAGGCACTGGCAGCACCATTTTTTGAGCTAGGGGACCTTGGAGGTCTGGCTGGAATTCTGATGGTATAATCTCTTGGGACCTTTGTGAAATGCCGTTGCAGATTATGCTGCATTAATCTGGAGTCCTCACCTGGGCTGATTCCCCTCTTTCAGTTTAGAGGGAGTGAAAGAATTTTCTGATGCACAGCTGGAAATTCACATTCTTAACTGCATTATTGACCTGTTCTGTGCCATAGGCAATGGGTAGTCCTCTAGCTGTGAAGTGTCATGCCGTCCATTTCTATGCATATTGGTCTCCAAGTGCCTTGGCCCCGAGTTCAATTAGTCACTCATGGCTAAACCCACATCACTGTAAAAGAATGGGCCTGATTCACAGAGCGTTTTCCTACGGGGTTGCGCCATTATAACACTTTGTGAATCAGGCCCAATGTGTCCAATCTATGCTTGGCGTTCTATGAGGTGGAAATCAGTTAGGCCCACATGATTACACATGATTACAATATACTGTGGCACTGTATTGTAGTTTGAAGTCTCTCTGATACAAAAAAACAATACGATGTCACTTCTGTGTTCTCGTACTGGCTTCCAGTTAAACAAGTGGTTCCCCCATGCAACTACTGTCAGTGCCAGAAGGCATTTCGGTTAAAAGTAGCTTACTAACCACAAACTGCAATCTTGCACACAGCCAGCAACGTGACAGAGGAACGGAAGTTCCTACAAAATTGAGGGTATTTGGAGGCAGGACACGCAGCAGCTCAATGTATCTGCTTAAGGTAATGCACGCCTTTGTCTTCTGGTCTGATTGACGTCGTGCTCCAAGCAACCCTGACATTTCGGCTTATTGGACGGTAATGGTTGTGGAATGCCATTGACTGATTTGGGCATTAGATTTGCACTGTTGGTGTACAGTTTTCTTTGAAACTACTTGTTTTTAATGCACCTCCTGGTTGAGTTCCAGCATCAAGAACCGACGCCCTTTCCTTTAACTGGCGCTGTGGAGTCGCATATTCTGAGAATAGGGACGGCCTAGTTTGTAATTGCTGTTTAATTACTTTCATGATTCTCATAGGGCCTTGGTGCCACACATCAACACGTTTCCATCCACGTGGGCTTGCCGTGAGTAAGGCTGAGAGCCTGGTGCAGAGTGGGTTCATGAGATGGAGGTTTGTAATTTTATCATGGTCCGTGCTGTGCTGGTAATGATTTGTGGGATCCCCCAAGGCACGGGTGGCGCAGGCAGGAGGGGAGAAGTGGTTAGGAGCAAGCACAAGGGTTGTAAGTTAAGGTGAGGATGAACTCATGAGATTTTATCGATATGTGACGACCTGAAAATAAATGCAGACAAAGATTCCCAATCAGCCCTCATACTGTTGGACATCATCTGCAGCTTTTGACACAATAAGCCACACAACACTAATAGACTATAGAATGTGGCATACAGAATCGGCACTAGGGTGGCTTACTTCATTCCTCCCAACCGAAGAACCTATTTACCGCCGTTCATCTCCAACAAAAATATCCTTTGGGGTCCCACAGAGCCTCACTCGCCTGCTTTTCAACATCTACATGTGCCCCCTGATGAAAATCACTCAAACCCACGCACTCGCCTACAACTACGTGGACGACACAACTGATTGTGAAGATGGCCATAACTCATGAACAAAATAACTGCCTCTCATCCATCTACAACTGGATGATCACTAACCTCAAACTGAACCTAGAAATCGACGCAGCCAACCCACAACTGGACTGGCCCACCTGGGAACACAACCAGAGACTTCCAACTTAGTAAAACCCCTAGGCATACTCATGGACGACGACTATCCCGGGAACAGCAATGTATCACCAAAAAAATGATTCTTCCTGCTAAGGCTACTCCGAGGACTACTCCCATACCTCTCCTTTGCACAGAGCCCTCCCAATCATATCCCTGATGCTTGCAAGAATTGATTATGCAAACAGCCTCTACCTTGGAATGTGTGAACGACTCACCAAGAAACTGGGTGCAAAACACTGTAGCAAGGATTCTAAGACTAAAGACCACATCACTCCAGCTCTGAAAAGCCCACACTGGCTACCTGTAAAAATTCAAAGCGCTCTGCATCGTCCACAAAGCCGTACAGGGACAAGAAGCCAAATTCCTTCAAGCCAAGATCAGTCGCTACCAGCCAATAAGGGACTTAAGATCAAGTGATGTACAAATTGAGACAAGGTAATACAAAAAAGAACATTTGGAGGAACAGCATTCTCACTCGAAAACCATGCCCAAAGAAATTAGAACACAGAAGACACATCCCCTTCAGGAAACTACTCAAAACCTGGTTACGACAGATGACAATCCACAAAGGGACATTGGCAGCAATAATATATTGCAGACCAAAAAGAAATGCACTAAGGGACATGGTGGTCACAGTTAAGAGCAGTAATATAGCTGAACACTGCACCACCCCCTCCTCCTGCCCACCCAACCATGCACAACTAGAGTGACCAACAAAATGACGGCTGCCCAACCAACTGACAGATTTAGGGATAACTGTGTGGAATTATGCACCAATGAAACTCTTGACGGGTGAACAATTAAAACCTAAGCATTACCCCACCCACAACTAGGGCCACCGTAACCTGCCCAACTGGCCGCTGGGCACCTCTCCCTCTATTTTTATGGTCCACACCCAACGGTCCCAACTGACCTGGATAACCAGGAACATACTAGGACAACTATCCCTATCCACCTGTCACCATAACCTGCAGCGAAGTCACCCGCCCCACCACACCCCCCCCCTCAATCCCCCCAAAATAGAGAGGTGGTGAGATGGGAAGACTGACTACAACAAAGAACACTGGTAAATAACAGAGCAGCAAACGAAGATTCACATCGAGAATTCCTCAAACCAATATACTTACCCACTGAGTGCTACCCATACGGTTACAACACACAGGGCCTCCCCAATCAACTACCACATGTAAAACTGTCATAAATGCCAGTTCCTACTGGCTCTGAACCTATCTTCTCCACTCACACCCAGCTCTCTTCTCTTGCAGAACCACATGAGCGCCTGGAGACAGCCCTTGGGTGGTAGTGGTGCATGCTATAAATCAACAAACATAATACCCCATATACTTTTTTTTATATATCAGGAGATTAATACATTATCAAACAGATGAGTTTCTTGTAATGTTGCAGGCAAATTAGGAAAGGTGCACATCTTTTAAATTTACAAAGCGGTTCTTGAATATCTTCTGCAGTGTACAATCCTGAAAGGAATATTCACAAGTTCTCTAACAAGTAGTGGTCTAGTGGTTGAGTCACTCCACATTGATTGCTGACCTGAGTTCAAATCCTGGTCTAGGAACAAAATCTGACCTGTATGTTAATGGACACAGGGAGACCACCAGTGCTGGGCAATGTTTAACACAATGTTTATGAAATGGCCCCAGAAGTGAGATGGCTGCCTTCTGATGGCCTGACATTTAATGCGTGCATGACTTATCTCCTAGTTATGCTGTCTTTTGTAACACTAATCTGGAAAATATGGCTTACTTTCTCATTGCAGTGTAATCATTTGATGACCAGGCATGCCTTGGCCCATAGTAACATTTAAGATATGGGTGACCCTTTCAGTTTACAAAAAGCAGGGATCTTCTGAGCACACATTACACACCTGGGTCCATTTAGCACCTGAGGTGGGGGGCGTAGCCAATCTGGTTCTGCGGAACGAGAGCTGAAACCTGCAATCTCAGCCCTCGTTCCACGCAACCCGCAGGCTGTCTCCCCCGCTGCGGTCTGCAATCTTCCCCAACCCACCTGTCCTCCCCATATGAGAGTATATATGTTACTATCCCCACTTACGCGACTGCAGTGACTGGCTGCCACAGAAACGTACCTTTTCCGGCCGCCATAGCATAAGAGAGGGCGCTTTATGGAGCCCTGCCTTCTACAACCAAAGCGATCAGTATTTTCATTCATTGAATGTGACACACAGCGTCCCACTCAATGAATGACTTGGCACCCCGGGGTGCTAATGGCCTTACCAGATCCAGTGTTATTGACCTGGTGACCCTCTTTAAAGGCCCTAACTCCGCTCCAGCCTTTAACTCCGCCCCTGGGCTGATGACACTGAGAGGGTGTTATAAATGCCCATGCCCAGGCCATTGTATCATAATTCCATGAATTGGCCATCAATTCAGAGTTGTAGCACTAAAAATCGGAGCAGGTGTTCCTTCCTCCTTATGCTGGTTACTAGGCACATCCTTCATCTTTGCGGCCCTGTATAGACGCCCAATGCTATTGTAGTTCATGCAAGCGGTTTCGGCTCTGATTCTGGCACAGGCAGGCCAAGTTAATGCCAGCATATCACAGTAAAAGCAGCATCCTGTATGAACATCACCCAAAGAAGCCAGAGTATTACAAGACCCCTTTACATTGAGGCCGTTTTGTATTTTATTGGCGCTTAACACGCTGTATTACTTAAACACACAGGAACAGCGAACCCTAGGAAAATGGTGGATATACCAGTCGCAGCTTACATGTAGGTGGTGTTTGATCTAAGTAGCAGGTTATTCGTTTCAGGGCTATGTATGACAAGTCGTTTTTGCCACCATCTGTTTACTAACAACTTGTTCCCAGAACTAAAGTTCCTAGTTTGGGCAGAGAGGTTTACTACAGTGATTCTCTGGGGCTGTCTTCCACTTCACTGTGTAAGGCAAAGGGTCTTCTATTCGATAATATAGTGCATCTAAAGCCAGTTACAAGCCTTAGGTCTTGGGAAGATTTGGGCAGGTCTAACGATTACACATTATTTGGACATGTTTTGGGCATCTGCCCTCATACGGGTCCAACAGTCCAGTTGGACAATATCAAGGCCTTAACCCCTTAACTGCTGGGCTATTATGCAAGTCTATGCAAAAAGGACGAGCATACTCGCCCATGGGCTTTCATTTTTTTGCAGGAATTTAGGGAGGGTGATGTGAGGTGAAAACTGAATTTGTTTGTGGGGTGAATGGGCTAACAGGAGGATCATTTTGCTTGGGTGGAGTATCTGAAGGTGACTTTAGGTTTATTTTTTCTTCCACTGGAAGCTTATCTGATTGATAGGGTGGATGACGTTGAGCAGGTATGGGTCATAGTTGACTTGGATGAGTAAGTTGTATGTAGTATCTTGTGTAGCCTTGGTAGGTGCATTGAAAGGAACACAGTAAGTATGTGGTATCTGGATATTGACGAGCCCAAGTGATTGATTGGAGGCCACATGGTGTGTAGGGTTTGGATGTTAATTGGCACATGCTGACCTGGAAAGGACACATCTGCGGGAAATACTGTAACCGATTTAGGGCCCCACCCTCCTAACCTTACATCCTAGAATGTACTTTAGCAGGCTGAGAAGGTTATTTTCGTTTACTGTCGTAGTCCAAATGGAGATGAAAGCTGGTTTGGACCAAAGACTTGTCTTTCTATAGGACAAGGAGAAGGTTCTGATGCCCACCGCGTTTCTTCTGTACCGCCGGGGTTGGGCTGGGGCAAAGCCAGATTAGCGGAAATGTAGATAAGCTTCTGAGCAATTCATATGTCCAAGCATGATGAATGATTTGGCATTGTAATGGGAGATTCACAATGGGACTAAAGTTGCCTTGAAGAGGGGTCGGCATTATGTTAGGCTGGGGAAATCTATTTTCGGGTCATCTGGAAGTTCCCATGCACATACACTTTGCAGAAGTCTTTGTGCTGGTGTGTTCGTATGCGGCTTTATGAATATAAGGCAGGGAGATTTCATCGTGATGGTTTTGGAAGGTGAGGGGCTAAGGCATTTGAGTGGATGGGAGGTTTGTTGGGGTCTTGTTTTTGGTGTGTGTGTTTTTTTGGTGTGTGTGTATGTATATGTATATATATATATATATAATCTCATCTGAAGTACTGGAATGACGCGTGGGCTGATGGGTGTCCTCGTGGTTGCTTGCCTTTTGAAATGACTCCATCTTTGTTGGAAACTGCATAGATCTGGGATTGGTGGTGCGGTTTGCATTATGTGCTGGTGATTTGCTATTTCTGACGGTCTACGTGCTAGTTTGGGAGGCATGCCAGTTTTCGTGTCTGTGCCCCCCCCTCTCCGGGTAAGTGTGGGATGCGTTTTTCTTTTGCAGGTGAAAGGGTTGGGTGCTTCTTGAAAGGAGCTGGAGTTAGGTGGGCTGGTAGAGGAGATTAAAGAGATGCGGTTATGAGGACTGGCAGGCTTGCCAGGCACGTGGTGCGGTAGTGCACTTTCTGAATCCGAGCGATACCGGGCTGACTATTGTAAAGATCTGATTCAGCATTGGTATAATATCACTGGTCTCATACCCACCTCACAATTGTGGGAAAGGAACATGTTTTCACAAAACTATCCCTCTTCAACACAATATAAATTGATTGCAGTTGGGTTTCATTTTGTTATGGAATATAGAATTTTTTTTTTTTTTAATCATTTTGATTTGATGGAAAACATTTTTTTCAGTAGGTACACCAAGAGCCGCTCAGTCAGTTAAAACGAAATAGCCTACTTCAGTTAAAAAAAAGAAACCAAATCATGTAACTCATGTACTCTGAAGTATCCACATCCCCGAAAGCAAGGAAAACCTCAAATTAACACATTCAAAAAATGTAGCGCTCAAAGGTCCCAACCATTAACTTTTTTTCACCCAATTTACTCGGCACAGACTCCCTGACACAAACTGAGAGGTAACCTTTTAATCTGCAACAATATAATGTCTCTCTAGTCCCTTCACCCCACTCCACTGTTCAGAACCACGTGAAAGCCTGGAGACCACAAACCCTCTCACCATTATTGTATCCTGTTTACATATACTCATATTTGAAAATGGTGTAACTGCATATGCAAACTTTACCTGCTTGTGATCACGTGCTCCCTTTTCCCTACTCCAAAGCACACGTGCCTGGTGGTGGTGGTGGTGCCTGGTGCACTTTGCTATTCCATTACCTCCATGCAGTCTTCCTTGAGGGTGCTGCTTAATGTACTTCTGACGCCTGAGAACAAGGTCAGAGGGCTACCAGCGGCCATCCATCACTGTAGGAATAAGTTCATGATCAGCTGGACCTCTTTCTGTAAATCTACAGAAAAGATCTGAATCGGGTAAGCACAGGGTAGCACATTGTGGAAGTAGTTGTAGTGCACACTGTGCACTGGAACTTCATGACTTCAGTGCAGATCTTCCACTGAGGATGGCCGGCATAGATATGGTTGGAAGGTGTTTGCTAGATCTCATGAAGACCTTTTGGGTCAGAGGGCTGATTCACTTGCTGCGATTGGTGGATTCCAGTGTACAATGTATTATCCACTTTAATGGGTATTTTGTGTCGACGACTGCCAGTCATATATTGTGATTTGGCAGAAAAAATAACTGTACAGATGAGGAAAACTTTGACCAAAATCAACCTGTTAAGAGTGGTTTTTTGGTTTTTAGTCTAAGCTGTGATCTTTGAGCGAACATGGATAATCTAGTAAGGGCTTTACTGGTGTAATAAAATTCTGCCCCTGAACTCGTGGATTGGCTGCAGAGCACTCCAAGCCATGCAGTCCTAACTGAAGCAGCAAAGACTGCATGCCCTATACCATGAAACTACTTGCGCAATAACACTTGGATGTTGGTCTAGTGCTGCAATTGATAAGAGTACTGGTAAATGGACCATGCCCATGACCAGTCTTATAGCCCAGCCTGTGAAGGGAGGGGTGGTCGTCCATATGGTCATGGGCCGAGTTGTCCCAACATGAGTTTTCTATAACTACGTCGGCACTCCCCTAACGCAAGTAGACGAACATAGGTCTCTGATGTGATGGTGTTTCTGCAGGAAGCTGCACTGATGTGGTTATTGTCACCTACCACCACACTGGGATTGGCATGTGTCGCAACTAAACCGAGGACTGACTTTAAAGGGAACCAAGATCACTCATTCAGCCAAACTAGGAATGGCTTATTTGGGTTAATGGCCTCGATCTGAACACCATGCTTATGATTAAAGTGTTTCAAATTTGAATTGGTTACACGTTGCACAAAAGCTAAAACATCCAAGTCAGCAACCCTTGATAGCCGTAAGTGCCGATAAAGCCTCATTCTATGAATTATGGCACGCTAAATATGATCCATTCTACATGCAATCACATTGCAGACAAGCCAGTGACTCTTGTAGCCATATTGAGTAGCACTTGGAATAATTTTCTTTTACAAGGTCTTTTTAACCACGGCAGCTGCTTCATTCACACACACCACAGCTCTTTCATTTCAGTTGGGTTTATCTGGCGAGTTGCAGAGGCAGCACGAAGGGGAAAACTAGGACCACCTTTCACTCTGACGCAAGCAAATGAAAGCCATGGAGTATAGTGTGCGCACGGGCTTAGCAAAACGAGTCCTCTAGGCATGACCTAGAGTATACTATAGCAAACATGGATTTTTCTGCACTCGTTTCTAGGTGCAATGATGAAACTTTCTCCTGCCACCCCATGTAACCCAAGTGCTGCAATGGAAAGATTAACCTGGATTGCATTTGTAGGAATCGTTTTTAATAGCTGGGAAAATTCTAAAATGTTACGATTGGAGCCTTAAAAAGAGAATTTTTGAGGCATAAGTTAAAATTGTTATAATTGGAGCAAGTGGTCTGAAGTGAGGATTTTGTGATCTGCTATAAAACTGGGGCACATGGCATACACTAACATCCGCATTACATTTGGTCAGCCGCAATAACGGGTCGGGATTTATAGAATGCCTGCAAGTTTCAGTGGTAGTAGGATGTTTTTAGTTTGAAAATTAACTGGCAGTGGTTTTCTTCCAGTGATGTTCTTGCACTGCCAATCTTCAAACAAGAGGAGCATCGGCTATCTCCTGATCACGGCAAACTGAGTCCCTTTCAGTACGTGCTTTGCTCATCCACTTCACCGGCAGTCAAGCTACATGAAGAAACCCTGACTTACCTTAACCAAGGTGAGTTACTGGTGCCATAATCTGTGGGTTGTTGAGCATGTATGTTTTCCTGGCAAACTCCAAATTTATTGGGTAAATGATTCGAATGGTACGTCTGTGTGCATGCTTTTATCTTTGCCACTAAAGGTGTCCTTCTTGAAGGGCTTGGCCACTCATTAGCCTGTTGCACCATAAAGGATCTAGGTAATCTGATGGCTAATTCAGCTGCTGCTTTACTGTACGTTTAATGGCATTTAAGACTTGAGGATGCTTAGTCTTCCCGACATGGTAAGCTCCAAAGGTACCAGCCACGCCCTTCACTGAGGCCTACAGTACTACTGGTAGTTGCCCTATTTGTGTCCACTCCTGGGGTAAATGGAGTGTTGAGCACTTACTATCCAAGTCCTTTCTGTTGGCTCCGGTTACTGTGCATCTCAGTCATGCCATGAATGGGTTATTTTGATGACTGGGCAACATTGGAGGTGAGGGGGTCAAAACATTGTGATTGCTTTACGGAAATGAGTATTTAAAATAAACCTACTTGTCTGTTAACAGACCCACAAGTAACCTGAGACCAATTAGAAATTGTCAATTTCTATTTAATATCCTAGATGAATTTGCTACCACACAGCTCCAGGCATACATGGAAAGGAATAACGTCCTCCATAACGGACAATCTGGTTTCTGTCCATCCTTTACCACTGAGACAGCCCTTGTGGACCTCCAGTCCATATGCTAAAAATCATGGATGAAGGGAAAGCTCGGATGCTGATACTGTTGTAGTATTCCGCAGCTTTCGATATGAAGGATCATGAATGTCTTCTACACACTGATATTGGCAAATACTCGGAAGAGGCTGTTGGCTGTTTCCAGTCTAGAATTCAGTGGGGATTAGTCTTCTCTCCATCAGTGCCCATCATGTGTGGGGTGCATGCCTCTCTGATCACTTTGAACATTCTTAGACAACCTAGGTGCATTTGTTTTACAAACTATGCGGACGACACCCAACTAGTGGTGCAAATTAGTGGTGACATCCCAAAGATTCAACCACCCTAACCAACATCTACGGTCAAATCGAAAACTGGATGTCTGAATTTTTTGTCTAAATGGCAGCAAAACTGAGCTCCTGATCTTTGGCTCACGACATGCCCAGAGCGAACTTGGTGCAGACTGCAAATGAGCAACAACAAAATCGTCCAACAGAAGGTTAAAACACTGGGAATCCAATTGGAAACCACCCTAAATGCAGATGCCCACTTACATTATGTAAGTCAAACCTACAATTGCCACCTATGCCTACTCGGGAACATCCGCCCCTAAATTAGAGGGGAATTGCGCCACCATCGCTCGAGCAACTGTATTGACCAGACTACACTACTGTAACTCCAAATTAAGCCTCACATTTCGACCTTGGTGTCGGATCATTCAAAACGATGCCGTACGCATTGTCTAAGTTTCTAGAAGAACCTACATTTTGGACTGTTAGGCAGAATCCTGTGCAGTTCCCTTGGGGGAACACTGCAAAAAAGATTAAGACTACAGGAGTAAGCAGTAAACCCAATTGGTACCGTCTGTACCACCCAGATTTACCTGGTAGCTGTGGCTGAGCAGTCAGACTTCTCTCAAGAAGAGCAGGATAGTATATAGAGTATGCACAATAGGGCTAAAAACACAGTAGGGCAAACAAACACTGACCAGAGCTTTGTATAAAAAGTATGTATTTATTTAAAACACACTTTAGGCAATATACTAGCACTCTAAATCAAAAGCAAGTTAAAACAGTCTGATAAAGTATACACACCTCCCTTGATAGCTATTAGACAAGTCAGAGTTAACACCACAATTTGTTAAACGGATGTGAGCGCTTAACCTGATGGCACTCCAATAGTTTAGTTAAAGGGAGAGAAAAAGGCAGAGCATAGAAATAAGAGTTCTCAGCAAGGGAAAGAAGGCAGTATATACTGTAGAGCCAAAGTTCATAGGCCAGGTCCACTTTAAATGGAGCAAAGCGAAATGTGGCCAGGATCACACGGTTTAAAATGCACTAAGTCTTTGTAGAATGTTCAAAAGAGGTTGGGGTAATTCAAGAAGGTAAAGTTAGATGGTCTGGGGCCAACCCAGTTGGAAAGCCAAGGATTTAACGGTCACCTTGGGCAAACCGAAGAAAGGGAGGCCAAGCAGGACATAGTACCTTAAAGAGACGAAGCTCCAGCCGTGGCAGTTGTGCCTGGCAGTTGTGCCTGGCAGTGGTTGCAGTTCATTGTTTCGACCAGTTGAAGAGAAGAACTTTGTCACCAGAACTTTGAAGAGAAGATCTCGTCGAGGAGAAACGTGGAGTCGTTGCGCTGCAAGGGATGAAACCAGCCGTGGAGTTCGTCGATAAAAGGTGCATTCCTTTTATTTGCGGTCAAAGTGGTGAAGCTTGGCTATCCGGCCGCCGGGGTGCTTGGCATGGGCGATTCGACCAAGAGACTTCTTTGGAAGGCGAAAAGGGCGAACTGGTTGGTCCCACCAGCTCAGAGGAAGAAGACTCGTCCAGCAAAAGATCTCTTGTCGTCGGGAAAGTGGTGAGGTAGTTGCAGCAGGGCTTCACCGGTGGTGTCGTCGTTGCAGATGGCTCAGCTTCTTCCCTCTTTGGATTCTTGGGTCCTGTGGTGACTTCTGAAGTTCCAGTCAGTCCCAAGGCCCTGCTTTTATGCAGAAAAACCCCCATTTGACAGCCTAGCTGTCACTCAAACATGCTAAGTGGTGAGCCGGGCGGCTCACCACTGGCCCAATCAGAACAGAGTGCGACTTGAGTTGCTAAGGTAACGCCGTCCAGGGTGCCAATTCCCCTCCCCACCCATCCTGTGGAACCCAGTCAGAGTGGCACCATTTGGAGGGCTTCTGTGGAGAAGCCCGCCAAAAAGTGGAACAAAGGGCTCGACCTTGGTCATAGTTACAGAGACGGACACGAACACCATTTTAGAAGACCCAACCGTTGGTTTAATATTAAATAAATAAACCGGCGGTATCTTTAACATTGCACCAAAAAGTGGTGCATTTAAAATCAATGGGAAAATCCCATTGAGAATATTCCAGTGGAATATTTCGTGTGGTAACCACTGCCACCAGCCAGAAACTTGACATGGGGAGACTGGAAAGGCCCCCCTTGAAAACAGACCCAGGGGCAATATAATTAACCCCTTCCAGTACTTCCACAATATGATGGTTTGTACTGGTTCTGTTCACAATTTAGGACTAGTAGAAGTCAATGGTGACTTTACATGCCCTGGGAGACAGTGTCAGTCCCAGGGTATGGAGTCTGTTTGGTGGTCACTATGACAACCCTGTGTTACTGCACTGAGGGTGCTGTGTAACACACATAAGAAATAGATGATACCCTATGGAGCCGAAAGAATACCCCATAGCCCATAAGCACACAGTCCAAGACATAACACAAATCATGCTTAAGAGTGGGAGGAAAAGAGTCTCACTCTTAGCAGGAGAAGAAAACAAACCCCAAAAATCCAGCAAAGCTGCTGGGGGACTCACTAGGTTTGGGAAATTAGCCTTATAAGAAAATTCTCCCTAACATGGACCACAGAAGAGACTGCCGTTGGTTGCCAATACAGGAGCGCATACTTTTCAAAATGGGCACTATAGTCAATCGCTGCCTCTTTGGCACAGCCCCCCCCCCCCCCCCCCCGGAGTACATCACCTCCCTATCTTCACTCCAGAACCCTTCGCTCCCCCGTACAGGCACGTAGTATCAAACGTACAAGTGGCCCAGGAAGATTGTTCCCTGCAAACACATTGCCACCAGTACTTAGACTAAAATCTGCAAACCTTAATCTTGAAGTGAATTAGTGCCTTCTCCTAGGATAAATTGTCTCTTCTCGTCATGTCTAATGTGCTTTTATCAGCGCCCTGATGTCTGCGGGCTGTCTGTGCATTACAAATGGATGAATACGAATAAAGACCCCACCTCCCCTGCAATCGCTCAAAGGGTCTCGTTTGGGCAGAACATGGTAGCAGTCTGGATTGCTGCAAATGCAAGCGTTGCTCTATGCGTGCCACAATACTGCGTATGTGGCTAGCTCACAAGTGCTGGCCTCTCACATGGGGCGAGCTTTGCACTTGCTGTAACTGTGGCAAGGCCCACATGGCTTTTTTTTTCTCAGAGGTTCGAAATTGGGGGGGCAGGGGGATGGAATGTCACCTGTTATTACAGTGCTTGGAATCAAGCATTAGGCTCTACAGAGGATAGGTTTGCATTAAGTCCCTATAAACGCACACACCAACGAGAATCTTAATGCGGTCCAAAACGTTTTGTCTACCACTTCAGGAGCAGGCCTGCTGAGGTACAACCATTCCAGGCTGTGTGACTGTATAAGGGCACATGCCCACTACGTGTAGATCCTTTTTTCAGTTTGTTAGCTTAATCGTTCACCCAGCGTCCAGGGCTTCTATTCAATTTATACTATATTATAGTGGCGCTTGTGGAGGGTCCTAGCAGTGTCTCTAATCCCCCCACCCCCCCTTCCTAGACACCATCCTACATTAATGGAAGCGGGAAGATTCTATGAGGCAAGCGTCGCCCTAGCTTTGGTTTTAAAGCATGGCCTGTTGTGGGAAAGCTGATGTAAAACACAACCCTCTAGACCTGCCAGAAGCAGAGTCGAGAGGGGCCGGGGGAGTGCAAGGAGGGGAGAGGTTTTGGGGCTTTCAACTAGTCCATAAACTAGTAGGTACATCACCAAAGGTCTGCAGTAGAATTGAATACTTGTGTTTTTTCTGGACCCATTTCGATCACACACTTGTGGTGGTTCCAACCTTCTGATACCTGACTTGAAATGAAAAGGTTCCCGGAAGTGCTTAACTGGGCATTAGCTAGTACCTTCACATCTACAGCGATTGGGTGTTCCATAATCCTATTACTTCATTGTACATGGTGAATACCTCATTTTCTAATTTCGCCATTCGGCCGCCTCCATCGGGCCTTTTTCACAAGAGGCTTCGTATCTAGCTAAACGAAAGGGGCCTCTGATTTATAATGGAGAGCTTTTTGGGGCAGATTTAAATTTGGCAAAAGAACAGAGTACAGTACTTGGCATTTGAATTGTGTAAATGAACACGAAAATGGAGAACCATCTAATGCGCATTAGTCTTTGCCGAGAAATCAAACTTTGGTTAGACCTGTAGGTACTTGTTGAGCAATGGCTAGGTTGGTCAGGTAGGTCTTTAACTCGGACCATACATCAGTTGGGCGGGGTGTAGGAAGTAAGTTTCAGTTTTGGGCCCATCTTAGTCCCGCCAGCCAGGCTTTGACATTGGGTGGGGTGCCGTTCTTGCAACAATATACATCTCTAGGCAATCGTACACCCTGTATTCACAAATGAGCATAGGCTCTGGAGCGTTCCAAGGGAATATCTACCCCCAAAATGTTTCCTGTTATGTACAGGACCAAAACATGTGCATGTGGTCAGCTTGGCCATAACAATATCTGGGACAACTGTGCTCCACACCCTGGTACATCCGAAGTTTCATGGAGGTATAGTACAGTCTAGTAATTTATACTGCATGCATCTAAATTTAAAACCTTTTTGGTATGCTCACACATTCGCTTCCATTGAATATCAGTTAGTTCAACCCCCCAAATTGTCAGACCAGCCATTGTGTGGCCCCAAGTTCGAGGGTGGTTGTTTATTTTTGTATGTGGAGTAGCTGACTACCACTCTAATTGGCAATATATGCTAACTCCTCAGTTTCAAGGGGTTCCGATGGGTAACATGGCCACAGTGACTGCATTGCTGCACTTATTCTGTAGTACTGCATAAGTTCCACCACTGTGCCAGTGTTCCTGCTGCCATGTCAATGGAGTTGGGAATTATCAGCCATTGCCTTATAGCTTAGCCATTCCCACTGATTGATATTTTATTTCTATCGCGCTCGTACACAAGTGTTTACTGAGCTGCCAATGTGACGTCCCAGGTATGATCAAGACCAGAAACCTCCACAGCGGAAGCCATTTATAATATGGATGTACCTTGGCATTCCAAGCAAAAGGCTATCAACGTAGAGGAAACTGAATGAAACCGGCAATCCTTAGTACTTGCGGCCCATGATTGGGGTGTTTGGTTCTAGCAGCAGCTAAGAGCTCCAGTTTGCTATGGGGCGGTTGCAGCATCTCGTCATGCTAGTAAGTAGCAAATTGAGCTTGTGCCGCCCCCCAATATTGCTCATTTTGGGGCCATGACTTTCTACCCCCATTTATCATAATGGGGAGTCATCGATCACTTTTTTCAGGACCGCTCCCGAATGCCACAAGAATTATGCAGAGAGCCCATGGATTTGTGCATGCCAGGCCATACTGGGAAATTGGTAAAAAAGGTATATATTTGCCAAGGTCAGTTTACCATCCATCAGTGGAAGTGCCCTGTCTCAGTCTGCCTGCCAAAAACTCCTCCATTGCCAAGTAATTGTCTTTCAGAAGATAGGATTTTGCAGCGATTCATGCCAAGGTACTTAATCCCATCCGGTGCCTACCAAATACCAGGGGGGGAATTTCTTTAGAGAATAAAATATTGTCTTAAGTGCTCTAATACTTGAGCACGTAGGTTCGATTGTTAATTTTTTTAAAATTTATTTTTACCTCCATGGGTGAAAATGAAAAAGGGCTGTCTATTCCAGGATTGAGAGTATTTTGCAAGTCGCAAAAGTTTTAGATGACAGAAATATACTAAAATTAATCTAATTAAACTATTAAATGGGCCGTAGAGCTTTTTCTGATGTTGAAAAACGACCCCCTTTTTTATTTTCTCCCGTCAAACTGACCATTTTCTTGTGTCACACTTCGGACGGCAGAGTGGCCAGATGAATACAGAATAACCCTGCAGTGCCTCTGCATTGGGCCATTGCTTTTTTTGGGAAGGGCCAGAAGGGAGTAGAATCCGCGGGGGGGGGGGGGGGGGTGGGGTTGGGGTGGGATCACCAATTTTGCAGTGGGACAGCTGCCTTTGTTCCATATCTGCTAGTCAGCTTTCTTGCTTTATTAAAAGCTATTTAACCCTGAACCATACGTCTAAGGGGGTTTTACTGTGGCCCCATGTGCCCCAATTTCTTCACCACTAGAGGGTCCGTTTTTATTTTCTGAACCATGTTAATCTGTAGCTGCCTCCGTGGTATATGCTGAGTGTAATGCCATACTTCCCAAGTACATTGGGAAATACACCCTTGGCATGCACCTGCTTAGTTTTCCTTAAGTTGGTGTTCACTCATTTTTTTCCCTTCTATGCTATCTTTGCACCATTGGTTCCAAGTAGGAAATTGACTAAATGCATTTTTTAAAATCCGTTCTTGAGCCAGTTACTTGTACAACAGGTTTTAATCTAGCTGCATTCTTCCGTAATTGAACAGTTACATGGCGTCCAGGGAGTCATTTTGCACCCTGAATCGCACCATTCAGTGCGAAGCATGCGTTTTGCATTTGAGAAGAACTAGAGGCAAATCAGTTACTTGATCACCCATTGGCCAGGCCCTTAGGAGGTAGTGGAAGAAATGCAATTAGTCCCAATAGAAATTAGGCCATGGATGTAATGAATTCCCATCATGTGACTACCCTTCATCCTTTCTCGGAAATAAGCCATATTATCCTCCTCAAAAATTAATCCTCTGGGCTGAGACTGGCAGCCCAGCTCCTTCTGGTGGCGACCATAGCCCGAAGTGGAAATCGCGCGTGGGGCCTCGATTGATGCTGTGGTGGTTAAAAGTCTGATTTCTTAGTAGCAGAAAAGGTCCGAGCTGCAAAAGAAGGAACTCTGCATCACTTTAGACTGTTGGTACCCCGTGCTGGAATACGACAGTAATTGCCTGTCTTGTAGTGCCTCAGTTGCTTAGTTTTACTAAGCCCTTAGTTGTACTTCAAAACTGTCCTAACAATACTTCCAGGCTCCTTACGTGAGCCTGAAGTTAGTTAGTTGCCATAAGCATCTGCATGCTTGCTCTGCATGTTTGTTGCCTTGCAGTCAGCGTTTCTGCACTTTGCTAATATAAGGTGTTTGACACTATGTATATGTCCTCTATCTACAGAACTGTGTAGGCATGTTCTTCGTGTGTGCAACGAGTGCATGGCTGCAAGTGTACTTTGTGACTATGTTGCTATGGCATGTCGTCAGCACTGTGGTTCCTCGGCATTAGTCAACGTCCTCCAGTGAGGCATTTGGGTTCATGACCATGTTGAAGCACCTGTATCCATAAAGACATTGATTGGATATGGTTTGAACGGCTCTTTCTGCATACGTGTCAGTCACTTGTCCTGGGGACTGGCCGAATAGTGAGTGGCATTGTGCGTGTACTCTTAAGGCGCCATGTTCAGTCATGGGGGGGGCATTCTAGGGAGCCTCTCCACTCCTGTTCGTTGAAATGTTAGTTGCTGTCTATTGTTGCTTAGGTCAATCCATTCCTAGAAGTATGTGAACAAGCAAGTCTAATGTTCATCTAAACTTTTGTCTTTGATGCAGTTTTATGGCATGGAAGTGTTACTCCTTCCTTTTTCAAGGTACAATTTTCAGCATATGGTTTAAATGTGTCTACTACAATTTACTGGAGACTGTATATTGGTATTGTGGATTCATAACATGACTGGCTTGCTTCTAAGAATCACCGTTCACCCCCCCCCCCACCCTTTATAGCAATGTAATGAGTTACTACTAGCAATAGCTATTTAGCGTAGGGGTATGAATAGTCTACTTTATCTTTTACATTCAGCACAGCAGCCGAGTATGCTGTTGCAGTTTGAGGAGCATCTCCTGCTGCTAACCAACAGGCTTAGGAAGGTGAAATGGGTGCTTGGAGTCAACTTTAAGCATCTTTCTCAGAACCAAAGTTCTAGCCTCCCTTCTTTAATGAGCTAAGATTCCAGACTGCCCCTTGTCCCTCATCTGTCAACTTGCAGCTGCTTGTTGCACATGGGGTACAGTGTGTCTATTCCATAAAGAGGGAGAGATGGGGAGTGACCGTGGCAATGTGGGTAATGGTGCCCGTCAAGAGTGTAGAATTCAGGTTTTGCCTTGTAAGGCTACTCCCCAACTAACTGCCCCTAAAATCTCCTACCAACTTGCACAAACAAACCTAGATGGCTGCTACAGTCCTAGCTGTCGGCACATCAACACTTACTGGGCCAAAACTAAGCATTCCTTATGCCATCACATTGCCACATCAGTGGGTAACAAGAGCAAAAGCGCCATAGTCGTCAGATCTTTGGTTCATCCCTATGGATAATTCTCTCAGGCGAACCCATCAGAAGTAAGTTGGCACACAAGAACTGGATACTTCCATCTAGTGTGTAGTTCATCCTGCAAGACTAGAAAGGTTCTGTTTAGGTTGGTAATGGTAATCCTAGCTAGAATAACTGGCCACTTTATTTTGTTATGAATGGTATTTGTTCAAATTACAGAACTATGCCTAGACCATAGCTTAGTAGACACCAGTCCATGTCTCTGCTTACCCCATGTGCTCCCCAGGCATACTTCTATACTAGTCCACTCTTGGCCCCAACACTCGGCAAAACCCAGTGCTTTTCCTCTTCTAGTGATATGTCTTCAAACTAATCTAGTGAGAGCCTCCACACTACCCGGGCCTGCTTCAGCACGTCTCCATGTGATGCCAGTACCATCGGATTTCATTTCTAGACATAATACAACTGCTCTGAGCTGTAGGTACATGATTCACACTCATGCATACTTCCACATTTGAGAAATCATCCTCCCTACTTCGACAACCATTTCCCCTCCCACTCATTTTTGGGTCTAATTTCTTTCCATCAACGCCTCCAACCTCTCCTTCCTTTCCAGAGACTAAGGTCTTGTGGCACCATGGCAGCGTCACAATGTCACCTTCTGAACAAGGCCATGTGCCTTACCATCATTCCAGTGGTTATGGGCTCTGTATAAATATTGGATAACATGCAAGCTAAACTGGATGAGTACATTCTGGACATACACCCTGGCATTGCAAACGCCTCATCAGCAAACTTTTTGGTGCTGTATCCCATAGAATACAGTGTAGTTCCACGATAAATTCAGTTCAATGTACGTTCAGTTCATGTACTTCACATTTTCCTTTCATGCCTCCCATCTACCTGACTTTGATTTTACCTACCACTATGTTCCATCATACTCATTTTGCTTCTCTGCCCGGCGCAGCGCTTCGACTATAGCAGGAAGTGCTATACAAATGCCAGAACGCATTATAAGTGAAGCACGACTGCTCTTTTGGCTGGAACCCTCCTTGACCCGAGTCTGGCGGGGTGGGGGCGGGGGTGTTTGGGGGGAGAAATATTCTGCACAAACCACCAAACCATCCCTCAAAAACGCCATATTGGTGTGCTTTTATTGCATATCTAATTTGCCCTAAGAGTAAGTATGGATTATACAGATTTCAAATGGCTACGAATTCGTACATCAGCTCCAGATGCAGTTGAAAGATGCTCAAATTGCTGTGCCAAGACTTGGCACCACCATCCTTGTCATTCGAATGACAGATCTAATGTGATGGAAATTCATCAGCATTGACTACTGGGTAAAGGTACTGAGGCGTTTCCTTATTCTTTCTGATTGCATCCTTAAAGCATCTTACTAGTTGGCTATAATAAAGCCCCATCTACAATATAACCAACGAATGTATGTAAAACTTCAATGGACTACTCAATCATGGGTCCTCTGGTTTAATATGGGTATGGCGTCAACTTATCACACATCTGGCCCATGGCCACTTAAACACGTTTTTGGATGTGCACGAATCGTCACCAACAGAGCATCATTTGGGGGTAGGGGGTGCGGGGAAAAGGATGGCGTGCCAAACTGATCATTCACCACATGAATAAAACTGTTATGAAGAATTTTCCATTGTTTTTATCCTTTTATTAACTCACTGCTGCCTTATTGCACATGGTAGGTGTTGTAAAACTCTACTGCAAGCCGAATCAGTATTTCGATTGGGGCTGGGTCGAATGAAAGGGACCAACTGAGTAGCACACACTATTAGTCATTCAGCACAGCGGGCCAGTGCACTAAGCATTAATGAGCACGCACAATAAAGAGTGGGAGTGGTGACAGTTGAGCTTTGCCCTTTGAGCCGCTGACACCCGTGCTCGTCTAACTGTTTAATGGTGAAGTTGCAACAAACCAGCCCTGAACTTGTCTGGAATAATCATTGGTGACTGCAGGGTTTGTGCTAAACCCTTTGAATCACGGTTTTCCTGCGAATTGAGTCCTGCCTGATAAAAACTGCAGCACAAGCTGCTAAGTGTGTCGCTGTCAAAAGAACCATGAAGGACCGGGTGCCGACACTGGTACCTATATGTGAAGAGGACGAAAGCACAACTGTCCTGTCAGCCCTACATGACTGGAGCAAAGGTGGTGCCCTGCTACCGGAGGCAGGTGACTATACCAACTGCGAAGACCAGAATTGTCCAGGACGCTCATCAAGATCATGTCGCCCAAAAAACTATGGAGATGCCTCCTAGGGGAACAAGAATACTACAACCATTACTAACTACTTAGCTCGAGAAACCTCATCTGCAAATAACGTTACTGTAAACCGAATTGGCAGCAGAACTTGCTGGCTCCACTGCCATCCCTTGGTTTCTTAAAACCATTGAAAGTGGTGAATGCTTTTGTGCCGGGCCGCTCTGAACAGCGCTTGAGGCCATTATCAGTATCTTCATGGTTAAAATTGCCATGCTTTTACGGCCTGGACTTGTTCGAGCTACATGGTGTTGGAAACAGAAGCAGATATGATAGACCAGGTGGCAGGCAGTGAACTGAACTTGCAACTGCTAATATTGTAGAGACACTGGTGGATGGACACACTGCACGTTGGCCTGCATGTAATGTAACCTCACCACCATGTCGAACTGAGTTCTTGGCTAACACCAAGCGGACCTATAATGGAGAGCTTAGCCACTCAATTTAAGATAGCTCTGATAGTCTGTGGTGATGTTTAGCATCTTGGAAAATCTACTTGTACAGCTAAATGTGAAGGATTGAGTGGTGACCACATTCTTGAAAAATTACAGGGACCCTAAACCAACTAATGAGACTATGTGCATGCCATCTTCATGGTGTGGAGGCGGGGGTGGGGGGATCATGAACCAACTTCAAGAGAGTAGAGACAAGGAATCTCTGAATACCAGCCATGAAGGTAGGGGCCTAAATCCAGTTGACTGGTTCAAATGCAAGAAAAGTCCGAAATAATGTGCAATGATCTTGCGCCTAAAAGGTAAAGGAAGGGGCTTAACAATGTGCTTGAGAACACCATCTTACCCCCACCTAACACATTAACATCTGAAAGTAATAATGTTAGTATCCCCATTTTCTGCTCGGATAGGTAGTGTTAAGAACAAGGGGCCTCGTGCAGAGGTGTCTCAAATGCCACAATGCATTGTTGACACCTTTCCATGTAGAAGGAATGATCTGAATTAATGGCTTTCCCAAAAAGTCTAAACATTGGGTAATCTCAGTATATGGTAGTTCTGAGCTGCCAGGTAAGAATTTGTGAATTCTTACCTGGCAGCTCAGTGCTATTTTGTGCTTTTTTTCATCCGAGTGCTGTTGAAAACTGGCTAGCCAGTGAGAAAGATACCAGTTTGTGGACTTTAAGGCACTCGCACCTTAAAACTGACACTTAGCCAAGCTTGTGGCCTCTTCCCTTGGCAGTACAGGCACCTCCCGATGTACTCATTGTCCCCACGACTGGAGCTCAGGAACAGCGAGATCTGCAGGAACTGCCTCAGCTACAGCTTTTCAATAAGGTACTGTGCAAACACGGTGTGGAAATCCTTCTGCCGCGGTGAAAGTTTGTGAAACTTTCCCAACTTTGTAGTCTTGTTCACTCCTAAACCGACATATATATAACTCTTTCTGGCAAACTACATCCTTGAAAATTGGCAAAGACTTAACCGTTTACTACCAGAACTGTGCTATCCTATCCAAGAGACTGAACCATTGCCTTTGTCCTAGGCCTATTGAATCGAATTGCCAGTTGTAGTGAACAACTATTTGCCCTGCCTATGAAAGTAATTGTGTTTTTAATTCTTTTAACCCTACCCCTTTTTGAAAGTTACTGAAGTGCCATTTTGCTTCCACTTCAGGGGAGCCTAACTTGTTCAGAAACCTATGGTTGTGTAGTGTATTATGATATTGAGCTGCTTCTTACTAGTGGAATGTTTTCCAAATGACTAAATAAATGTACATTCTTTTACCAAGAAACCTTGACTAGTGTTTGTACTACTGTGATTGCTTGCAAGTCCTTGTGTAACATCTTGTACTGCTCACATTACTCTTGAGAAGTCTGGCTGCTCAGCCATTGCTACCACATTAACTGTGTAGTACAGGCTTGTACCAGAGATTGTGCTTGCAACTGTAGTCTTAATTGTGTGTAGTGTCCAAAGGGTACTGCATGTAATTCTGCCAACAATCGCCATATCTATAACAAGGATATCCAAGACAAAAAAGGGCTGTTCGTAGGGAACTTTGTAGCTTGGCCAACATTGCTTAACTCAGCCGATCATGCTCTTTTGGTTAAGTACATCAAGAGCAGATATCGCAAATGGTTGAAAGTGGCACAAGTATCGGGTAGAATGCACCCCGTGTCGTGACTTGGTCCAAACGTCACCAATAAAATATCCTTAATGGAAACATACCTCTGGTGAGATACGTTAATGGTGTTTCAGAGCAGGACTGGGTCTCACACATTGAGCTGACTTTGGGAGGGAGGGCGTCTTAGAATTCGATGGTTGATTTACCACCGGGGACTGGACCCTTTGGCAATTACCTGCTGGCCTGGATCAAATTAGCCATGTCGGGTCTAACGGGGATCCAGACCCTGATGGCCTCTGCACATTGTTCATTAAGACTGACACAAGTCTGGGTAGAAGCTCTATGCTGGTTATCTCATTGGATCAGCACCACTCAGACCATCCTATCGGTGTGGCGAGACAGCATCTATAAAAGGCTGTCATGCTGATCCTCCATTACCAGTTACTGGCGATGTTGAACACACCAGCTAAACGGGTGTTGCTTGCCAAGGCCAAGAACATCATCCTATTTTAATTAAACTGGATTCAGAAAAGGCTTCCATACTATCAACAGCCTAGCTCTAGTAAACACTGCAGCAGGCCTAGTTAATATGTAAACTTTATACATTTTAGCACTGCATTTCACACCGTGGAGGGGGAGGTTGTGGTGGAAGTTGTGCAGCTGGAATATCTCATCGGGTCTGCTAAATGCGATCATTTACTTAAATGATCGAATCAGGGTTATTGTCTGTACCAACAGCGTGATTACTAACTGGATAACCATAAGAAGGGGATCAAACGGGGCTGCTCATTACACCAATGTTATTCAATCTGTATTTGTCAGGTGGAGCAATTGCAAATTCTAACAGCAGCCCCCCTAAATTGGGTGATGCCCCTCTACAGTGGCTGGCTTACACAATCATCTTGCCCTACTTGAACTTGGCTATCACCTTCTTTGAAATCCTACTCGGCAGGATATTCCCTAAAAGTAAATCTCCAAAATGGAAATCGTGGCTTTCAGTCTTTCACAAAAGAAAGTGAAAGGGCTGAAGCCGTGGATGGGGAGGATATTGAGGTAGTCTCAGACTAATCTGGGATTACTATAGACTCTAAACTATGGGGTGCATTACATCGAGACCGAAAGATCTCCCAAATTGCCAGAGCAATCTGTTCCTTTACCCATACGGGAGTGGGATACTCGAGTCTTGACTAGGCCCTAGTGAAAATCCTACCTACTATATTGTACAGGGCAGAGCAATGGGTATTTGGAAATATGCCAGAGCTATCAAAATAAGTCTGCTACCCTTAGGCTTTTACCCTGGTCTCAACCTAGTATGCAGCGCACAGCTGAAATGCTTATTTTATGTCTATAGGTTCAATATTCTGAGTGATATACCAGTCGTATCGCACACCTTATCAAAATACCCCCAGGTCACAATGGACCAGGAATCGGGCTGGAAGGTAAAGGTAACATTTGATTAAAATTCAAATCAAACATACTTGTGAATAGGGAGCAGCAATCGCCATGTGGCGACAATAACAGATGGTATGTAATGCACTTAAATTCACTTTTAAGCAACACAAAATGTAAAACGCCAGAGAAAAGAACCCTTTTGGCTTTGTTTAGAAAGATGGCTTTTATGTTAGGATTTCCCCCTGCAACATTCCTCAACCCCCAAATAAGCAATTCTAAACGGATGTAAGGAAGCAGCAGGTATTCAGGAATAAAGAACAGCAAACAGAATTTGAATACAACCTTCCCTCCCCAAACAAGAGAAGAGAAAAACTGGTTTGAAATCTTGCACTTTAAAATGCCATTCGAAAATGGCTTAGCAAAAAAGTGTGCTAAAATCCTTGAATCAGTATAAATTTCTATGGTAGTAACATTGGAAAGATGCTAATAATCATGAGCTATAGTTCGAGCAAACACTTTGAATCACATGTGTAAAACTTTGCAGAAATGCGGATGCCTGCCTAAAATTAACCACTGTTTTTGAGAAACGGGTGAAATATACTAATTTGGAGTGCAGTTTTTAGGTTGGGATGTAGCTATGGGTCTTGGGTATACTCCAGAGTTATGAAGTCTGTAGCTATTTGAGTTATGCAATGTTGAATGAGGGGTGTTTTTGGAAAATAAAGGGCGAAACAACTTTTACAAGGATAGTTGGGCTCTACACCAGGACATTCAGGCTAGGTTACCGGATTGAAACACAGTAAGCTCTGGAGTTGATCCGCGAAACCAACACCAGCACCTCCGCGCCGCCTTGGTGGACCCAATCCAATTACCCGAGGGAGGGTTAAGTGTTTAGGATTTCACAAGACAAAATGATTTAAAGAAGTTATCACTAGCACAAGGAATCAAAGGCAAGGTTTCAAGAATGGTTGTGGCAATATTACAAGTTCTTAAGGATGGGATGGTTTAGAGATTGGGATGGAACAAGGCAATGTATGCTATGATTTTTTTAATGCTTCCTACTAATACTTGCAGTCCACTTTAATTTAGGATTTTGGACCATCAAGGGTTCTGGTCATCACACGGATCGGGTCTAACCAAGGACAGCGGGGTACATATGTCAGGATCAGGTCAGCTGGGTGGTTCTGGTCACCAGACTGCACTGGATAGCACTTCCGGTTGCTGGTGATCAGTGGGATGGTGAGTTTGCAGCAAGCATGCACTTAGTAGTAGTAGTAGCAAGCGAGACTGGATCCCTTGGGTTTTGGGATTTGTTTCTGAATTTTGAGGCATAGCTGAAAAGGAGTTCAGCAATGCTGGGGCCTTGGCTTTGTAAGGAAAATCGGGAACAGTAACAGGGTGCCATGCAGAAAATTAGGAAGAGTCAGGAATCAGTGTCTGTGTGCTGTGAGGTTCCCTTATTTATCATGCCAAATGACATCACTAAAGTATATGGCAGGGGCAGGCTCACTACCCACCCTCCTAATGCTAGGATTGGACAGCAGCACAGTTTCTGCCTTGCTCTCCGCTGATTGGATGACAGAAAAGGATGTCATGTTTATGGGATGATTTTTACAATGACCAGGCACCTCCCTGAGCCACTGGAACCAAAATCTAACTTTCCCACAAATACATATTTATGCATTTAGAACCTCTGAGAAAATCCAATATACAGGTTGCATATTTTGTGGGTCACATTTCTATCAAAATTCCATCTGTGGGGCCTGGTTTAGTCTTTCTGAGACGTTTTGGCAATTTTAACCATGAACGATTTGGCTTAACATTTCCCAATTTCGAATACATAGATGCACATTTACCTCTGGGATGTGTACACAATGTTCTGTTTGCATTCTTTATAACTTCTGTTCCTTATGCAGTACTGAGTCCTACCAAGTCTTCAAATGAATAGCCTAAAATTAGATTTAAAACTACCAACTTTCAGATTTTTCCTCATTCTTGTGGCAAAGTTAAATGTCTTGCAAGTTCAGTTGCAAAATAAGCTTTTTAAACACCAAATGTCATTTGTCAATTCCTTTGAAGCAGAATAAGGGGCTTCTCCTTTGTGATTGAAGCTTTCTGCCCCTCCCACTGGAAGGGTGAGTGTCTCAGCCTGGGGCAAAGACCAATGTCTAATGTGACTTGAAGTCACATTGTCCTGGGGATTCAAAGCCTCCAATCTATCAATTAGCCTTTTCCTGTTCCAGCAGTTGAGGTGCAACCCTTTCTCGGGGTCAGCAGGTTTTTTTTATATAGTTTACTAACTCAGACTGGGTTTAGCTTTGAGTTTCACCTTTTTAAATCTTTACTTTAAACCTATGGAATTAAAACAGTTCATAGGTGGGTTTTTAACAATAGCAAATCCTTTTACATTCTTAAATGTGTATACTTTAAAAATAGGTGGTTTTGCTCTTCATTCTGGAAAAAGCACATTCTTCAGTTTTCACCGGCAGCAAATACACATTTTAGTTGGCTCTAGTCCTTTCCTTGAGTGCCAGTTGTTTGCAGCATGGATAAATGTATCAAGCATTTGTTTAGAGACTTTCTCTGGACAGCTGATTCTTTAGATAATGTTGCAAAGAAATAGCTGCGTTTCCTGTGGAAAATGAAAAACAAAGTCCCTGGGTTGCTTTTTCAAAGATACTTTTGGTGTGAGCTGTCATTGAAATGCGGCCCGGTTCCTCTGAGACTCATGATCCCGGGCACTACAGGGCCCTTTAATCACTGTGGTTCATAAGAAATGAAAGGAGTTGGCACCAAACAGCACTTCTTAAAGTTGAAAAGATGACATTTTAAAGAGGCATTTTGGGTTTACAGCAAAGTAATGCCGCGTCTTTCCTTTGCTCCATGTAAAATGTTGCGGAGCAGGCTGGCACATTCCTGCAGTGAGTACTGTTTTACCCCACCTGAAATGGGGTTGGTAGGGTAGTGCAGCCATTTTCTGGTTGTGACCAAACGCAGTTTCGAGATTTTGGCGCGCACAGTCAGCGCAGCCATTTTGTGCTTGTTTCTTGCCCCAATGGAGCAAGTGATATAGCTCCGCACAACTGAGTGGGTCAAAATATCCCACAAGGCGACTACTGAATGAATAACTTTCTATTCATGAAAATAATTTACTTCGAATTTGACTTACTACTGATTACTTGTGGAACTTAAACTAAAGTTGCTTGGTCGCACATTGGAAGCTTGTTATTGCAAAAGAAGAATGCCTGAACAAGCTGATCATAACATACTTCATGCCAAGCACTCACATTGTACAGGTTAAGTTTATGGCTGATGGGTGGATTGCCCGAGCCCTGGCGAATGTTCTCTAATGTCACTACAGGAAAACTATGAAAGCCTTTATGTTCACAGAGCAGCTGACTGTTAACCTAGCTACCAAAACAAATGCTGCTCTGTACTTCAATCCAGGATCAGGAAAGAAGTCCTAGTTGCCTACTACTTTTTCTGGGCAACTCATTATTCTGGAACTATTTAAAACTAAATTCTTGAGTCCCTGGAAATAACAGGAGCATAGTCCAGCATCCCACGGAATGAAGGACTGTAGACTGAGGAGAGGCACAGCTGGAGACTTAAACATCTCTTGGCTGACCTCCTTATTGAAGCTACAGATGTTAGCATTGAATTGGAGGGGAAATTATACGGCTGCTCTTTGGAAAGTACGAGTGTGGCAATCGGGAAGCCTGCATAATATACTTGGGTTGCTATCATTATTGCCCTCATTGAACGATGTTAGATGGGCAATGTTGTCGTTCAGTGTAGGGTAGGCTGAATTTAAGTGTCCATTTGTTTGTCTGAACGTTTTCTTTCATGTTTTAACTATGAAGTATTAAAAGTTGACCTTGTATAACTACCTCAATTCACTTTAACCCGTTTCTGTACCATTTGTTGGTAATCTTCAAAGGAGCCTGGTCTCATATTTCATTACGCAGATCTTGTCTATAAATTATGCATCTGTTTTTTATGGATTCCTTTGTATGTCGTTCTGTGTTTTGAGTGACCTGCCTATGCTTGTAGCTTAGGGGAAGCATGTGCCATTATTTTGGCTATAAGTAGCTCATATTCTTGCAGAATCAAGCATCCTCGGTTCACCCCTCCCCTACTCTGCAGGGAATGTGCCTCAGACTGTGTCCTCAAACAGCCTATGCATAATGCATACTCCCTTTCATTTTAAAAAAAGCAGATTACCGCTCACTCAACCTTTTGTGATTCCATGATGTCAGATTTGTTCCTTTATTAATGACTATCAGTTCAGTCTATGCTGCATTTTATTTTCTATTGAGGCACAGGTAGAGGCTAGTGGTAGATGATTGCTTTCATCCCTTCCTCCAATATTAAGACCTTGCATAATATAACCACAAAAAGCATACCTGGATAAAACTATCTAGTGTGGAGGCGCTCCTATCTGATTCTCAGTCATCTGGTATGTCCCAGGACTTCTCCCATTGATCATGAAAAACCATGTGCAATTAAAACATCGTTCCATCTTATACCCTTTGTTACTCGTGGTTTGTTAAAGATATGCTGCTGATGTATTCAGGGCAGTCTCCATTTCATTTATCTCATGGAGTGGTAGATTTGCATTCAGCGACCAATAAGGTATGGATTCATGCCTGCAGAATCGAATCAATGCATGTCTCAATTTCTTGAGCAAAAGCCATGCCTGTCCGATCATAAATATTAACAATGTCGCTATGTTTACCAAAACAATGCCCCTTGGCAATGCCTGTAAAGGCATAGTCTGGGGATCCATGTATTTGAGTTACTGTGAGCGTTATCAATGCTAATTAGTAACCCACCCTTGGGGCCGCTTAGTGGCCCTTGTTTGGCTGGGATCTGCATTTGGTTTCTGCTGTTGCATATCAAGGGATCGACAGCCCAAGTTTCCCATAGGGCCACTATTGGGTATAATTCTAGCTGATGCCCTCTGGTTCCTGACCAAGGCAGTGCCCTAGAGTTCAATGAGGGCACCCGTGTCTGACTGTTGGAGCCTAGATATGACATTGGGCTGCAGCACACCTGCCAGCTATGTCGGTAATCTCAATCGGGTTTTAGCTTGCGAGTAGGCATTGGTGCCTTAATGTATTCTGTACTTTCACAATTTCTAGCTATTTTCAATATCGGATTTTCTTCAACCCAGGCTCCGTGACTTTTCTATAGTGCTCTTCCTGGCCCAGTATATCATTATGAACTGGATTAACAATGGTCATAGTCCTGTATGCATAGCCTATTAAGAATTCACTCGATGTTTAATATCGTATTTTTAATGGATTCCGAATAAAGGTGAATCTTAGCTTCTGCCATGTTTCTCTTCCACTGCTTCACTATTTCACCTGAATTGATTAATCGTAGAGGATATAATGGGAACAGCAAGAATATTGCCCTACGAGTGAGTGCTTGTCTGTTTTGGAACAGGGTAACCTTCTGGATAAGCCAGACCGATCAAGGTAGCATTGGCGGCAGTCAAGACTAGGTCTCGGTAGGGGCGAGGGTGACTGTGTGCTCATTGAGGTCTTTCAGAGTAAAGGACACTACAAATCGCTCCAACTGGTGCATCTATATTAAAAATAAAGGTGCATTTATTCAAGGCCTTTGAAGTTCAAAACACTGTAATAATTAACAGTACCACTTACACAATCCTACTAAAATATATATAAACAAGACCAAGTGGCCTAAACTCACAGAATGGGTCCACAACCTGCAAGGGTACGAAACTACAGTGCAAATTATCTTTAGGCAGTTATGCAGTAATCGCAATCCTAATTGAAAGGCAGTCCAGTCCCTAAGAGGGGAGCCTATTGCTCAAATGTACTTGCAATGCTGGCGCACGCGGTAGTGTAGGGTCTAACAGCTCATGAAGGTGGGTGAGGTGATCCAGAATAAGTTCCCACTATTCGTGGAGGGTCTCCCAACAGGTTCCAGGAGTGGAGGGGGGGGGGGTTGGGGTTAATAGTTTAGTGATAGCTCAGGCTATCTGTGGAAAGGAGAGGGGCCCTGGGGGGGGCGGGGGGATTTTGATGTGCGTTAAAATGGATGGATGCACTAGGGGCCACCGGCAAGGGTTGCAATTACTCACTGGTGCCCTCTGGACCAAACTTCAGCAGTCGAGTCTACTTCGGTTGCAGGTTCAAATACAACAATTGTGCGCTCTGCCGCTTTCAGATGCGAAGTTAGTGATGATTTCCAAATGGGACAGAGGTGATTTCTCCACTCTTGGTGGATGGATCAGGCCAGTTTTACTGCAGCAGGCTTCAGGACACAGCACAGCAGCAAGGCACCTGCGAAGTCACCATGGCTGGGTGACGTGGTAATTGCGTGTACTCTTGTTTGGGCGCTCTCTTTACTTCAGACCTGGGAATGCCAAGTGTACGAAATTCAGTGCGAGTGCCATGAACACAGAACTTGGGATGTTTCAAGGGGCTCCTCGGAGCAAAGGTCATGCGCAAGCTGGTCAGCCCACTGGCTGGCCCAGGGACACTTCCAAAAAGGCTTACTTGCAGGGTTTGATGAAGGTGCCGAGAATAGTTAGCCCCACTATTCCAATGGGTCGAAGAGCCTTTGCAGACTTCTAGTTCGGTCAGATGTAGAGTGGTCTAGCGGGCTCAGGGTACCAAACCTTCCAGCGATTCCTTGACTCAGCTTCTTGGTTTCAAGATACTTGGATCCTTCGCTCAGTGAACTCCAGAGATCGACATGGTATTGGTGTTTGGAGCCTTCTCTTATCCAGAATTGCCTTTGCCCCAAAATGAAAGGACCCAATGGGAGATCTGCTCACATAAAGGCACGCCATATGTGAACCAATCACAGGCCACAATGGTCCCAGTCATACAAAGCACACCAGACTCCTGGCACCAGGATGTGGATTGCAACTAGACAGTTCAGCCCACATCCTGGAAGCCCAGGGGGGTGCAGCTTAAGGCTATGCTACACTGGCAAAACAGCAGCAAAAGGTTGGGTACACAACTGGAGGGAAAATTACACATGAAATGGAGATCTTTCCCCACATTGTCTGATGGTAAAAACTAAACTTTTAATATGGATGCCCAGTTGTGGATCGGGTTTGCTCCAGTGTCTTGCCCCACTGTTGGTGATGGCCATCCTTCTCCCATGGGTATTGTGTGCAATTCTTTTCCTCCTTGGAGTGAGCAAAGCAGATGGCTAAAAAGCCCTCCTTCCTGTCGGGTAGCACCCACCCCCATCTTCCATCTATCAGTTTTTTAATACATTTATTAGCTCTAATCAACTCGCCGTTATTCAGATAATATCCTTTTTCCAGCCCTTGCATGTCTTGATGAATTAAGCATGGAGTCTCTCTCTCACGGTTCAACTGAAGGATTTTTCCCGCGTTGCCTTCTCCGTCCCTCAATCCTTTCCATGGAGCATTTTGTTATGGTATGAGGAAACCCGGTAGACTACTGTCCAACTACCAGTTGGCAGTGTCTACTCTGTCTAGTTCCGGTATATGAATGAGACAGCGCTATGTGTACAGGTGCCGGTCACGAAGGGATAAGACCTAAAGACAGGACCTGACGCAAATTAAATTTATTTGTTACCACACAAATTTTAATAGTCAATGAGCAGGTTAAAACATTATTAAATTCCATGGTCCACAAAAATATTTTTACAAAGAAACAAAGGAAACGTAGGAATACGTAATAGGCAAACAATTGCTAGCTAAAACAAGAAAAAACAGTATACACTTCGGGCAACCTGTTGTGTATCAGAATCCATTCGGATTAATATGTCATTTTATAACGTCTGTTTTTAATTCAGAGGTCTGTCCTTTTTTGTAAAAATATTTTTGTGGACCATTGAATTTAATGTTTTAACCTTCTCATTGCCATTATTAAAATTTGTGTGGTAACAATACATTATATGCGTCGGGTCCCGTCTTCAGGTCTTATCCCTTCGTGACCAGCACCTGTACACATAGCTCTCATATTTATATATTGGCATTTATTTTGTTACCATACAATCGGGTTTGGAGGCGTAATTTTTTTCTTTCTCTTCACCAGTTAATTTAGGCTTCGTAGTTGTCTTGGATATTTCATCTATTTCAATGCAACTCCTCCTTTCCATCTGGTTAGTGTCGAAGTTGACCGTTGCTTTTCTTGTAATTTGTTTTTATTTTCTTTGTATTTCCTGCTGAGTGTAGCTTCAATCACCAACCATTATTAGTTTGGTCTTCGGATAATAAGTGCCCCCATCGCGGGCGCGCTGAACACATTTAGGACCGACGCCCTTTCTTCCTGACCTGAGGGGTTTCTTTGTTTCGCACGTTTGTCATGCTTGGTTTCCTTTATTATACATGTTGGACATACCACGTTAGCAATTTTGGCTTCATTGTCACATTATCCCCTTTCATACTTTTATGTGCGGTCACTTCCTTATGTATGTGTTCAGTGTTCGAGCAAAGATGTAATCAAAAAAATCCAGTGCTTCAATTTGAGTGTGGATGACCATGTAAATGGCTAGTGTCATTGGTTGCACGACTCTGCACTAACTTGTACATCCTGTTTTGCGTCGCAGTCAATTGTTTGTGGCAAAACCTCCTGCTCCCCTATGTCTATTGCCTCCTCAATATTACTGTTTTTCAGGTTCTAGACAAGTGGAGTTCATCGCGGATAGCACTGGGGATCATACCACATAGCTCTAACATGGCGCTCTAGTCCTCGTTCTCTTCCTCCTGGGACTGGCAAGCAGTTGAAGCTGCTGTTAACATTCCTATGTTAAACTGAAAGGCTGCACCCTTCCTTCAGCTATTTAATCTCAAAGCATATTCATATTCACTGACCCACAATAAAGTGCAAGGGTCAGGCTCGTCGTGTCTTTCAAACTTCTTGATTAAACCCAGTAAATCGCCAATTGAACTAAAAATAATATTCTAAACTGTATTACAATGCTATTGCCCACCCCCCCCCATATCCCATGTATTGCACAGTGGATTCAAGGCACAAGCAGGCAGATGTCCAACTGCCGTATTCCAATTACCCCCTACGGGAAACTATTGCATTGGGAGTGTAGTTGGGAGAGGGACCTGTGAGGAGGGAAACAAAGCTTGTGGGTGCCCCTCCCCGACCCCCATGGACATTACCTGCGCCTTCTAACATTTTTGTGTGACCTGTGCGCTAGTTTGCGCAAGATTTGTTCTGGCAGTCTTAGCAGAATTCTTGGTGTTAATTGTAGCTGTAAATGGTCTACAGCTGTAATGAAACCAGTCTTAACCAAGCGTCTTCAGCCACTAGATTTTGGGTCGGTTTCTGGCATTGGGTCCTGTCAAACAAGCATGGACACACAGCCAACTCTACAGTGCACATGGCGCTGCAGATAAAGGTCGCTGCCAGCTCACACAATGAGAAGTGTTGGTCAATGACTTTCTATTAGTGAGCCACTCACTAATATTGACTGATAGTTAACATGACCTCGAGTGACTGGCACGACGCCAGCACCTATTCAAGACTCGCGCCGTACCTGGCGCAGCCCTAAACACAATACAACCGGTTTCCTGATTTGCTGAAGTGTAGATCTTTGTCTCTTTCAAACGTAGCAGAACCCTGCAAACATTGATCCCCGTCCCCCAGAGAAAGGGACGAGTACACGAGCAACTATTCTCCGTCATTGCCACTGTTACTTTCCTCCTTTGCATTCTGGTATTGGTGTGTAGTCTACAGAGCGTGGCGGGCATCCAAAAATCGCACACAGAGCACTGGGGCCAGTACTGAGCTTTTTGGTTTGTGGGTAGGTTTTGGATGGCAAGATGCCAGGCACTGCTATCGTCTCATTTTCCAGCTGTTGCCGTATCATGGCAGTGCCTGGCAAATGCTTACACAAGCCACAAATGTCTGCTTTGCCAAAGCTCGCCTGCCTTGCGTTCTATATTTTGGTAGTCTAACGTTAAAGAAAATGAACTGTAGTGTATACACGTACATGACTGGATGAAGTCTGCTTCTCTGCCACTGGCTCACTTAATCTCTGCACAGAAATTACAAGTGCACTCCTTTTTAACCAGCAATGGCAGCTTCCTTGGCTTTAAGGATGAAAGGCAAAACCATTTAAGTTGGTGGTCACTTAAAACGTACATGGCTTCCAGCAAGCTTGGAGGGCAAACCAACCCAGTTTTTAAGTAACGCATTACTTTTACTGTGCAAGTGCATCGTGGATACAAAACTACAGCATTTGAAACATGTATAGCTTTTTCCTTTGCAGCTTTAACCTAGATCAGACCAGTGAGCGGGACTGTCTGAAGCAATGTTACCCTTACTGTTTACCATTCCTTTACTTGATGTCCATTCGTGTCCTTGTATAAGTGTAAAGTTAGGAGCCCTTCCTATTGCAATGACCAGCCGCAACAACTTGTTACATGTTGCACTATGCTTCTGCCTACCCTCTCCCTGGCTGAGACCTTAGTTCCACTACTTTTTTCAGTACACTTGGTCCCCTGGATCAGACCAATGCATTTTGGTATATGCAGGATTTCCCATTTGTTGGCAAGGGGGCACTCAATATTGTTAGCCTTGCATTTCGCCATACAGTGGAAGACCGAGGACTGGATTTATAACCAACTCTAAATACAAAACTGCTAGAAAAATTGTATTTGACCAGGTCCTGTCGAGGGAACAGGCGGGTGGACGGCAACTGCCAACTTTTCAGAGGTTGGATCTGTAGCACGGATGTGTTTCGAGGCTGGTGTTGAAGTTGGTTTGCACTATTAAGCATTCAGCTGTGAAAAATGTTAGGAATACAGATTCTTCAGCTTAAATTGGTCACCAGTTGTACTTTGCCAGCAATGCTAGAGGGGAACTAAGCTCTCGGCTAGTTTTATGTTCCTTTCTGAAAGGCAAGTTTTCCTTCTTCCCGAGTCCTGAAGCAAGGACAATTTGAATGCATAATTTGCACATTTCGTTTTAGATGTTGATTTGAGTGTCCCACCTTTAAGCGAACACTTACAGCTAGGGAGAAGTGTTACAAGTGTACCTCATAAGTGGTTGGGTAATGTTTCTTTGCCTACCCATGGTAATTCTAACCCCCACCGCCAAGAACTTTGTGGGATCTTTAAGCAAACGGTATGGAGCCATACCATGAACCTTTGTTTGAAGTACCTGCCAGTGTTTTCTCAAAGCAGTCTTCTCATAGTTGGAGCTTTTGATGCACTACTGGTGTAATTAAACGGGTCTTAACCAGGTCTACCTTCAGAGCCTTGATTTGTGCACTATGCATGTCCTTCATGGAAGCATTGGCAAAGCAGTTTTGGCTCGTGTAATAGTATTGGCATTTGCCAGGCACGATTATATGCTTGGGTACTCTAGTCATCAGCTGCAAAATGGTTAGTTAATGCTACGCACTTCCTGGCAAATTAATTTCCCATGTCTACACAAGTTTATTTTTGGGCTTGTGCCCTGCTTTACCCTAACCGGAGTGCCATGGTCATGCTAAAATGGCACTTGTCTCTAGCATGATGTGCAGCCGTCTAATTTCCATCACGTCGAATGCTCGTCTCCAGATGGCAGAATGCAGGCACGCGAGGCCTATGTCTGATCGCATGGATTTCTGTTTGCGCACTTCGCACCAGACTTTCAGGTCTTGTGAATCTGGGAATATGGAAGTGCCTGGAACGGTGTACAAAGATCACCCCCATTGTAATGGCATGTTGGTACTGCCTTCATAACCAATGTGGGGCTAGAAATGGGATAAATGGTATGATGCATTAGTTTGAGGGTGCAGCCAGCTGTAGCTCTATGCAGTGTTAGAGCATGACCATAATCTATAATGGCCCATGGCCTTTGTAAGTTTGACATGAATGTGATCTATGTTAAACATGTCAATCGATGGCCAGCACTTGATCCGCAGTTGGAAGCATGGGACCTCTGGTCTCTTGCAGCACTAGTGACCAGGCACTGCTGTTTACCAGCATACACGCCCCCTTGAATCCTGCCTAGGATGCCAACCTTCCCTGTAACCAGTTCTGACATACTGCAACCTTGGCTCTCGTGGCACAGACACTGAACCACGTGCATTTGAATTTTAAAGCGTATGAAATTGGTGGGGCAATGTCTATGCCCGAGTACAACATGACCTAGAAAGGCAGTTTAACCAGCAGACTTGAATTCAACTAATTTGCTCTACTTTTTATTGGTGGTGTGGTCAGAGCATCACCTGATCTATCTGCAGTAGGATTTTGGTTGTGGCAATTCCCAGGGCAGTTTCTAGACCATATTGCGCCATGTGAACACATTGCTCCTGCACTGCAGTCGCCCCTCAATATAATTGTGATGGCAATTTAAATACCTTAACTTGTAGTCCATGTATACAACAATATTGGAAACAGAAATAGTTTTCCCGTGTCCCACTGTGAAAATGAACATGGTGCTTCTGCAAAAGCGTCAATGGCTTTTGCGTAATCCTATGTTGCTCTCAATTGAAACTGTAGCAAGAGAATGGCTCCGGGAGGCCGTAGCAAATGCTACAATAAAAGTAGGGTGTGAAATCACGGGAAAGTGCTGCTGGTGAAGAGGAGGCCGCTGCCAGCTATGGGTACAAATGGTTCTTTGACACTAGTGTTATGGGAAAGATTTGATAATTAGTTGGACTAAGCAGTCGTGTTCTGATCCGAGTTCCTAGACTAAGTATACAAATGTCTGCCAAGTGGTAGTGCAGGAGCATTTAAGGGGAAAGCCTGGTGTATTGTCGAGTACCTATAACATATCTAGGTTTGTTATGTATAGAACATGTAATGCGTACTAGGCATGTGATGGCAACAGGTGCCTAATGGTGCGAGTTCCTATGCATAGAACGTTAAATTGCATGCTGGGTGAATAGCTCATGTGCAAAATATTTGGAATGTGACCATGCAACGCAACCAGTTTGAACCCTGGTTGCGCAGACTAGGCCCTGATTATTTGAGTGCCATCAGTGTGTCAGAACACTGGTGTGATCTAGCACGTCATGTAGATGTGCCATACGAGTTGATTAAATGGCTAATGTGGTCCAAGAACCATGTGAAAATCTATGTACAAATTGTGCTGGTATGCGATGCCAAAAGCTGCCAATAATGCGAGCACCTTATTGTATGACACTACTATAACACTAGGCAACTCGTGAAGGTAGACGAGCATAGGATCTCAATACCTAAAGTAGCAACAAAGTTCTTTTTCACCACAGACGTTGGATTTGTTAATCTGTTACACAACAGCGAGCCCTGAAAGTAACCCTTATTAGGTGCAATACCCCGTGCAATATCCCCCGCCCTTCACATTTTTCCAACTCCTTGGCCTTTTGCTAAAAAACTTAATGGGGAAGCAACAAACCGAAGTAGGGGGAAAAACCTTATACCAATGAACTTCTTTTTGCCACTTGGCAAACCTAGTTTGGCAAGATGTCTCGTGTAACCTGAGCACGTGTTATCCAGATCTGGGTTTTCATTAACAGATGAATGCATTCTGGGAATTGTAGTATTTTTGTTCAGTACACCACAACCCCAGTGGTAATTGGATGACCTGGAGTTACGCATTTGATCACCCTAAAGTACCCTGCTACAGTAATTTTATAACAAAAGTGTATAATTTGTTTAAGGAATGCAGATTCAAATTATTCCTTCCTTTTACGTTCTCCCACTGCTGCACCCACGAACTTCTACTACTGCAACCTTTCTCTGGCCCTTTTCAGAAAGCCCATTAGTACACCCTAAACCCACCCCCCCCCCTCATTACCAACCCTCCATTCTGATATGCCAGTGCTATGCACGAGTTATCACTTTCCAAGACGATATTTCCCCCTCACCCTCATCGCCTAAAAAAAAATTCTAGTTGCTTCGTCAAACATTTTATTTAATTACATCTTACTTTGTCAATCGGATATGGTTAGTTGGGGGTGGAGGTAGGGGAATACAGTGACGTAAGGGAATGTTTGAAGTGGAAGACCAAGTATGAAGTGGTAAATGACCGCAACAACTGGCCAGACTATTTCGGAAGAGGGCAGGGAGTTTATTTGCCATGGGGAAATGTTTTTTTTTTTAAATGCAGTTTTAAAATTGTTTTATTTGCTTTTTTTCGCCTGCTGTGACTTTTTTTAAATGACTACAGTGAGACCCGGCAAGCTGTGGTAAATGCCATTATCAAGATAGGCAGTTTTTTCCAATATATCAAATGGGGTTTAACTGAGGTACAGCTATACCAGATTTCAGTGTGGCAAATCAAGTTGGGGAGAGAAGGACTGTGTACTCTATTTGAGCTGTATGGGGATTAGGGCCGCTCTTTGACAAATGAGGAGGTAACCAAGGTGTTAACCTTGGCTAGGGTAACCTTTCCCCTTGCAACATTGGCTGCCCAACCTGCCTTGCCATATGAGCTCAAGTCTTTGTTGCCACTCTTGCTTACCAGCCTTCCCACCCCTCCCCCTCTGTTACTCACTTATTACAGGACACTTTCCAAATCCCTCCACTCTATTGTGCCACCCTCTGACAAGCCTGTTGGTGATGCTCCAGTGCTGATGCGTTGGATCCTGGCTGTAACAGGGGCTGCTAGACCTGGCTGGGAGCCACATGCTGCCCTCTATCATTGACACAGGCCTGCAGATCTGTTGGCCCAGGCCGACAACCGAGTCCGCAGGGCCTGCCTGCTAAGTGGGTCGAGGAGTGACACACTGCGCTCTAGACTACTTGCACCAACTTTCCAGGTCACTTAAAGTAGAAGTTTGTCATTTATATAGCACCAAGGCCTCGTTGGAATTGTGGGGGGTGGGACTAAAGTCCAAGGTATGGGAAGTGTTAGAATACATTGATCAAATTGGGAGGTAGGTTGAATGGCTGATTCCTCCCAGCAACCCGTGATGGTCAGGCACGTGGATGGGTGCAGAGCGGGGCCAGGAGAGTTTGTGCGAGAGACTCGTTCTGTATCCAGCTAGACTGAATTCTATTGTCAGTGGACATAGCTGCATTCTGATGGCAGTGATGTTGCGCCTTGTGTTTGAGTATGGAGGCAAATTCGTGGGACGGTCTGTGGCTGGTGGTGCATAACTACGTAGCTTGAGCATCAGTTGGAGCTTTGCTTTTGTTGTGGCCATCATCACTTTGTCCGGTTTGCTCCAAAATTACACTTGCTCTGGAGAGGCATTGACAGTGTCGAGGCCTAGGTGTCCTGAAAGGGAGCGGGGTATTTCGCCAGGTTGCTGTAGTTTTGAGGGCCTTTGTGAAGGAGAGGAGGTCCTCCTAGCAGCGAATGCTAAATGGGAGTTCGAGAGGGTGGGGTGGGGGGGGTTGGACTGGGAAAGGGGATCCTCCAACTCTGGTGGAATTGAAGGGCAAGTCTAGTAATCCTCTACAGTCTGGATTTTGGAAAGGCCTGACTGCCCCCCTCAATCCCCCACCCCCCCCACTCCCAACCTGATGCCTTTTTGATTTCTTAATGAACATTCAGTCTTACTTCACCTCTTTGGTTTCCATTGGTAGAATAGTCCTTTGATCCCGACAGTGCTTGTCGGAGAGCTAGTCACTGCCCCAGTGCTGAGCATGGCATGGACCCACATAAATGGGCAATACCCCCTCCCACTGAAGCCCCCTTTTCTTGGATCCGTTATTTGGCAGAGCTAATAACAGACTGATCACCTAGAAGTGGAATGCATGTTCTAATCGTGCAGTGTCTGGTCTCTTTTCCAATGGGAATGATTTATACATGGTTGCACCCTTACAGAACCTAGCAACTGCTTACATTTGGGGAATATTCGCCAACAGTGTGTTGCTCAAGTGGTTATGGCTTCTACCCGCCCTCAAGTAAAGGTCTTCTTTCACTGGAGGTTCCTGGCAGCATAATTGCAGTAGTGGACTAGGTCATAATTTGCTCTGTCAGACCTATTGGACGCGCAGGGGTTGGTTATGCGACATCGGGGGGGGGTCGCATTACCCATTAAACATAGTTAAGTGAACATCAAATGTTTTCAAGGGAGTAAAATGCAAAGGGTTGGTTATCAGTTTGCTGAGCTGGACCTTTGTGGCTGTACCATTGCCTGAAGATGTTTAATCTGCATGGTACTGGAGGTGGACATTATGCAACCCCCACGAACCCCTCACATGCCGGACACAAGGGCATGTATTCGGTTTTCCATAAGTCCTACAGTGCAGCTGGACTCTGGCCATAAGGGCATGGTTCTTCACCGTCTCATTCATTTTTCTGCATTGTGGCTAAGGGTTCTGAAGGCCAGATGTCCCCCAAAGGACTGCCTGCATAAAGTGCTTAAATTGCTTTGCACAGCACATAACCACAAAGCCGCTCCTCAACAGCGTTCAAGTGACCATGTGTTGGTGGCTAGCAGTATACAAAAACACATTCACGCCATAGTACTACAGTACACCACACAATTACTTGCAACATCTAAGGCGATGCCCGTTAAATTGATATCTAGTAGATCAGTCAAAACAAAAGCTGATATTTGGCAATTCATCCCCATAGCCACCTTGGGATTCATACTGGTGTACTTCACTTGCAAAAACCTATGCTTAAATAACTCTCATAAATACCACTGTAGAGGTTTTTCGTAAGAACTATCCCACTTGCTGAAGCCCGTCCTCTGGCAGCACGTTTAAGGGCCTAGTAGTGCACCTTTCCATCCAACATTGATGGAAGTACAAGTTCCTTCAGGCAACACTCACTTAACGCAAACCATGTCCTTTGGTTCTCACCCACCCATCCTTTTTACACAACCGTAGGGGTTAATTGCTTTGAACCACCAATCTAAACCACGTGCCATTGGCCACCTAGCTGCCATCCTTTGCTAGCTTTGCACCTGTGGGGTGGAATGCCCATCCAATCCCACTTACCCCACAATGACTACTGTTAATCAGCAAAGCCTGGTTGATGCATGCCAGATCAAAATTCTGCTTCTACCCGTCTGAATTTCCAGGCTAGATCACCTAGCCTGTAACCAGTCAAGTACCACGCTTTAGGACGATTTTCCCGCATCAAAAGGTTTGCATGAACCTTTTGTTCTAAAAATGCTAGCACCTAAGGTTAGAACACCAAAAGTTTGAACCTTTGGTAGCATTATAAAAAATAAACGGTGGCTGCTGGGGTGTCCCCTGCTCACTATACTGCATGGTATAGTGAGAGGGGGATGCGGGGGACACCCCCGCAGCCTTCCGTTTAAAAAGAAAAGGACCCTGCAGCGCCGGTTCCCGTTCACAGAAGTGAAAGGGAACTGGCGCTGCAGGAACCCAGTGTTGAAGACAAGTTGTTTATGTGGGGGCGGGGGGGTGCTGTGGGTGGGGGAGTGTTATGGGTGTGTTGTGGGAGTTTGTATGTGTTCGCATGAGAAAGGTGCAAACCTTTGGTAGTTCGCACCCTTCTCATGTGAACGATTTGCCTGCGGTAATTTCAGCCACGGGCAATCACTCGGATTCGTGTACCACACTTTGCCCAGTTGACCCTTATGAGCTGGTTGCAAAACTCAACTTGCTCACTTTGATATAAACTCACTAAGCAAAAAGTGCAACTAGAACCTTCGCATCTCCTGCAGAGTCATCAGGACCACATCTGACGAAGTGAGCCCAGTGCATGGCTTGAGCCAGATCTTATATCGTGCCTCCTCCTTCTCCAGGTACATCATTTCACCAAATGCCAGGAGTAGCAGAAGTGAAATCGCACTACCCTTGACCTATGACATCACAGGAAGTGATGACCTTTAACCCAGCCCCGAAGTGACATGACGGGAAGTGATTCACCCCTGAAGTCTAAGAGTCTAGCAATTTATTTAGGGTCACTGCTTTTTTAAGGGTAGCGAGGGAGACCCAAGGGGTTGCAATTGTGACCCCCTACATGACGTCACTGTCGTTGCCCTTATCTGAGTACCCCTCGGAGTGTCAAGCGGCACAATGTAGTGAACAAATTCACAAGACCATAAAGGTCACACCAACCTCTCCTTAGATTTACGTAGACCTCCATCAACCTATATAGAATGTCTATACAGTAAGCTGCACACCATTTTTCTTTTGCTGAAAAATATCCATCCACTGCTTCTTAAAATCGCAAACCATATAGATCCTTCCCCCTTCATCAACCATCCCACTTGCTCCTATAAGGAGTGTAGAAAATTAGCTAATCCCCCGGAGAGACTTGTGAATATTTACCCTGTTGCCAAAGTAACCACTATCTAAGTACGTCCATGATTTTAACACGCATTTTAAGTTGCACCTCGTATAGACTCATAATTAAAATATTAACGCTTGTAAATTTCCCTTAATCCTGTAGGTCAGTCTTATGAAATCCGGCTCCTTGACAACAGGAAGTTGGGAGAATATCAAGATTTAAATGGAAAATACATAAAGGTAAGATTGGACAATGGTCTCGAGGTTCACCCACAGTGATGCCAGTGGTTAAAATGAAGACTCAGTTCCCATTTTAAATACAGGTTTAGCATGCACCTTTTTCTGCTGTTCTTTGTGCAGCGGGGTCCTACTATAAAGGTGAACCATTTATACCAGTTAGCAAAGGGTATCTCTGGGTATGGCCAGGTATGTGCGGATTGACTTGAGAGCAAGTGGAACAGCTGCATATACTGGCACTACTAGGCTAACCAACCCCAGCCTAGAACCATAACCATGTGTGCCAGTATGTGGCTATGGAATGAAAAGACCATGAGCTTAGACAGATAACATAATTGGTTGAAACATTTAGCCCGTACAAGGCCATTGACTGGTTATGGTTCTTTGAACCATTTATACTTTCTCTGAAAATTCGTGTAGGTTAGGTTTGCAGGGAGAGGGTAAGGACGAGCAAAGATATATGGTCTTGTTGCAACAAGTGTAGCTGTACTTTGATATTCCTTCAGAGATGCGATCTCTGTCGAGGTCAAAAGAATCACTTTTCAAAAGACGGGGCTGGGTGCGCAACTTGCTTGGGGCATCACATTTATCTAGTGTTTAAAGTACATTGTCCACAAAGCTCTGGCATGGATTAGTTGGGTTTCATGGATCGGAGTATCAATTTGACCCGCTATTGGTGATTGTTTTTGTGATTGTGAATCCTCCTTTCCCATGTTCCAACTCCTGTTCTCATTTCATTGTCATTTTCTGTAGCTCACTTGTTTTTGATTGTTCTTTTCATAAGAGCATCATTCGTGTAGTTTTCCACGATCGTCGTTTACAATATACGGAGCACCAGCAGCTAGAAGGCTGGAGGTGGAGCCGCCCAGGGGACCGGATTCTTGACTTGGGTATGTCTAATCCATTTACAATATGTATATTTTTTTGGTCCCATGAGTATTTACTGAAGCACTGCTTGTGTAGGAGGGAGACTATGCAGTGCCAAAAATCTGCTATTAACTAGAAGCTCTTGTCCAAATCTTTAAATACGCTCCATACTGCCTTGCTACGATGTTGGTGGCATTCCTTTTGTTGTGTTTTTGACTGTCTGGCCAAATTGGTCTCATTGTTTTTCGTCCTGTATGGCATTTAATGTTTGCTTTGACCTCTGAAGCAACACCTATGGCAATTCCAAAGGTCACCATTTATACCTGTAGGGGCAGGTGGTCTATTAAGATTTAAAGTGAAAACGTTCACTGGACGCTATCTTTGTGCAAAGAATACCTGCAGATGTGAACATTATTTTTTACTCAAATCGCTTTACTGTTTGTTGTACTGGCAATGCACGCCCTTCTCACTGTGGCTTGAATCGCAGAGTAAAGCTTGCCTGCTCTAATTCTTGCTATTTGAATGTACACCCTTTCATCACTCTAGTTTGAGAGTGATGTATTCTGTGTCAATTTATCTCTTGATATAAATGGTGGTATGGGTCAGACACCTGGATTTTATTACTTGCTGGTTTTCAGTGTAGCAAAGCCTCGTGCCTATGGTCTTTCAATGTGACCCTTCCTACAATATGTGGCCACAGACCAACTGGAGGGCTGAATGGCAGCTTTACATCTTCTCCAGGAGGCACGAGGTAAATGCTATTCCTAAAATTCCTTCCGGAAGGCACAAACGCATTTACTGCCATCTCTAGAACCAAAGGAAATGGTGTTCTCATTGGGTATGTGGGTGTGGAGGTGGTGGCAGCAGGTGTTCACAAATGAACGAGACCTGTGATCCAAGTGAGTTGAGGCCAAGGTGTAGGCAGGAGGGGAGGGGAGGGTGGGGGGAAATGGGAGTGTGAATTATTTGTCAAATGAAATCCTGGGGTCAGCCTGTGCATAGCCACCCACTCTGTCTTGTGAATGATATTAAAAAAGCTTTCTACATACTTAATTGATCGTGGCTTCATTAGATTTGAGTACCCTCCATATAAGCAATATACTACTGTCGCGTGTGCACCTAAAGGACTGATATGTTAGCTTGATTGCCAAATGGTTAGGGTACTTACTATCATCCTAACCAGTTTATATTTTACTATGGTTGAAAAACGTAATAAATGAGCTGATGTCCTCACAATATGCTGGAGCTTGCTTTGTGGTGGAAGGGTACCGGATCAGTCCACGTGTGGAAGATTTTAGTAGCAGCATTGTCTTTCTCTTTACATTTGACTTTGGGGCCAAGGAACTTGCCCCTTTTTTTTTTACATTAATCTACTTCTGTCCTCGCTTATTTGCACATTCTGTTTTAGACATTTTTGTATTGTATGCAGTCCTTTTAATACTGAACTCTAGTGCATGGAGTAGTAGTGTCCTAGATGGTCCTCTTACCACAGAGCACATTCCATCGTTGCTTGGACGACCCAAGATCTTGGGTGTATCACATTGTGCTTTAACTGCAAGTTTCTTACGTCTTTGGCTCTTGCACCATATACCTTTTTTTGTGGGTCCTTAGCTTGAAAAACGTTAATTTTAGTTGGGTGCTTAACTTTTGTGTTTGTCATTTTGGAATTGAGGACCGGTCTTGCTGGCTAAGATCTTTGGTTGGGTGAGGGCTCCCTCTTAAAGAGCACTGAACCCATTAGATTTTGTACAACATGCCCAAATCATTAGATATAAATGTTATGTTACTTTATGCCACGGACTGCTGCCACTTGCATGGGCTCCATGCACTTGAACTATCTAAAAGTAGGTTGGGTAGGTTACTGAAGGCTAGGATAGAGTTTGTACTATTCTGATGCTTGCAGAACCAGGAGAGACTGGCCTCTGTGTCAGCTTTGTGTGTGCACTGGGGTTATTGTGTCTGGAGGAGCAATGGCCAGTGTCTGGATTGTTCGCTGCAGTTTGCTCTTTTGGTGGGGGAGTTTTGTGAGTTGGGGCTGGCCGATTGGGTCATGTGGGGTATGCTCGAGAGTAGCTAGGAGCGGGTTGGTCAGTACAGTGTGGTGGTTTTGTTGGTTCCATGACTTGTACTGTCCTTTGTCTTCAGTCCGCTGTGATAGTTGTGGGAGGTGCCTGTGTTTATGCTCGTCTCAGTACATTGACTAGGAAGGTTTTCAGTTTTCTGAAGGTAAGTGATCTCTCGTCATTCTTTTCTTCGGGATTGAGTTCCATAGATAATATTAGACAGAATGCAGTTACTATGAGTTTCCTTTTTCGTGGTGTTTTTGATTGGAGGTCATGGCTTGATTTTGGGTTCCCTCCTGGTTAATCGCGGTTGAATTTGGCTCCTTGTCCGTATAGTGATTTGTGAGCAATGCAGAGGGGTGGTGCGGGGTGGAGGGGGTGTGGGGGGTATTTTTACTTGGGAACCAGTGTGTGCTTCTCAGGGCTGCTGTGGTCTGTTTTATTTCAACAGTATCCTTGCTGCAGTATTTTGGATGCGTTGGGAGTTTTTACGTTCTGGTATTCCAAGGCAGAGGCTGTTGGCATAGTCAATTATTGATGATGCTAAAGTGGTGATTGCAAGGGTTCTGTGTAGCAGAGGGGTAGGGTAGGGTTCCTCTAATTGGTCGTACAAGGTAGAGGCATTTCCTCACTTGTGGTTCTAGTAAGAGTCCGTTCATGAGCCTTCCCAGGTTTTGAATATGGCAGATGCTTCCGGTTTTGGTTCCCATGCCTGGTGGCCAGTGAGTGCCTGTTGCATTATTGACTGGGAGGAGATCATTATTTCTGTTGTGGTCCGGTTTAGTTTGAGTTTGTTCATTGTCATCAAGGTGTCTAAGGGTGTTTGAGTCTTGGAGTTGAGGTATCTTTTTGGTAACATCTGTATTTGTAGGCGGTCGTGGGGGACATGTGTATGTTTAAAGAGTGGGGAGAGGGTATATCCTTGTAGTAGGCTGCTTGAGATGTTTTTGGTGTTGGATGTAAATGGCGGTAGGTAAGTTTGTTTGGTTAGTGAGAAAAGACTTTAGCCATTGTTTTTTAATAACACATTTTATTGGTGTTTTTAGGAAAAAACAAGGTTAAACAAATAAACAACGTAAACAATCAATACATGCGCATTGCCGGAGAGGGTTACTGGCTGTTTCAGATGTTGTACACATATGTTTGCAAAGGAAAAAAGGGGGGGGGGACAGCTTTAGTTGAGCCCGCAGGCAGCGTCCAGTTGTTTTATAATCCTCATTGGGCATCTTCCCATTTCCTCCACACTTTCAGGGCTTTTGCCGGGCATCCTCTGGCCGCGTATACTCTGTATTCCGTTGCGACACAGATATCCACATCCGTTCTCCATTGTTCATAGCTCGGTATTTGGTCCGAGCCCCATTTTTGAGCAATGTTCCTTTTCAAAAGTGCGGTGGTGGTGAACAAGAGCAGTTTTTCATATCTAGATAGGTCAATTTCATCATCTATCCCCAATAGTAGTAGCTTAGGGTTTCTGGGAACTGTTTTCCCCATAACTCTAGAGAGTTCCGCACAGCATGCCTCCCAAAGTGGTTGTATATGTGTGCAATCCCATATGATGTGGAAAAAGGTACCCTCTTCCGTTTTGCATCGCAGGCAGTTCGGATCATCTATTCTTCCCCATCTGTGTAGGGCCACCCTGGGATAGTATACTCTGTGTAATATCTTTAATTGAACCAATCTAAGCCTTGATGAAATCGCTATCTCCCTAGGGAACATCAATGTCATGACCCATTCCTCCGGCAGTATGGCCCCCACGTCCGATTCCCACTTGGTCCGCAGTGACAGTAGATCTGGTGTGCCAAAGGAACTTATGGCACTATATAGAACCGATGTCACTCTCCGGGTAATTGGTTCCGGGAGTAGATTTCTCTCAATGGGGGTGAAGTCCGGTAGGGGGCTCACTTCGGGGAGGATGTTTCGTAGTGCGTGTTGTAGTTGAGCATAGTGGTAATGTTCGGTTTGGGGAAGTCCAAGTCGGAGAGCCAGCTCTGCAAAAGGGACCATGGTGTTATCTTTCACAACGTCTCCCAAGATGGGCGGACCTTGCCGGGACCAGTTCGGCCACCTGGGGAGCGTGTATACACCTGGAAGGTTCTTGTTGTTCCACAGAGGTTGGGCCTGCGATAGTTTGTCGCCCCATCCCACGAACTTGTGTGCGTCTGTCCAGATTTGTGTTAGCTGTGCGCGCATGTTGGGAGTAGCCGCGCGGTCTCTTTTCTTATAAAGGTACAGCATGATGGGTTTTCCAGGAGTGTCCGACTCTAGAGATTTGTTGTGTGGTGCATCGGTGTCGCCGTGTAGTTGGTCATTCACTTTCATCAATTGACTGGCCCAATAGTATGTTTGCATTCGGGGTAGTCCTATTCCGCCCTCCCATATGGATCTTTGGAGTGTAGCTAGGGCTATGCGTGGATGACCGTTATTCCACAGCAGTCTGCGGAGTGTCTGGTCTATTTTCCTAAATATGTTTGAAGGGATGTGTAATGGGGCATTTTGTAATATGTAGAGTAGGCGGGGTAGGGTCATCATTTTGAAGAGTGCAGCTCTACCCAGTAGTGTCAGCGGGAGGGATGACCAGTGACGGGCATCCTCTGCAAATCTTGTCATGACTGGGTACAGGTTTCTGGGCACATAATCAGTCAGCTTATTTGTTATTAGAATACCTAGGTATTTGAATTGTTCCCTTTCTACCCGGTAGGGACATTGGGGCGGGATCGAGTCTCCCTCTTGTTTAAGTGGGAATAAGGTGGATTTGTCCCAGTTTACTTTAGCCATTGTTGGTCAGTCCTTAATGTGGCTTTCTCCAGTCTCTGAATTTGTGTTGTCTGTTCAGTAGGATTGGGGCCGATCGTGTGCTGTTGTCTGCATTTATTTTTAGGTTGTCTTCATTCCTCTCCTGGGGATTGAATACAACATGGGAATGGTAGAGTGTTACATTGGTTTCTACATGTCTGAGTAGGATTTTGTAACCATGGTTCTCAAATAGTTTTGCTGGGTAGGGTAGATTTGATGTAGGCATATAGTTGGGTCGGATTTTATGCACTTCCGGTTCTGTTTTTTTGGGAGGGGCTTGTAAGATTTTCTTAAAGGTTTTAGGTACTATTACTGTGTAGGGATATCAGTTGTCGGGAATATTTTACAAGATGTTTTTGATATTTGAATAATTGTTTGTGGGTTTGTTGCCGAACTTGTAGAATAGTATGCTCGTTTTTTCTTTGGTATTTTATTTTGTCTGATTGTAATGGTTCCTCTAATTCTAGTTTGTTGCGGAATTCCCTCAGATCTTCTGTGAACCATTTTGTAGCTTTTTTAAATTTATTTTTTATTTTTTTGTGGCTTTGAAGGGTTTTGCTGGCGTGAATTGGTGTAGGGCCTTTTTGATCGGGCGTGTCTTTATTTTCCCTCTGTCGAGTTGGAGCCATTCTGTTTAACTGGAGGAGGTTTGGTTAATGCCATCACTTCTGTTGGGAGTCCGGATCACGACTCTTCCCATTTATTTTTGTTTGTAGCGTGCAGTATTGCATTCCCATGCAATGGTTTGGGAGTTTGACGGTGAATGGGATCTAGTGGTGGTCAGTTGATATGATCAGTACCAGTGGGCTGGTGGTAGTCTCTGCAGAAGATTGTGTCCAAGATGTGACCAGCACTGAGAGTGCGTTTGTACTATTTGCTTGGAGTGTTTCCAGTAGGGGGCTGAGGGAGTTTGCAGTGGTTTTCTTTCGAACCAGATGTTGAAATCCCCCAGTATAATTTTTCTCATAAGTGGAAAGGTTGGCGATGGAGTTGGTGAGCTTTTTGACAGAATTTGGGTTGTAGGATGGCAGTCTACAGATCAGGAGGAACAGTAAATTGGCTTGTTCGTTGAGCTGGATTAGGAGAGATTTACTCTGTTATGTCAGGGGACTGGTGTGGTAGTGCGCAATGGCGATTCCACTGCCTTTTCGGTTTTCTCTGCTAGTTGGCAGTTGTCTGGCATGGCTTAATGGGCGATGTGAGTGTTAGTGCTGCCTCGCTTAGGAGGTCCTACATTCTGTTTGGCCATTGATCTTGCATCTTAGTCAGGGTGTTCGGATTTTCCTTTCTGTGGTTCTCTACTGGATGCGGATGTTTGCTGATGGTGTGTTCGGGGCTATGAGGAGCTCAATTAGATTGAGGGATGGGTTTCTTTGTAGTAGGTTGTTTGTCCTTGTGGTCCTTTTTCCAGCCTTTCCTTATGTAAGGAGTTGTGGATGGTTGAGCATTCTAGCCAGGATCTGTTGCTCTTTCCAAAGTGGTCTATCGAGTTGCTGGGTTCTGTGTGGTGGTGTGTGCGGTTTGGTGCTCTATTGGGGCCAAGGTGTTTGCATCCTTGCTTGAGGTTGTTGGTCTTCTATTGAGTGGGTTGTAGGTGGAGCGGTAGTAGGAAATATACAGTGTTTGTTCTTGTCTTGGTCTGTATCCTTCATCAGTTTAGTGCTGGGAGGGGGGGTTTTGCAGTGATTTTTTTGGTAGGTGGTTTCCTTTTCACTAGTGTGCGAGTTCCTTCCTGTTTCTTTGTCCTTTATATCATGGCATGTTTGGTCTGGCTTTGGATTAGTGGTATGGTTTAGGGGCAGATGCCCTCCTGGGCAGCTTTCATTCCTGGGGGTAGGTTGTAGGACAGTCTACAGTAGTATACAGTGGTGATTGCCTTGAGTTGTAGTCGGTATTGTAATGATATATTCGAGGGGCGAGTGCCCTCCTGTGCCTGTCTCCATTTAGTTTGGAATGCTGACATGGAGTGGCATCTGCCTCGCTGCGGTTATGTTATGCCTCTGTTTTGGGTTTGATGTATGCTTCTTCAAGGGGAAGGTGCCCGCCTAGAATTTTGTTCTTGGGTTGGTAAGTGACGCTTGTCTCGCTGAGGTATTGGGATGGGCGGTCTTACTTCGCAATGTGGTCTTGTGGTTGCTTTTTTTTTTTTTATTTTGATCAGGTGGGTCCCGAGTTGTGCAGTGTTATGGGATTCCCTGGAGCTTGAAAGCTCCCTGACTCTTGTCTTAATTGCGTGGCTTGCTTTGCCGACGGATTTGTGGTGTGTTCCCGGGGCAGGTGCCCTCCTGTAGTTGCTTGCTTTCTTGGGGTTGGTAGTATGGTCTGTGGTCCAGTCTGTAGGGTTGATTTGACTTGCTTTTCCACCAGTTTTTGGTTTGGGGTTTATTGCAGGCATGGGTGCCCTCCTGGGTTTGTTACTTCATTGGTGTTGGGTAGCTTTTGATATGCAGAAGTCTTTTCTCACTGAGTCCTGTTCTGATTCGAGGTAGTATTAGCTTAATTTTTTGCCTGGATTCAGCATTGCCTGTTTTGATACCTTGAGTGTGACAAATTCGGTAGTGGTGTAATCTAGGTTAATTCAGAGGTGACAGTCAAAGGGCAGTGGGGGTTTAAGGTGGTACTAGACTTTGGAGTGAAGGTCGGTTTCACACTGTGGCAAAAAACTGAAAAGATAGCAGGATTTAGAACAGCAGCAAAATTCACCGGCATTCCGTCTCAACGCAGAGGCAAGCCAGTGTAGCTGTGGCAGACTTGATGGGGCAGCAAGATTCGGCACAATGGTAGCTTACGAAGTTCAGTAAGCTTTAGCAGAATTTGAGTGGCAGGCTTCATAACAATGGTAAACGTTCACAGGGTAGTTTGGTTCAACACCCTGGCCTGCTTAGTGTAGTTGGGTTCTGTGCTATCGCAGAGCACTGCAAAAATGTCATCTGTGGGACAGTTCTTATTCCGTAGGGTTCAGCACAATGGCAAACTTCAGAGTGCAGCAAGATTTAAAGCAGGTGGAAAGATTGCTAAGGGGGCAGGATTTGATGCAATGGAAACCGCAAAGTGCAGCACAATTTAGGGCAAGGGTCCTATGCAGTAGAGGTCGGCACAATGGTAGGCCGCAAATGGTAGTCTGGATTAGTGGCAGGATTTCAGGAGCCCAGTGAGGGATGTGCTTGCAATTCTTACCACCTTACCTGATTGGTACAGTAGAAAACAATGGTATGCTTCAGTGTACAGCAGAATTCAACACCATTGGGAGCAAGGGAGCACAGCAGCGGTCAGCACAATGGCAAACTAATGAGCACAGCAAGGTTCGACTCCATGGTAAACCTATGAGCGCGGATGGGTTAAACCCAATATCAAACGCAGTAACGTTCAGCACAATAACAAATCTGCGTGCACAGCAAAATTCAGTCCAAACTGTGCAGCAAGGTTCAACAAAATGGCAAACTTCAAGCACAGTAGAATGCGATACAATGGCTGCCCAGTGCGCAGCAAGGTTACAAAAAGGGCAGACCCCGTTTGGGTTCCTTGAACCTGGAGTAGGCTTGGCTCTTGAGGACTGACTTGCCCCCTGGTTTAGGGAGATACTTTCTAGTGCAACATCCCTTTGGTGTACTTTGCAGAAGAACCATTAATAGAAGAACCATTAATAGTCCCCCTTCACTAATTTAGGTTTTCTGCTGCAATTATTTATATATATATATTTTTTCCCTGCACAGCATATGATTTGTCACTGACCACATCTATCTGTTGCAGAGTTCTGTTTTTTTTTTCTACCCCTCCTCCCCATGAAATCACTAGACACTGCCCCTCAGTCAATAGAAGGTACTTTACCAAACACTTCTGTCCTGAAGAATGTTCACCCAAAACCAGATTTATGCTCATTACTTTATTGGGCAAATGCTACGGATGCCTAGTCCGCGTCTTAAATGAGTGCAGCTACGCTGGTTGTATTTGACACTGCTCATTCAGAGTAGTTAATTTCTTGGTGATTTGTAATGGTTACGTGTTTTAGTTGTGTAAAATGACCACCCAGGGCTTGCACTCAAGCTTCTGCCAGAGGTTAGCGGCATATCTATTCCTTTACTGCCTGGAATGAATCTAAACTGTCGAGAGTCCAAGTATACAGTCATTCTGAATGTAATGCGAGTGACAAGTATAATACTGCTGCAGTTCCTAAAATAAGGTGGGCTCTGCTTGTAAAATCTCGGGGTGGGTGATGAGGTCAATTGGCAATAGGTGACTCTTGGATCTTAATGCCTTTGCATTCTCGCCTTTTTCTACTTGCTTTTATCGCCAAGGGAATTGTATCAACTGCAGTGACCACTATCAACGGTTTTTTTTGTTCGTGCAATTTTGTTCCTCCATGTAACAATGCAGGGTGCAGTGGAATTGTTGACTTGTGGTCAATTTGTGCCCATTATGACCTTTCCATGATAGACCGCGTTGTGTTAAAGTTTGAACACATTTGCTGGTGTTGTATTCCTTTGTACAGCTCATTGGTCTTTCACATATGATTCCATAATCCGAATTTCTTGCATTCCGGGTTGTGTGCGCATGTGGCATTAAACATGCCACTTATTTCGAACCCCACCTCCTTCCAGGTTGAAGTAGTGCCTTTTGTATGGAGCTAGGTAGCTCGACTCCAAAAGGCTCTCCACCTTTTGTGCCACTTTGCATTTTGTGTTAAGACATTGGACCCCAATTGTCGAGGGTAGCGGTTTTAAATTTGCAGTGGCCGTTTGGCCGTAGTTGTGGATTCTGTTGGCGATTTATGCTTGGTGAATTGATTTGCACACCTGTCATTGATTGATATGGTAATGGCTGTGACCACTAATTGTACTGCACCTCCTAGCCTTATTTGCCTAATGGATGTGCGTTCTGGGCTTTGTCAGACCTATGTTCTTGCATGCTGGCGTTGTTTCCCAATATATTTGAGTGTGGAACGTTTGTGATGGAGGGGGTTGACTAGTTGCTTCGTCAAAAGTAGTAACCTGAACTTGTATGGGTTTATGGTGGTTTGTTGCTAACACATCACACACCATGCATAATTTTGTAAAATAATTCTGCTGTGCTTCTGCAATGGTTCATTTGCCAACTCAGTCCCTTAAGGCTCATGTTGCACGAACTCTATTGCATGCCACTGACTGTACAATATAGTCTCCTCTAAACAATCGCAAGAAAACGTTTTTGTTTTGTACTTTCAAGTAAATCTAAATGCCCCCCACAAGCACAATTTATGGGAGGTATTTAGAATGGACCTAGGAACCACTTGCTTTTAGCCACAGGAGGATTCCATAGAATCCATTGGTTTTACTAGAGCATGACCATATGGATGGTATAAAACCATGTGATAGTTTCAGGCAGTGTAGGGGATGCATGATTAATGTAGGATTCTGTTCGCGCCCGCGCCCCGCCCACCAAAACTTTCCCAGAATGTAAAAAGTGGGAAGGTAGGTGGAACACTCGTTTTGCAACCATTTATGGCACCCCAGCAACAAAGGAAAATGCGGCCCCATGTGTTGGATGTAGTGCTAAAATTGCTGCAGTATGCATCATTACCATCCAGTTCCTGCTCGTGAATTATGTAATTCTGATACATAATGATGCAATGAGCGCCTCCTTTTCAGCATGTAGAATGTAGCTTTGTCAGCTTTACTGGCTCGTACAAATACCATAAAAAATCTGCATGTTGGCGTGCAGACTGCATGATTGGAAACTGCACCCCAATGCTCTAGACCTACAAAGCTCAGGGATGACATTTCACCAAAATGCCAGGGTTAGCGGATATGACCTCACATGACCCTTTACCTGACATAGTTATGTAATTTGACCCCACCCCAAGTGATATCACACGAAGTGATGGAACACGACCTTTCACCCCTTGACAAAACGGGAAGTGGCATCACCTAGCATTGTCCCCAAGTACACTACAAGCACGAAATCAGTGTAATGTGATCTACATTTCACACAGCAATGGATCACCATATTTATCCTTAATATCAGTATTTTGCCCATATTACCAAATCACTGTAAATGTAAGCAGACGTCCAAGGCCAAATAGTGTTATTATATAGCTCTTATGCGCTTTACATAAAACAAATGCATGCATACAATATCACCTCACTTGTGTTGGTACTTGGATGAAAGGCTGAGTTGGACTTGCCGGTATTCGAACCTGCACAGCAGCAAGAGCTCAACCCACTGAGCTATCTTACTGGTTGTAGTAAAATTAGCAATTACATGTCTGAATGATCTCAGTAAGAAAGCAAATTACCCTCTAGTGGATACCATTAAACTGGTAACTGAGACTGAACAGCAGGCCAGTTCATCTGCGGGTCTGGTGCAAAGTTGGCCACATGTAAACCCTGCACAAATCTACTTTTCGGGCTTTAGATTGGCAAAATACATTCAATTAGTAGGGTTCATAAGTGTGTATTAAAGAATTGAGAGTAGCACACGCAAAGCACTGCACTCGCACAGCAGCCTGTACTCTGGGCACTTGTTACCTCACTGATGCCCAACCAGGCCGACACTTGCCTGGAGTTGTTGGTACTTTTGCTCAGAAGAGAATTGCCTGGCATTTTGGTGCTGGACTGCCCTTGGGCAGGGCAAAGACTGATGTTGTGGACATTTCTCTTATGTGAAAGACTGGTGAGATGAAGACTGGGATATAGGCCGGTAAAGACACTCCCAGGAACCACCTTTGTTTGTGCACTTGTTACCTCATACATCATGAACAGCCTGCCATGGAGCTAGGAAAGACACACTGCAACAAAGCATTAATTGTGGCGCAATTAAATCGATGGCCACTTTATGTACTATGGTCAAACCTTTCTACACTGTACACAAGCTTTTATGTCAGGGATTTTGTCAAGTGATTGAGGACACAGAGTAGGACTGTCTTGTGGTGGTCACTACAGAGACAACAGCAGAAAAACATGCTATAACTGCAACTTGAGAAAAGCAAAATACATCTTCCGAAATGGATGCTTATTTTTCTTTAAATGCTTTTTCAAAGTTTTTGTCTGCGTTGTCAATTTGAGGTGTTTAGTTCGACTAAGTCAGTGACTCAAACCCTCAAGTGTGCCTGAAATAAACCTTTAATGAGAATTCCAGAAAGACGCATTTGTTTTTCATAGCCCTTCTTATTTTAGGATCACTGCTCAAAGCAACCCTAGTTTTTAAAAGCGGCCTGAACAAGAAAGCCAGCCACTCCAGAAACGGAGCCACATGGTGCTGGCCACTTCCAAGGTGCGTAAATAAGAAAAGAAAGGCAGAGCTCTAGCCATGCCAGGTTGGCAGCTTTAAGCTTAATGTTAGTTCAATAAGGGTACCACACTTTGAATTTTGTGGTTCCGAAATCTGAGTTCAGGAAGTTCTGGGCACGGGTTTGGGGGTGGGAATGCTATGCAGAAGAACCTAGCTTTTCCAAGTACTCATTCCTAAGTAGGCATCTGCCAAAACAGTTCCATTGTGCCCGTTCTTTAAATCTCCCCAAGCTGTTGCATGTCTTGTTACAGCAGTCTGTTACTCCAGCTACACTTTTGTAAAGTGCCTAAACCCGGAGGCACCAGGGTGCTGTTGCGAACCAGTTGCATGATAATGCATCCCTTAAATTTTATACAACTCTGTACAAAATTACGTTCCCACTGATGGAGAAATTAAGTGATGCACAGTTGCATTGTATGTAACGACCCACAGTTTGTTACAACCTAGCAGCGCTGCTCCACTCTATACAGCCACTGCTCCTTGCCATCAATATACCGAACCAGAAACGCCAACCTGTGTGTCGACAATTGTCATCTTAAGCAATACATGAAAGAAATTGCCAATCTTCCTACTAACCCACGAATGTGCAGATAACAATGTGCTCAACGATGCATATTCCTAGTACTACTGTACTTTCTGTAAATGTTTTGTTAGTGTAAAAACCTTCCTTTGATATTCCTGCATCTGAAGGGGTTTTGTCTTTGAGCTAGTAGCCACCTAGCTCCGCGGCATTGTTTTTGTGACCCTATGTCACGCCTATGTCTAGGGTAGCCTTTGACTCTCTCTTTCATTGTATCGACCCACATACATTTCCCCATACAGCTACAGAAACTGGCGCTATTGTGCGGCTGGTAAACATGGATGTTAGATCTTCATGTACTTTAAGTCATTGTGTGGAATTCTTGACTGCAGGTGGTGGAGGTACTTTTCCAGTTGATTTTCTTACATTACAAAACCCTGATCCCTCCCCCTCCCTGTAGTGACTAGTTCAAAAACTGTCTAGGCTACCATTATTGCTGTTAGTGGTTTCTCTTGATTAATTGTCTCCATTTCTTGCAATGGACTAGCTGACATTGACTTCACACATCTCCACGGATCTTGTATGTGTGGCAATGTTTTTCAATGTAATAACATTTTTGGGGTTTTCTCTTGCAGATATTCCACTATCAGTTGGTATCTTAGACCCCAGGGCCAGCCCAACCCAATTAAATACGGTGGAGTTTCTGTGGGACCCCTCAAAGAGAGCCTCTGCATTTATTCAGGTAATATGAATGTTTGCAAAAAACATCTTGGCCATTCATGCTTCGTTGTCTAGTATCTATATCAGTGTAACTTTTGTCTCACTAGGTTCATTGTATTAGCACTGAGTTTACACCACGGAAGCATGGAGGCGAGAAGGGGGTGCCCTTCCGTGTTCAGATTGACACATTTAAACAAAATGAAAATGGCGAGTACACGGAACACTTGCATTCTGCAAGCTGCCAGATCAAAGTATTTAAGGTATGACGTGGGTCTGTAACACTGCTTGGAAAAGGGTGCAGAGGTTTATGGGGATTAACGGGCTCTGTACCCAGTGCTCTAAGAGTCCTTCAAACTCGGGCTTGGGCTCTAGGGGTGGGGGGGGGCGTGGCCTGGCAGAGGGTCGGCACCACAATTCAGAGGCAACACTTACCTCACGATTGCTGTCTGTTGGGCCACACCCCACGTTTGCTAAAGGGCCGTGGCCTAAGTGGCAGTATTCAAGTAAGGTACGTGTTGCATTGTCTGAGTATCAGGCACCCCTTTTATACAAGATTTGCAGGGATGATCACCCCCTCACCTGAGTGTGGGGCGTGGGGGACGGGGGGGATAGTGAACCCTGCATCTCCAACGAAAGGAGCCAGTGCAGCGACACAATGAGAAAATGAGTTCTACAGGCATTAAAAAAAAAAACTAGCCTTTTCATTGTGTTGCTAGACATCCCATTCATTAGAGATGCAGGGATCATCACCCCTGCATCTCTGATCACGGCGGGGCGCGAGGGGAGTTGGGTTTGGGGAGGGGGGGCAGTGTGGTGGTGGTCTAAGATACAATAAAGCGAAGAGAGCTTCAGGCTTCACACAAATAAAATTGGGTTCTAGCAGACTAGAGTTAACAGGAGACTAAGGAGCCCCGGCAGGGCACGTCTCGGACACAATTTCGTAGCCTGCTGGGGCTCTGCTCCGGCCCACTGTCTGTACCTATGCAGCGATAAAATGTGTAGCCGCAGGTCGGCAAATTCAGCTCGACATGGCTTGTGAAATGATGTATAGAATGGTCTATCACTGCTACCTTAACTCACCCCGCACCCTCTTGATTACGGTGGCTTATGCTGATTGGCATTCTAGACGAAAACCTCTACCGAGGCAAGGGTTGCAGATTCCTGCACTACCAATGATCTATGTGGGCATTACAAAGCCACCATCGGAGTTACCAAGCCAATAATATTTATTGGGTTTGCACTGTTGTGGTTAACACTGCTGAGTTTCCTACGTAATTTCAACACATTTTAATTTGAGAAAGGCGTTTGCCAACCAAATACGTGCCAACATGACATTTAATGTTCGGGAGATGGTCGTCAATCCTGGTTTTCTTTGTGATCCAAGTTTTTTCAGGATTTAAATCACCTGGACTAACATCTTTCGAATGGGGGGAGCGTAGTGGCATTGTATACACCCAGGACATGCCTCACCCAAAGGGCGATGGTAGGGCCAGTCCCTTTTTTTACAGATGTGGGAATGCATTCAACTAATGTGTTGCTTCCATACAGCCGAAAGGAGCAGACCGGAAACAGAAAACGGATCGAGAGAAAATGGAAAAACGGACAGCACAGGAGAAGGAGAAATACCAGCCGGCGTATGATACCACCATCTTGACCGAGGTGAGCTTTGGATTTAGCAGTTTGACTTGTGCTGCAGTACCTATTGTACTGTCTAGACTTCAGCTGGTTTCCCCATTAATGCTTGGCCCCCTTGTGCCCATCTTTCTGGGACACTGAGTGGTAATGCTGTCGCTGTTCAGTGTCCCAGCTGCATGAGCTCAAGGACCGAAGTGCATATTAATATTACTGAAATGTTAAACCGGACACGTTGTCCTAGGTGTTTGATTTGAAAACCATAGAACTATTCAATATTTGTACATGTAAAATACATTTTTTTTCTTGGATGGTCTTTGCGCAAGAGGCCCGAGGCAAATAATGATCGATTAGCATATGTGGGGCCATGCTGAGGGTCTCACCCAAGTTTGGTCTAGCTGCCTTTTCCTAGTTTGACTGTTCTGACACAAAGTGAGTAATGGGAAAAACTTGCTTATACTTAACCAAAGTGTGATCCTTGTCCTAATGCAATTTCTCAAGAAGCAGCTAATCCCATTAGCGAATGTTCCCGTCCGACCATGCCTCATTCCTTGGTCCAACTGACTAAGCTGCATAGCAAGTAGCCTCCATCTTTTCAAGGGCTGCTTTTCCTTATAATTGCTATAGCCTACATATTTCAGTCTAGATTAGCACAAAATAATGTGTATTGGGTTTTCCAGACCTCCTCCAACCAGCTTCTTACTGTGGAGATTGGAAACTGGTTTTTCTCCAGTGAGAAAGCATTAATTGAAATATGTATAAAGGCAATCCCCAAACTGGGAATCTGGGCATATTCAGTTGGCATTGGTGGGACATTGTGACCTTTACCAAAGCAATGGCAATGTTTGTATTTCCAACTCTTTGGCTGACTTCATTTAACAACGTGCAAGTAAACAATCGACCCCGCCTCCCCTACCGCAGCTCCCTCCCTGCAATCCTTGCTTTTTGCTTCTGGCTTACGAGGCACAAATCGAAGCGTGTACTACCAGCACTTACTGAGAAGCCATGGTTTGCTCATTTCCAAGTATGTAGAGATGCAAGGTGTGCAACCTAATCGTGCCTGATGTAGGAGTAACATTTTTTTTAAATTAAATGAATGGCAATATTCGTTAGCGCAGCTGAATAGTGTGAAGCGTTTCAAGCTAATTTGAAACCTAGTTGGATTTTCTAAATGGGAAGAATTGAAAAGCTGCTTCCCGTACTGAAGGCATGGGTGAGATTTGCTGTGCCTTGTGAAACTGTCCCAGAATCGTTCATCTGGCTCTTGCCGTGCCTGGCTTGCATCAGAATTGGACTTGATCTCGTGACTGATCCCTATAGTTTGGGTGTTCTTCATGTGATGGCCTTGCGAATGCAGAAAAGATTGAAGGAGACCACGTTCTGCCTCACACCAGTCTTGCTCCTATCGTTATGCGTTTTGTAAATTGCATTTGCTTTGTTTACAGTGCTCTCCGTGGCCAGACATGCCTTGTCCAGCAAACAATTCTCCTTCTCCGAGTTACAACAGCTCCCCAAACAGCTTCACCATGCCAGATGGGTAGGTTACAGCTTCAGCTAGAAGTATGGTGAGATTTTTATCAATGCTATCCTTAAAATTACCCTGTCCATCTTGGGCCAATAAAAGTTTCCAACTGGACCAGCTCCACAAGTAACTTTCGGCCTGCCCACCAGACTCCTTCAGGTTTAATCCCACGCACCTCCCACCCAACATAACACTACAGCCCCCACGCCACTCGTAGCGTAACCTGTTTTGCAGCATCTATGGAAACCAATGGACAAGTGGATTCCCATTTATTGCTGTAATGCTTAATTTCAAAGCATCAGTCTACCTTTGCACCATCTTTTAGACGCATCCCTTTTCTGAACCCCTAAAACATGCTCTCCTGCACGCCCCACAGTGACTGGTAATGAACGTTCTCTTTTATTAATTTAATCTGTTAACTTTCCTGGTGGCCTCATTACACTGCCACCATGTGTTTTCCCTTCAACCTAGACAAATTGCTACACCTCATGGGCACGTCCTTTCATCAATCCAAGCTGCCAGCCCACCCTGCACCACTCTTGCATCGTTTCCTCTTCAGATTACTCTCTAACACCTTGTACATCACCTGGCCATCCTGTCCCTCTGCAGTCATTTGTACCAGTATTTTAAAATGTATGTTTATCTACTCCATCTGTTTGAATTGCTATCGCTAAATGTGGTGGCCATGCCTCCTAACCGTTCTGGCTATGCATGCCATCATGCTATTGTATCGCCTTTCCTTCGCTTACTTTCTCAGTATGGAGTTTCAGTAAAGCTTGCTCTCTTGAAAATGGCAAATGAATCCTTGTCGGAAGCAGGGTGAACGTGGCAGGTGGTGTTTCATTCGTGTTAGGGGAGCACACCCATGAAGTCAGTATTTCTTAATGGCTGTACCAAAGACCCTCTGCTTGACCTTGTATCACTTCAGGGGTTCCCAAAGTCATGTGATGGGACTCTTGACTTCGGTTATGTAGATATGGGCTGTAATTGTTTACTGCCGCTCCCCCGTCTATGGTATGAACAGCCCAAGGCCTGAAATGTGGATTTGGCATCACCTTGACACTGGCAGCCCGGAGACCAGAACTTGGTTTAACAAACTGTTCTCAAATTGGATACTCTGAGAAATCAACTGGTAGAAGCTTACAGTACTTATGGTTTATACACTAGCCAGTCAGCTGACCTGGAGCCTTCTAGCTGGAAGATGGTGTCCCCTTGGCAGCAGTGCATTACGGTAACATTTCCAGTGATTGTGCTATCGTTGCACCTAAACTAGGAGAATAAAATTGTGGTTGGAACACTTCATGCCATTGGAGAGAGGGTGGGAGTCTTGGAAGCTCCTTGTTCATCCTGGACCCGTGAGATGTTCAGAAGCATCCCACACTTTCCAAAGGACTGCATAGGAAATCCTGTCCTGGATGGAGGAACGTTTGTGAGTTGGCAGAAAAGAGGGGGAATAAAATCACTTTTTGGGGGGATTTTACCCTGCCCTGAAGATCCTTCCCTTGCTTGCCTGGTACAGTTGACTTATAAGGGCCTCTTGAAAATTATCCAACCAATGCTGCATGTTGAATGCACCTTTAGCTGAAGCAGTCCTATGTACCTTTTGTTGGCTTTTCGACTTTATACTTCGTCAGGCTTTGTATTAAGCCTGGCTGGGAGGAGTGTGGCTTTGTTTTTATGTGCTTTGCATTAAGAGCACATATGGACTCCTAAGGCAGTGGTACCCCAGAGAATGTCCCTTTTCTGTTCCTGTGGCTAGGCCGGTGGGTGGCTTTAATTATGTAAAATGGCTCTGCCGGGTTGAAGCAATTTTAGGTGGCTGTCCCCACCCCCAATCCCATCAAAATGTCCCATTGCCTTGCAGGCCTAAGAGGTTACAAGACTATCCCTTGTCCCTCTGTCTATTTTTAAAATGTATATTTATATAGCGCGCAAGCAGCCCAAGGGCATTGAGGCGCTGTTACTTGGATGAGCTTAGTTAGAGGTAAAGGCGTGGTAGCAGTAAATGGCACATTATATAAGAAAAACACAAACATAGATCTCATTACAGCTTAATTGATTGGTCATTACAGTTTAAGCAGTGGGTTCTATGGTTAGTATTCATGCCGCTGCAAGGGACCTTATGAGAAGAGGATAGGAGAAGAGGATAGTTTTCATTGCTTTACGGAAAGCGAGGAGGGAGGCCTCACTTCGGATGGTGGGAGGTAAGGCATTCCAGTGAGTAGGTGCGAGATATGGGAAGCTGGATATGCCCGCTCTAGCTCTTTTTACTAGTGGCACACGGAGCATGTTGGTAGAGGGTGATCTGGTTGGTCTTGTAGAGGCGACGGGGTGGATTCTTTGTGGGAGGTAGTCGGGACAAGTGAGATGGATGCACTTGTGTGTCGGTGTCAGAGCTTTGAACACGATTCTCTCCTTTATTGGGAGCCAGTGGGCTCGTTTTCTGGCCTCAGTGATGTGGTCCCTTTTACCAATGCCTTGAGCTGTGTTGGAGGGGGTGACTGTCTTTGGCTTCTGGGTGCTCATCCTGGATCTGAGGGTGCTATAGTCAGCCCGGAGCCAGTTCTTACTGGCACAGGCTATGCTAGTCTTGTAGTGCATTTTAAAATGCATGTGTTTAGAGGGATGGTGTACTATTGGCTGACCACACCATGTAAGTATTGCTTGTTGTGATTGGGTGCTGTGTTCATGCACTGCCTACTGAGAGCGGGGATTGGGGACAGAGCATAGGGAAGCGGACACACCAACCCTCTTCCCCCTGTGCTTGCTGAAACTATGTACCTGCATTCCTGGGAGGTCTGCTGCTTGACGAAGAATCAAATCTCTGCACAGCATCCTCTGTCTTACCAGAAGACCAACTACAGGATGACCCTCCATTCACTACCCCCCCTCCCCCTGAGACCCCACCCCAACTTGCCTATTTAAAGCTGCTAACCATACCTGCATCACTAGACCCATAGGACTAGGGACTCTGTGCCGACTGGACTAGAGCCTCTTCATCTCAAGATAACTGAACCCTGTTCCCCTCTTGCCATCTGGGAAGCTCTAGGGGACTGTGTTGCATCAAGCCTGAAACCATACTGCCAAACTCTCCTCTGGCCCTTCTATGGCTGGCTCCTTGCCAGTATGACTATGCATGCTTTTGCTCCAATATGTGTTCTTACTTTTTTCTTCTCAAACTGCCCCATCCTCTGAAGCTGAATTATGTGCTAACCTTGCATGGACTACTGCCAACCACAGCCTATTAGCCTTTCTTCTCTTCTGGCTCAGACTCTCAACCTAGGAATTAACAAATCATGACGGATAGTCCTTGTCAAGGGTCTTGGGGACCATCCTGCACCAGTGCTTGCTGCCACCTCTCCAAAAAGCATGCACAGTGACCACCTCTGGAAATTGCCCTACTGCTTATTGGGGGGCGGGGGGTCTCATGGTTTTGTTATCCTGAATCTCTCAGGCACTCCCTGAACGCGCTCTTAATCTTGGTGTGCTCTATTGGATTCCCTGTAGACAACCAGCGAGCTCAGTGCGTTGGGGAAACTCTTGGAGAAGTTTGTCCAAGGAAGGGTGTAGTAGAGAGGACAGTAGTTGGCTGGATATGATGGGTCGGTTGACTTTTTTTTTTTTGAGGAGGTGCACAAGGGGGTGCTTGAGAGAGGAAGGGAAAGAGCCAGGGGCTAAGGAGTGGTTGCAGAACAAGGGAGATGTTGTCCTTAATGGTTCTGGAGGAGCAGTGCGATTAACTGTTTGGATGAGACCTTCATAGAGCAGACTACTGTCAGGACCTCAGCCACTGATGGGTGAGAAAGTAGGTGTGGGGGGGTGGGTGTAAGGGAGGCGGGGTCACTAGGCTCCTCTTGTGACAGGCTTGGATATCTATTCTATGAATAGGTTGTCTCTAGTGGGAACTGATGCAGCAACTATTTAAGTTCATTCTGGCACCAACTATAGCGGTAGTAAAAACCCAGGCTCATGAGATTGAACTACAACCTTCCCTGTGAAAGAGCTCTTTAGCACACATTTGTGGTCGAGCAGTCTAATTCTCCCACCCAGCTGCACTGAAGATCCTGGAGTTGGATCCTGCTTGCACTTATTACCCTGTCTGCCCCACCTACATCCCATGATGGAATGTGGCACAAAGGGCGGTACGGTTACCTCTTTCAGACAGCATTTCGAGTAATGCTATCCTTTGAATTACAGCTTGAGACATAGTGAAAGAAGTTGGTCATCTTGAATGTTTGGAGAACAGATTCATTTACTTTTCTTCAGAATGACAGTTCTTTACAGTGGGAAAACTCATTTGAAATGGCTGCCTCCTAGAATGTATCTACCTGTTCTGACACTACATTTTGAGTTACTTAACAATGTGCATGTTTGTTTCCTAGTCCACGTTGACCTGTTGCCATGTTTCGGCATTTTGCATCCGTCTTGGCCTCTAGAATGCTTTCTCTTTCATAAACACTAAACGTTAAACAATGATTGCTTTATAGTATAAATGCCGTTTTTCTTGCAGCTCGACTGTTGCAGTGTGACTTGCAGTTCGCCCACTCTTTGTAATTTACTGTATGGTGTAAACATTGGAGGTGACTCGTCTGGATTATGGCTGGGCAGCTGCTGTAACCACTGATTAGTGTAGATTGCTCCCTGGAATACGTGATTTATTCCGGAAACAATGGTACTGGCCCAATCCAGTTGACTAATTTATGTGCTATTGACAAATTTGTTTGATTCCTTTTTTGCCCCATCAAGCTGCAGCTTTGAGCATTCTAAAGTGTGTAACTATCTGGGGCGATCGGACTGGGGACAGAATTAACACCCCTTACTTTCAATACTTGAAGCCTTTGCTTTCTGGCTTTTTGTAACCAACTGGTGAAAGTGATATCCCAAGTTGTCCTAATGAACGGGTGTTCTCTGCTATATTTTATAAGTCTTATTTACTAATCAGTTGTTAGTGCAAATTCTACTCTGAATACATGAGTTGGTGTTCAGTACAGTACCTTGATTTTGTATTGGACCATTGACCATACACCTTCTCTAAGGCAGGGAGGGTTTCAGAGGTCGGCATGAGCTGAATTCTCTTTTGGACTTTTGATTGCTACCCAATTCTGCTCAGCCCATGGAGTGCAGTTACATTAATTGAGCTCTGTTTTAAGTGGGGAGGGGATGCGAGGGTGGGGCGGGGTATGGGGAGGGGTTGGGCAGGGGGAGGGGTTAGAAAACTATCTATGGCTTTCAAAAAATTCTGTCCTTCTCAATGGCTAAAGAATCTAGCCTCATCAGAGGCTAGCGTAGGGTGTTCAGGCAGCCTTCTGCACTATTGCATGGAGCTGGGGGTAGGCAGGTGAATGTAGCCTTGTCTAAAATGTCCTACCATGGGCCAACTCAACCCCCCCACCCTCCCCCACAAACATCTTAGTAGAAGGCCAGCTACTTAGAACTTTATAGGACTATCCCTTGGGCAATACAGAAACTCAACCTCTAGTATAGGCCTGTACCTGTCAAGGTATTGGTAGTATGACAGAGCAGCCAGCCTTATCTTAGGAAGGGAGAGAGCTGTAGGAAGGTAGAAACGTGTAGCATACATATGGTCCAAAGAAACCACTTCTACACTGATGTATGTAAAAATATTTTATATATACATATGCATATAATTCTTTAAGTACTATCATAAGCAATAAAAACGAACACAATACCTCTAGTAAGTAAACTACAGTAGACTTTTAGAATAACCTAACCGTATGCCTTTCAAGGTAAGAAACCAAATTTGTAGTCCTTTCTGTTTCAGGAATTGTTATACTACAGACATTGCAAGTACGTACTCTGCAACACATATAACTTATTCTGTTTCAGGAATCGTGAAACGGCAACAATAGCAACACTTGCAGTCCTTCCCTGATTTTGGGCAGGAGTGTTCTGAGGCAGAAGGGGCACTGGTGGTCCAGTGGCCAGCAGTAGGCAGAACCGGAACGGGTCCAACTCTAGGAAATGCAAAGCTGCAGAGAATATCCCATGTAACAAGTACAGTGCTTTATGGTTCAGGGACCTTGTAGAAGGCTCCCTGAATGCATTCCAGTGGATGCCCTCTCGATGCAGCAGCTGCAGGACCCGGTCACTGGATTCTTGGTCTTCAGATGAAAGAAAGGACACTATGTATTTCTTTGAAGCAGTCGAGTTGCAAGCCTCCCAGCAAACTATTCTTCTTGGCTTCTCGCAGCTCTGTGGATTTTGGTGCTCTATACAAGACACCAGATGAACCGTTGTCATACCATGATTTGCCTCGCTATCTCTGTCCAGCACCCTGGTGTGGGGACTTGGGAGTGGAATCTTGCCTCTGGAGGTCCGGAAAGGAAGATGATTCACAGCACTCTGCCTCGAGGTCCTGGGGTTTAGCGGTTTGCAGCCCAGGAAGATGTCGGCGCATCGTGGGATGCCTTGAAATGCAGGTTGTCCTGATTGTTCCAAGCGTCCATCGCATGGAAGGGGTCAGCACAGGCAGCAGTTACTCAGCAGGCACCTCCAGTTGCTGGCAGTAGCTACATACATCTTTTCTTCAGCTGCAGTGGTCAAACCATCTGTCCAGGAACCCTGCCAATCAGCACTCTTGCTACATTCAAACTTTGGGGCCTCACAGTTGGAACTGGTTCCAGGAAGGTGTGCCAGAAGACCAAGGACTGAAGTTTGACTCCTCCCTAATTTCCTGTCTTGACGGGCTTCACAAATTATTCCTGCCAAAGACCAGTCAAACCAGGACCTCCCCGACCCAAGCACGGCAGAAGGATTAAAAGGACCAGCACACAAGAAATGGCGAACAAAGAATACAACCACCGTTTTGGGTCCATGGTGACACTTCTGTGTATTACTGCAGCTGTAAACACAGCCTGCAAGTAAAAATAACACAAGTCAGTAAAAACGTCCACTGTCGCCAACCATTTAGGTATGCTTGTCAGTAACACAAATGTTCCATGCGGAGTGCTAAAGGACACCTTGAAACCCTGCAGCACTACACATAAGGGAGGTGTGCTGATCTCAAAATGGGAATTGTAGAAGGGATAAAAGGCATCCCTCTACCCTTGGTAAAATGGGAAGCCCAAGGGGCTTCCCAGCAACACTGCACACAGTGCTGTAACAGTAAAATGTAGATGCCCAAAATGTTATCGGAAAGTATGACTCAATGAAGGAGATGCACAAAAATGACTCCATAGATGGAGTAAAAGAAAGGTTGAGTGGGAAGGAAGGTTCCCACTCGCTTGGGAACAGAAAAAGAAAAGAATCTCCACAAGGCCAGCAAAAAGTGCTGGGGGTCTCGCAGGTAAAAGGTGTTTTGGCATATGAAAATCTAACCAAACGGCCCAACCCTAGTGACAGCACTATGGAGGATGGTATGTAGTCCTCCTAGGGACAGCACTATGGAGGATAGTATGTAGTCCTCCTAGGGACAGCACTATGGAGGATAGTATGTAGTCCTCCTAGGGACAGCACTGTGTGCGTCAGATCAATATTTCCTTAACTGCCTCAGGTTGGTTTGTCCCTATTGGCTGGTGAAGTTGTCTGTACAATGCCACATTTCCAAGTAACCAACTGTACTGATCTATACTGCAATTAATTGCGTTTGAAACAGTTGTCATACGGTCATTATTCACCTGCCTTTTCAGATTTTTATTCGAAATCTTACATCACAAAAGCATTTTCACAGCTTGCCTTGATTGGTTAACTTGGGTTGGACTGTAAATACTGGAAATGAACCTACAGTGCATTATTTGCTGCATGCTGGAGAAAAGCCTCAGGTAGTCACTTTGGCATGATCTGAGTAAGCCACCTGTAACTGCCTTCTCAACACCTGCCACCACCACACTCCAGAAATTTTGTTCCAAAAAAATAAACGAACAAACCGACTAACCATTGTATTGCTCATTTTTCCTTTTCCATTCTTCTATTGTGCACATAGAAACAGTTCTCCAACCCAACAAGTGGACCAGCCGCTTCCAAGCAGCGATGTAAGTGCGTGAGGGATACTGTTAATGCAGTGCTTTTCTTTTTTAGGCGACTGGTGAAAAGTTTTTCAAGACCTCTTAATTCTTTTTGCCATGTAGCACCTCCTGCCCTCTGCTTCCATCCAGGATGCCCAGCAGTGGCTCCAACGTAATCGTTTCCCCCAGTTCTGCCGGCTGTTCTCCAGTTTCTCGGGTAAGTAGCTTTTTATGGAGTGTCTCCTTTTTAGGCACGTGCTTTCTATGGGCGTTTTGTGATGGGAGGCTGTGGGGATGTGCATTAAGACTGCTGTAGCCGATTGGTAGGTAGTTAGCTTGTAGGGTGAGGACTCCATTTACCTTAACTCCGAACAGTACCCAGGCTAGTTGGAGCCCCATTCCCAAAGCAATTGGGCTTGAAACCTTTGCTTTTAAAAGCAAGTGGCATTGTAACAAACCATTACACACATTCCCAATCCTTCTATTGCTTCGCCCCGCCCACACCAAGCACTTTGCCCCACCACTGGTAGTTAAATGCTGGTCCTTTCTCTACTTCACCCCTCTGCCCACAGTAGCGCAACCTTCGGCCCCCGCGGTATAGTCCATTTGCACATGAGCTGCATTTGGGTCTTGCCACTGACTAAGCTCTTTATAGCAATGTCTGTCTATGGTGCGTTGTGAACAGCCATAATACCTCGAGAAACTACTATTCACTCAGGAGTTAATGTCCAGTACTTTTTGAGGTACGGTTAGAGAAACAAATCTAATTATCTTGCTGTTTTTTCCAATAAAGTGCCAGACATGGTCTATGGTAGCGTTGCATCGGGTGATGATGCAGAAATGTGTTTTTGCCACTTTAAAAGAACATTTCTCTTAGGAGCCGACTTGCTGAAGATGTCCAAAGATGACTTCATACAAGTTTGTGGTTCTGCAGATGGAATACGTCTTTATAATGCAATCAAAGGAAGGTTAGTCTTCTTTTAGCCTTAAATTTTACGTGATTGACATTAGTCGATGGAGGCATGACCTGTATTTGCATATTACAGGAATGTGAGGCCTAAACTGACAATCTACGTGTGCCAAGAACCAGAGCAGAATCGGGTTAATCTGAGTGAGAAACGAGACCATGGGGATAGCAATATGTGTAGTAAGTATACAACCCACTTGCAAATTGAATGCTATACACCCGGACTGCACAGGCTTATCCCTGTTTGCAAGTGCACACAGGACGGTTGAATACCATGTCTAATTTTTAAACCTTGTGGGCCAATGTATCCTAGCTTTGTGCCATCTCTTGCATGTCTTCCAATGGCCTTGACCCTTTTTTTTTACGGTGAGGGGGAGGTGTGGGTAGACTGTCCCCTCTCCCACCATCATGGCTCCATAGATTATCTTAGTTCCCAGCGCGTTATGCTGAAGCACCTTTGTGCAGCGGTCTCTGCATAGTCTTGTCCTGCTTTAGCCCTGCTGTCTGAAGATCTCAATTTTCTGGACGTGATGGTGGCCATGTTTCTGAAGTTACATTTTTGGTTATGCAGAGGAGCCTATATAAGCAAATGGAAATCCTACTCTTCTGATGCAGGAGTTTTACCTCCTACCTGAAGCCACTACCATTATGTAGGGTAATGGCATAAGTAATCCTGCAATGCCCATTAACTTGTAGAAACTGTAAGGGGTGCCATTCATCACGGCTGTCCCAGTTGTAGAACTATATAGATATTCGACCTTGCAGTCTACACACTGCATCTTAATTAAACTGACTTGCCTCTGACTTTCTGTTCCAGCCTCTACTGTGTTTCATCTGTTGCATAGTGCCGGTGATGCTGGATTACTGCTTACGTAGCTTACAATTGAGTTGCATATTGTGTTGGCCCACTCTCCTGCATTTACCAGCCACCTTTACATTTTACCTATCCTCTGCTGCACACTTGAGGGCTATAGAGCCCTTTTTTGTGTGCATTGTGCTGTGTAGGAAAGAATTTTCCCCAAAAGTCTAGCTTGCAGGTCTTGTACTTCTAACAAGCAACAATGTTCACTTGGGCCCCACTGCTTTGCATGTGGAATCACTTGACCTCTAAAAGGCAAAACGGTGAAGATCCATAGGCTTAACCTGCCTCTTGCTGATCCAGTCTTGGATGTCCAGTGCATACTTGACGTTTGACCCCTCCAAGACCGAATTCCTACACCTCACCAACACCAAACACCCAGACATACAGACCTGGCTATCATACTCTAAGAGGTTCACACCCGAGCTCACTTCCTGTGCCAAGGAGGGCCTTTTGGTTCCACATCGACAAATCTTCGACACACATGGCTCTGAAAACCTAGACTGCTTTGTGTCTGCTCTTCCTTCTGCGAAAAAAGTCAAGCCCTTGTTCCCTCCGGACAGCTTTAGATGCACAGTTCAAGCACTGGGCCTGTCTCACCTGGATGGGGGCAATGCACTCCTCAAAGGCCTCCTGCCATCCTCCCTGGTGCCCCTGAGAAGTGTCCTGCACGTGGTGGCACACCTTTACAAGGGTCTACGCTAACAAAACTACATCACTCCAGCCCTCATCGACCTTCACTTTCTCCAACTGCACACACTAATCACCTTCAAACCTTGATGCATCATCTATATGGTAGTCGCCCTCAAGTCACCCAGCTACCTCGCGGAGAAACTTTGCCTCTCTGGTGGATGGCACACCACCAGAAGCCAAGACCCATGCAGACCTGAAATCGGCAGCTGCAAAAATGAGGACCAGAAAACAAGCCTCTGCCTACACCCAAGACTATGGAACCTCCTCCCCGTCAGCATCAGACTCTTCCCCCACGCTCCTACAATTCAGAAAAGAATCGCCTCTTCAAGGAGTCTCCTCCACCTAGGCCATCACGTCGCCCCTTGCACCACCTGCCCCTCTCCTAGAAGTCACCCACCACCCCTCCTCCTCTGTATCCTACACTCCCTGCTGTATATCTGTTCGGTTACCACTGAAAAGCACTGCGTTCTGCATCTGCTTATACACCTCTGTAAAGTGCTGTTATGCATCTGTATTGGTGTATACATCTGTAAAGTGCTCCGTTTCTTGAAGCTGGGTCCATGCTCAATAAATAAATACCATAATAAAAGATCGAAGGTTGCAAGATGGCTCACTGTGAGTTCCTTTACTGAGTAGGAAGATACTCCAATGGTGTGTGGTGTCACGACCATGGCACTACTTAGAGATATCATACTCTGGTATGGCAGGCTTTTCCAATAAGCAAGGCCTAGACCACAATGGCAGCCTTCTGTTTCTGGCTGTCGCTGTAAAGTCTCTGGTTGCAGAGGAGCCGATTTACTTTTGTGCACCCATGTTGGCATTTACAAAAAGCAACACATCTAGTTCTGTGGCAACGCAGGCATGTTTCTCATTCCATGAGCAGTCATGTTTGGTCTTGGAATTCTGGGATTTGTAGTCCTCCAAGAACTAGATGTTCAAGGTACTGAACAGGCTTGGCTAGCTTTCTCGAGCATGGAATTACCTCTGGTGGATCTCATCACTTAAACGCTTAGCAAATCTGACAGATTATTCACTTACATCTCAGGCTAATCCCGCCCATAAAGGTAGTCTAGTCCGAAATAATGGAGCAAAAGAACCAACAGCAACCCTGACTGTGCTTCTGTAAAGCACATCAAATGCTTAATTTGCAATGTTTAGAGTGCAGGTAATTGGAATGTGTATGAAAGATTAGGAAGATTTAATTTGAAAACTACTTCTAAACAATGACAAAAGGGGTGTGGTGGGGTCAGGCCATTTAAGAAATTGGGACATGATTTCTTCGGATGCTTTAATCCACATGCTCCGATCCTCCTGTACCCCGACCTTCAGCAGGCGTTGTTGCACTTAAAACCGCTTCGCTGAAATTGATCCCATGCACACTTAACACATAAAATTCCACAAATCCAAGTTATTTCACTCGCACCTTCTCCCCCAGGTGCTTACAGCACTGCACCAACCAGTCTGCAAACAATTGCACTTTCTATTGCACCATTCAATTAGCAAGGTGAACTCCACTGGCTCTATGTAGATGGCCATAAATCTAGAATCGTACAAGGCAGGGTACCCTTTATGAGTATGCTTTCAAACTCTTGCACCATCCCCCTTGTGTATTCATATACACCTATAAACACTGAAATCTCCATCTTCTTGATCTGATCCAGAATGCCACATGTGCCAACACAAGTGCACCAAACCTGGGGGTGGTGGAGTTGGTTTAACATGGTCATTGGAGACCCCACCTCCATAACTGTGTAAATCCTAGCCCTTTCCTCACCTGTGACCTGCCAAGCCATAAACCACAAACCAACACCATGAGTTAAGTCTTATGGGACAATTGTGTAATTACTTTTTTTTTGTTAACGTTATTTTCAATATAAATATAAAAACAGTGCTTGAAATGTCAACAGATTTACAAAAACTATATACACATTTGCAAAAACAATATAGAAACATACCCCCCAGAGACCCACAGTTCACATCATATAATATACAAAAGTTAGATTCAATACAACGCCAGGAATCTTCCCCAAATCTTTACAAATAACCCATTCTTGCTTTGTTTCCTATATAAAGGTTTTTCCACATCTGCCAGAATATGCATTTCATTCAACCAAACCTCCTTCTCTAAAGTAATGTCAGAAGGATGATTTTCTTTCCCACCATGGCACCTCTATATAACCATTTCTTTTGGCATTGAGTCAGCTCTTCCAAAGTTGCATCATTTCCCCAAAAACTATTTCAAAATCAAAACCTATCAGTTCATTCAAGACCTTCTCCAAAATCACTCCATTTCTCTCCAATCCCACATCATATGTACCAGTTTCGTGAACAGTTTCGCCCAACAATCCGGATCATCTCTCAAACCTCTCTACCATAATCTCTCTCGGGTCCAATAAACTCTGTTTAGGATCTTAATGTGTCTAGTCCTTTCAGTTAAACCCAAGGAACAAAGTTTGACATTTGTACACATCCTTGTCCATGTCCCCACTGTAATGTCGGAGCCAATTCTTCGACTCCATTCATTCCTCGGCAAAGCATTGCTTTTATATTCATTCACAATCTTGTCTGTATACCCGGCTAGCTAAGTCACCCTCACCCACCAGTGACTTTCTCTTAAGAAAATCCAAATTTAACCTAGCCTTGAAATTGGTCTCTCCAACAGCAAGCTTTAATTTCCTGTAATCCGAAAACCTGACATTTCCAATATTAAATTGTTGTAAGTCTCTAGTTCTCTTCCTTAAACAGATAATCAATCCAACTGACTCCACCCAAAAACCATTCTTGCCAGAATAACATCGTTTTCCAATTTAATAGAGGGATTCATCCATAACAATGCACCAGGATCTTTGTATGTATCCAACCCTAACAGTCGGTTTCTTCCAGGAATTTCTCAGGCAGTCAGTCAACGGATCTTTCACACGCATCACTTTTGATACTGTGGTCAACAAAGCCCTTGGTGTCAAAGGACCATTATAACTTGCCTCTGCCATAGCCCATTCATTAGGTATTGGTGCCAAGAAATCGACTATGAAATCACAATTAAAGGCAAGATGATAGGCCCTAAAGTTTGGCACATCCAGTCCACCTGTCTCCAACGGTAATTGTAGTTTCCATAAACTTAATCTTGGTGGTTTCTTGTCCCACAGAAACCCTTGAATAAGTCTGTCCAATTTGTTCCAGTTTAGTGGGATCATACTCAAGATATCATTAATCTTAAGGGTCAAAACCATCTTTAAAGCATTAACCTTTACCCATAGTGAAACAGTCAATAAACCCCCAATGCTCAATTGTTTCTAATAGTCATATTAATCATACTCATGTTCACTTTCACCAAATCACTGATTAGTGATCCAGATCCCTAGATACATTTTATCTGGGAACCATCTAAACCCAAGATTAGTCATATATTGACTACAGCAAGGTACTAGGGGCATCACCTCTTTGGTCCAATCTACTTTATAGCCAGAGAAAGTGTGAAATAATGTTAAAACTTCCATTATAGTCGGTAATGACTGATCCAAGTCCCGGAGAACCAGAAGAATGTCATCAGAAAACCATAGTTTTTGTTCTAATCCCCAACATGACACTCCATGTATATTTGGTTCATTTCTAATGACAGCCGCTAGAGGTTCAATTGCAATAGCAAACAATGGGGAAAGAGGACACCCTTTTCTTCCTCTTTCCAGCCTGAAAGTATCTGAACGTCTACCGTTGGTATTGACATCAGCTGTCGGTTCTGTATTTAGTAGTTTAATCCATGACCTGTATTTCACTCCAAATCCCAGTTTTTCAAGGACTAAAAAGAGGAAGTCCCCTTCTCTGCATCCAATGAAAAACAGAAGCAATCGTATGGAACAGCCTTCTAATGATTCTGGATGTCTTTCTTCCTTTCACAAAACCAGATTGATTCTCATTGATCAAGTTCAGGAGAAGATTCTCCAGTCTGATAGCCAAGACTTTTGCCAGAATTTTATTGTCAGTGTTCGCTAATCGGCCTATAGCTAGTGTTTCTTCTTTCCCCTTCTTCGGAAAGACAGATATCATGGCATGTCTAGTTGATGTCGGTAGTAGGCCATTAGCCAAGGAGGTCACATACATATCCTTTAGCAATTCAGGGCCAAATCTGGCAATAGCTTGTAGCTTTCCACTGGAAAGCAATCGGGTCCTGGTGATCTCCCTACATTTAATCTGTTGATGGCCCTTTTAATCTCATCCAATGTCAAATCCTCAAGTAACTGCATATCATGACCCGTAAGTCTACTAAGCTTCGCCTTCTCAAGAAAGCCACCACCACCGATGGCTGTACCTGTTTCACTCTTGTACAAGTTTATATAGTATTCTCGAACGATTTTGTTAATCTCTTTTGGATGAAAGGTGACCTGTCCATCTTTATCTTGAATAGATGTCATTGAACATTCCGACTCCCTCTTCAGCCTATAGGCTAGCCATCTGTCACATTTCTATCCTTTCTCAAAATACACAGATTCTGGTTATTGTATTTTCGTTCCGTCTGTTCCTCAATTATATTTTTAAGTTATCTCTTCAGTTTCAAGTATTACCATCTGAGTCACGTGGGTCAGCCATTATTTCTTACATAAATCACCAATTTTCATATCAAGTTCATTTGTCTATTAGCATGTTTCTTATTTAAACCACATGTTGGATTAATCAAATAACCCCACATGGTACATTTGAAAGCTTCCCATATAATTTCCGGTTTCAGATCATCCTTGTGATTCTCTGAAACGAAAAACTCAATTTCTGTTTTCAATTCTCCACCTCCTCGTCCATTTGTAAGAATGCATTATTCATCCTCCAAGTGTATGGTCTTTTCCGTCACAAACCAATTCAATGCACATTTTCACATGCGCATGGCCTTATCAGAATGTTGCCTATTTCACTCACTATGGGTCTGTCATTTTCCCAGCTGTCAGTAACCTATCAAGTCTAGAATAAACCGAGTGTGCGCCCGGGGAAAAAACTATATTCTCTAGCAATTGGGTGTGTCATCCTCCAAATGTCCCATAGGGCATGTTCCTCAAGCAGATTTTTCAAAGATAGATAATGACGATCAGTCTGCCTACTATTCAGAGACACTCCTATCCAAATCCTTGTCCAAAACAGTATTAAAATCACCCCCTAGAATGATATCTGTACCCAAATCCTGTAAAAGTTGAGCTACTTTCCGATAAAATGACCCATCATCCACAGACGGGGCATAAATATTACATAATGCCACAATACATCCCTGAATATTAACCAGTAATGCCACCATCCCCTGTTGGTCTGACAACTCATTACTTTCATTGGAACATTTCTCCGAATCAAAATTGCCACTCCCCTTGAGCATGTGGAAAGAGGAGCCATAAAACCTCCCTACACAACCCTTCCTCAGGGTCTCAATTTCATCCCGTAGAAGATGAGTTTCCTGAATAAAACAATCACATTTCAGCTCTTAAATAGGTCATCACCTTCAGTTTCTTTTTAGGGTTGTTCAGACCTCCAAGTAACCACCCGTCGGTCATTCGCCACCTTCATCATCCCAACGTTGGTGTCCATGTATCCAAATAAAGGAGTCTCAAATGTATTAAACCTAACAAATGATTAACAGATGTGAACAACCTCCCCCCTTCCCCCCGCGAAATAGATGCAAGTCAGCAACAACGGATATATTTTACAAACTAGATATAACATTTCAATCGGTCCAGTGTCCTGGACACCGCTCATATAAGCATATGAACATTTTATAATTATAAAGCAACTGAGAAAGCCCTATATGAGACAAACACCACACCATCTATATTAAATTATTAAACCCACAGCACAGTTGTATATAAAACAGAGTAATATTGTAGTATTCCCCAAGCTAGTATACAATGTTTCCTTAAATGAACTAAAGCATTCACACCCCAAACCACACCATTACCATTCAGGTTGATATCTCCAATAAACACCATTTATATTCCCAACTGTATATCCCTTACAAATCCACAACATTTGATATTCTAAAAGGTATTGGTCATATCTGTCCTATCACATCAATAGAAATATACAACTTAAATTTCAGCATCTAGGCTTAAATCATAACAACCGATATCTATTTATTACTCAATACTTTAGTATCTGCCAATGAAACTCCATGTATATTTGGTTCATTTCTAATGGCAGCCGCTAGAGGTTCGATTGCAATAGCAAACCATGGGGAAGACCACTGAGTCACAAGTGATATCCTAAGCAAACTTGCAGACCCTTTTATAGATTGCATCTAAAACAGCAAATATAATATTTTAATATATATACCAATAGTAAACTGAAAACCCAGAGTATTTGGAAGATTACGACATAGTAGCGTACTATCAACTTATAACCTCAAATCTTAGCAACTTGATCAAAGGTCATTATGAACTATTGACTCATCATCCCTCATCAAGATCGTTTCCACAGCCCACTAATGATGAATGACTTCACACCCTGTCGAATTTATCTTCAGATCATACACAAAATGTCAGTGGCCAGTACAAGTTCACATGATATCTGTGAACCTAGAAAAGACATAAATGATCTAGGATTCAAGCAAAACCATTAGAACAATATAATTGTATCCTATAACACAGCGATCCCTCATTGTCCACATCATGGTATCACTACAATGGCATCATATATCAATATCGCCATCCAAACCCTGCATTCCACATATCCTCCCCATGACCAGCCCTTTGCCATCAAAATATCAACCAATTTGTTGAAAGTTCATCAGACTGAATACCTATGTAAGTGGAGTATTATGGTCGAATGGAAAGGTGTAGGTATCACATTAACTCATAAATATCAAAATATAAGGTTAATAGAAAGGCCATCCCTCAGTTGATGAAATCTTGTCAACTAGTTCCACATCTCTAGTCATTGTTTATCCCAAGTTCCCCCCCCCCCCCCCCAACATCCCAAACAACCCAAAAGTCAGAGCATCATCAAATTCTGGGTACAGCACCTCACCAGACGAGCAGACTGCAAGGTGGGTCACAATGGAAATGCAAAAGTAGTAACATTCAGCAATCAACAGTATCCTCAATTCCAGACCTACCTGGACATCCTATAGGACATCTAAGTAACATAGATTGACATATAATTTGATGGATACAAAGTAACGGTAAGAAGGCTATTTTGTAAGATAAGTTCAATAATTACAGTAGTTACATATTTAGCAGTCTGAAACGTCAGCTGAAAAATCATGTCATCCTACGCCAAGTCTTCGCCTTCCAGTGCCAGATATGGCATCAGTATATTTGTATGTTTTAAGATAAGTTTTCAACATTTCCCTTAGCCTATTAATCATGAAAGACTATACGTCATGTAAACTCTGGATCCTCTTGAGGCCTATGACCCCTTCCAGAAACCGAGGACACCTAGTCTTGGGAGAAAGCAGAGTTGAGAGGGGCTAATTTAAAAACATGTCACCATGAAAAAACACCACACATTCTCCCTGGTTTGTAAGCGTTGTTGCCGCCCCCTCAATGTATTGCTTGTCACTAGATACACCCCTCATGAACTGGAAAGTATGGTAAATTCCAGGTCGGACTTGTACCTTCCACATGTAGTTCATTGCCCTCTACACTGTAGCATTACTAGAATTTCACATGTATAGAGTGCAGAGGACATGCCCCATTTCAAAGCAGCGAATTGAAAAACATTTCTGGTGCAGAACAGTGGAGTGACAATCGCCAGCCATACATGCCGGAATAAGTACATGAAGTATATCCGGAGATGTCTGACACACATTACTTCACAGTAACAAACCCTTAATGTATTGTAGTCCTGATGTCCGTTGTACCTAAACTGGTGGATATACTCCCTTATGTTTCACTTAAGACGTAGGCATGTCCGGGAGGATTTCTCAATGCCATGCCACTGCTACGGGGGGGGGGGGGGGGGATTGGCAAGACGAGATGAAATGAAGTAGGGCATGCGATTGGTCCAATGTGGACTTGACTGTCAATTGAAAACACGATCAACCTGGTTCGTTGTTGTCACAGCTGATTTGGGTATCCTCGTATTACTGAGACTGCAAGCTGGTTCATAAGTCTGCATGTGGCTCTGTTGAAAAATGATAGCCCATATATGTCACACTCTATAATAATATGGTTGTGTGAGCTAAATTGGGTGTGGGAATAGGGCATGGTATCATAATCAAATATCGTTGAGGTGGTTGAATATCTCTGGAATTGATGTCACTGAATGCTGCCCACTGTTCATCTCAACATCCATTTAGACTTAGGAAGATATCAGACTCTGTAGTAGGTTTGCCATATTTGTAGGCAGATAGTGTTAAGCCTTGCTTGAGCACTATTGCAGTGAATAAAGCTTCCCGGGGCACTGAGGAAAAATGTGTTCATGGTCTGCATGTAAATATGTTTAACAGTGTTGGTGTCAATCAATTGTTTTTCAAGACATAATCTTGCTCACATGTGGCCCTTCACAGCAAGACCACAGAAGCCACCATAAATCCATTGCAAGCAGGGTTGGTAGACTTGCAGCAGTCCATAGCATAGAGTGAACACTTCCATCAAAATGGTTCATTGTGATTTTTACCCTGGCCTGTCCTTGCTGAGAAGCAGGGTTTGTGCAACACCCCTGTAGTAGTCTGGAGCTAGCAACCAGTTACTGCGGTAGATTCTTTAAGTAGAACCGCCTCGGATGACCCGAGCAGCCCGCAATGTTACCCCCGTGACACCTTAAATTATCACATGCGAGGCGTCTCCCGGGACAAAGATGACCTCCCCCGCCTGCAGACGCTTCATCGAAGGAGACCCTAATAATGGAGAACACATCCTCGTATATAAGTATTGATGCAGTGCGAGCCTTCACAGTGAAATTAGTTGCCTGGGGAGACGCAATCATGTATCTTACTGCATCAATTAAGTGTGGAATGTTGTTAAAAGTACATAGGCTTTAGTGGGCATCACATACCTTTGCCCTGCCTCTCTTGTCCGATCCTACTGCATTGTCCAAGTCTTCCTCTCCGTTGCATCCGAGAGCCATATACGGGACGTTTTCCTGTAGAGTAGGCACGCATTAGGCATGTCGGAGGGTTCTTTCCTCTAATCCCTCAGCACTGCTACGGAGCATCAAAATGAATGTCGTGAAGGTTAGTAATTAAATATGAAACAGTTCTAATCTTCAAATGGCTTTCATTAGCTCAGCGCCTTTTTAACCCATTCAAAACCTATCAGATGGGGAATTTGATTAATAAAAGTCAAGTGCGATATAAGGTTGAAAATCACAATGTATATAAAAAAGGGGTGTGGGGACTAAATGCACTTATCTTTCAGTGGTTCCAGCCATTTCATGGCTTCCTTAGGGTCAGAAGTGATCCTTTCACCGTCTGGTAGAGCCAGGGTCAGTAGATTTGCTTTAAGGAATGCTTTAACACCCACAAGCCTTGACAGGTCCTTGGCTTCCTTAAAGGATTTCCTGATTATTAACGTTTCTTTTGGGTAGTCAGGATACATTAATATTTGGCTACCTTTTGAAATGGGTGCTTCCTTTCTTCCTTGCTGCTCCCAGAGTGGCTTCTTTTGTCCTGGTGTTCATTAGTGTGATTAATTGTCTAGCCTTTGGGCCAGGTTTTCTTCCTTCAAACTCTATAAACATTGTCTATCGCCTGGGACTATTTGGTCGCAGCCAAAGCAGAACTTCAATATATCCAGTACCAGATGCATTAAATCTTCACTTACATTCTCCTCAACTCCCACAAGTCTCAGGTTTTTGTTCCTTATGTTCAAGTCCAGTTCCACGCTTTCTCTTCCTTTTTGTACTTCATCCCTCAGGGTGTTGTATGCTCTGAAACTGACAGTAATTTCTGAAGACATAGAAGCTGAACCATTTTCTAGGATAGAAATTCTGCTGTATAGTTGGGAGACCTTCTTAGATGGCTCATCCATTGACGATTTAACATCCCCAACATCTTGGACCACCTTTCCCAAGTCTTGAGCCATTTTGTGTAGCAGAGAATAGATATCTTGAGTACTAGGAACTTCACCCATCTCTGATGTTGGTTTTGATTTCTTAGTTAGGTACAGGGTTCTCAGCTACTTCAATCTTTTTCTTAGTGTTCATTATCCAATATTATTAGGAGGAGGAGCTACAGGATTATGCTGCTGCCTCTGCTGCCTGCATTCTGGAATCATTGCGTCATTACTTTTAATCCCAATGTCTGTTCCCAAAGCTAATAGAGCACTTCATTTTTTCGTTTGACTTAATTTGCCATCTTCAAGAAAAGGTACTAGGGCACGTTTTGGACTTTTCCAAGTTGTGTGCTGGCAAGGAGGAAGGAGTGATGGAAAATGCATGTTTTTGGCCAACCCTAATATAATTTAATGTGATTGTTTTCCCCCAGAAGGTTGTGAACATCCATGATCTGTCCATTCTGAAACTTTTTTTTTCTCTACCTCTGGATGGTGTATTACCCCCTGCCCCCCCCTGTTCCCCCCCACCCCTCCCCCCGGCTACCAATCTTCTAGTTCCCCATTTCCCTCCTGTTGGTATACCTCTGGATTTTGTCAGTATTGCATTTGATGAGCAGTTTACAGACACTCCGATCTGTGCAATTCTCTTCAACTGGGATGGTCTGTGCCATGGCTTTGCCGGAGGATGTTTAACTCTGAGGTGACTTAAATGAATGCAGAGCTATGCCCCTCCGTCTAGTACGTTCATCTTGTTCTATTGCTTCTGAATAGGTGTATTTGTTGTTTTATGGATAATGCTGGCTCTTAAGGGCATGGCTTATCGCACAAAAGTGGTCCTTAATGCTTAATGCTGTTTTGGAGGGTTTCAAGGTGTACCACCACCCTGACGGAACATTACTAGAGATCCTCTGCCAAATAAATACATGACTGGTAGTTTACACCCTATTGAATTGATCAGTGTAGGATTTTCAAATATGAATTGCACCATGTGGCCACTGTGCCTGTGGTAAGTGCATTGCCACACATTACTTGTGTACAAAAGTCCTCCATGCTCTATCATACAAGAATCGTAGACTATTTTTATGTGCCATTGTTTGGGAGATTTCCTGAAGACCCAATGGGTGGGGGTACCTCGTCCTGACACAGGTGGTACTAATGATTTCAAGCTCACCAGGTTCTCAAAGCGTTAGTTGTGGCAGAACAGTCCATGCTCCACTAAAAGGAGGTGGAGAGGAGTTCATAGTGTCGAGTAAACACTTTCACCCATTAAGATTTTCCAAAACCACTTTTTTTAATTAAAATTGAAAAAGGAAAAATAGACTAGTAAGTGAAACTTTGCAAAACGGAGGTCCAGCGTTTAGTGTCGGTTTCTTCTGGAAAATAGCAATTCAGGTAGAAAAGTTCACAGTATTGCAGGGAGAGTCCGTCTTTGGTGGGGGGTGCTCCCAAGGAGCAGTTCCTGGAATTCTGGACTTCAAGGGTTTGTGCAGGAGAGCAATAACTTGGGACCAAGTGAGCAGTTCTGCAGGATGTATTTGTAAGTTTATATAGTGCTATACACCAAAGCGCTGCACATTTTAACAGGATACATTTAACAATAACACTAACAGTAGAAGCAAATAGAATTTTTAATCAGACCAACAAAACAGTATGTAGAGCAATTAAACAGAAGGGAAGGGGGAGAGAAGTAGAGTAGAGCTAGGAGGCAGAGGAGGATGGGTAGGAGGAGGAACGGAAGGGGTGAGGGAGAGGATTAAGGGGAAGAGGGAAGGGTGGGGGAGGGGGAGCGAGAAGGGGAGAGGCATCATGGCGGGGCATGGAGAAGGAGAGATTTAAGGGACGTGCGGAAGGGATGTGATTTCAGAATCCGTTGCTTCATAGGTTGTTCAGTTACTACCATAGACTACATCTGCACACTGATGCATCTGGTAATGACTACTGATTTAGGGAGGTTTGGGGTCTAAGCACAAAGGCCAGACTTCTGTGGTTGCCAGTGATTTAGTTCCCCTGTTGCCCTCAGGCACATTATCTGCCTTGTAAGGGGGTTGGCTCTGAGGGACCCCAATTAAGAGTGGATTTTGAAGAAAGCCCACTGGGAAGCAGCCAGACAAGTGAGATTGACCCAAATAAGAGTTTCATTGTTTACTCCCTGGATGTGAGACCGCATGCCCTCTGGAGCTTGCCTGGTTAGAGGGAAACTGAATTGGCGTACTTGCCTGGAGTCCTGGGTCACCTGGCCATTTGACTTCATCTTCAAGGAGTCCTGGCAGGAAAGGGGCAGTCACTTCTGGGTTCGATTCAGTGGCACTAGGCCTTCATACAGGAGCTGTGATCCAGTTGTCCTCACAGGATTGGGAGCAGGGAGCACCACTCTTTGTCAGAGCTTCAATTGAATCTGTCCTTTGACAACCTGAAGAATCGGAGCTTTGGTCCATCCTCGAGCAGCAAACCGTACCGAGGGTAGGTTTGAATATCCCGCTGTTCATCAAGTGTCGAGAAGGGAGAGTTGCTTTTATACACCTTGGGACCTGGTAAGTGGGCACTGCACCCATCACACCAAGCATGACTCAAAGGAGTGGTCTGCTAATGGCAGACATCCCTTGAGCATTCTAGATAGTTGCCTCTCTCAAAGGAATGAATATATACTGTGGCATATGACGTCAGATCTGGCTTCTGGCAGACTTCCAGTCATGGAACACTGGCCAGAGATGGCCACCTCCTCTCACACACAGGTCAAGGCTACCAGGGCATTCGAGGCAATCTACCCAAACTCATTTGGATGAATTGAAGTCGAAAATGACGCAGTACACTGGTGTAAAAGCCATCACGAGCCCAGCAACATGACTGACTGATGCTACTCTTTGGGAGACTTAATGGGTATTTTTGGGATTTCTCCTTACTTAATGGGTACTTTTGGGGTTTCCGCCCTCTTTGGGTGTCATAAGCAATCTTTAGGCAGAGCACAAAAACACAGCCACACTCTTAAGAGTCAAAACATCAATCCAGCAGAAAGAGGTAACCCTCAGACTTTGGCAAAAATAGAAATTGAATGCAAAACCCATTCTCTGGAGTGGGTCTGAATATCATTATCCCTGGACTGCGCCACCAGACTTAACTGCTGCAGTATGAACTTTTTTTTCTTTCTAAGCACTGCCACATTCCCAATGCTGCTTGCCCAAATTGCATTTCAGTGTTAAAACACTGCATAGCTTTTCTACGTGCTTGCCTCTTATTATAACTTTATTTGTGTTCAGGGTGCTGCAATTCCTCCCTATGCAGCCTTCCGTGCAGAAACCATGCTTCGCAAAATGTGGTGCTGTTAAAACCATCAACCCTCCATAAATTGGGAGTATATTGTAACGTGGTTTTCACATTGCTGCTGCCCTCCTTTGAGGAAGCATTTCACTTGAGAGAATTTGAAAGGGAGGTTAAACTAGTGGAAGGTATACACCTTTCAAGTGGATTGGAGCACCCACTCAAATGGTGGGGGAGGGGTAGGCCCCAAATACCAACAATTCGAGGCGTGAGGCTAACCGTTCTTCTGGGGGATCTGGTAAGGGACATTGCTCCTAGCTTTCAACCCGTTAACTGAAGGTTACCTGTGCCTAAGTGTCCCTGGTCCTGCCTAGTAACCCCTACCCATCTCCTCGGAGCAGTGTGCAGGCCCCACCACACACTCTGGAGTTTGGATGCTCCCCTTGGGTCCTGCAGCTGTCTTTGCTTTGGTTGGACCTGCATGCAGTCAGTCCTTAACATCCGACCCCCTTGCCCCTCCACCCCTGCTTAACCTAATTGCGGATCCAGGTGGTTGTAAGACGTGGTTCGTCTGCATTGTCCATAGGAGGGGTCGGGGGGGGTCGGGGGGGGACCATTGCTGTACTGTTGTGGCAGAGGAAAATCTACTAGAATAAGAGTAACCAGAACCACCTGTCTTTCCTGTGAGCATTTTATCAAGTTAACTGCTCCACTGATAACAAAAGCTTGTGTCATGGCATGTCAGAAGATGCACCTAGGTATTCTTTAAACAAAGTTTAAGTGCAAATGCAAAGAAAGCTTTGCACATGGAAGCAGCGTGTATGGCTGATGCTTCCTGTCTTTTGGACATGGATTACTTTGCACCATTTCGAGGAACTTCTTGTTTGGCAAACCATAGCTGCTTTGGCAAGTGGGCCATGCTTGTGGGTGTAACTGCAGCCATGGATTTACTTGTTTGTGTATTAAAGGATTGCTGGGTGTTTATAGTTTGGTTTAACTCTAGGTTTGCACAATTACGTACATTCAAACGTTTCACATTCTAGTAAATGCCTTACAAGAAGAAACCTTGGAAAAGCAGCAATTTGATTGCAATACACAATGGGTTTATTTTTCCTTCCCACCCCTAATTTGTTGCAGTATACCATGCAATTTTCTTGGAAGAGTTGACCTCTCTGGAATTAATAGAGAAGATCGCCAACTTGTACACCATTTCACCACATCAGATCAATCAGATATACCGGCAAGGACCAACTGGGATCCACGTAGTTGTGAGCACAGAGGTAATTATTTCACCTTGCTTTTCACAAATGGGCTTGTTGCTCTGTCCACCAAATTCGCATGTCACTCCATCTTTAGGGTTCCTTTTGATGTTAATGATTTGCATCCCTGCCAAGCCAGAGCAAGATCCCCTTTCTGTTCTGTTGAAGAAATAAATAATTATGCAAGTGCACCATTGGGCAATTGCATGCCACTAGCTAGATGTTTGATTGGATGGTGCACTTAATGTAAGCATTCCTTTGTTTTAAATGCATGCTGAAGATGTAGCTTGTCTTTTAAGATAACAAACATTCAATTTGTCAAATGTTCATGGAGTATTCGTTTACCCAAAATATAGAAACTACTAGACCAGGCGGGAATACTGCCATATCTAAAGATTTCAATTTTCGATTATATTAAATTTCATGTTGATTTATGCAGAAGTGGTACACTGTTTATTTACAAGACATGGAACATGTTTACGTTAACATTTGTGTGCACAAGCATAATTATGTTTGAAGAAAATTGACATCAATGATCAAATTTAATTTACTGACATTAGTCAGGATTCCTGAAGTGGTGTAAATAGGTTGACCTCCTTAGTTGACATGAATGGAGCATTCATATGATCCCTGATGAAGACGTTTCAGTAAACGGTGCCTTCAGGAGGACCAGCCTGAGTGTCTTGGCAGGTGTCTAAACACACCCTAAATTGGATAGCCTAAACGCCACGTTTATATAAAGAATTGGTGAATTCTTCACAAGTGGAGACAACTAATCCTTTTTTTTAATTAAATGTATCACGTTTCTGTTATCTATCCATCAGCTTGAAATTAAACGATTTATGCTGGTCACTGAAAAGGATAAACTGAGGACCACATTTGGGGACAAGAAGTGCTGTTAAAATGTATCCACATGATTATGTTGGAGAAAATTGATATTATGCTCTTATATGAAGTGTATATGCAGTGTTTAGAACGTTCAAGACGAGATGTCTTGTTTAGGTAGTCTGTATTGTTAGAAGTGGCACAATGGCTACAACAATTCCAATGTAGTCAGCTACCTTGGTTCTATGTATTTCTATGGACAAGGTGGTCTCGGCACAAATTATTTCTAAAAAGATGATGCAGGCGAATAAAAGCTCATCAGTCCCACAGTTTGTAAAAAAAAAAGTCCAATGTTATATAGCAGGCCCAACATAACAGTCCTCCAGTTTAACATCAATTCTGACTGGTGTAGCGTTTGTATGCCTGGCATGCAGTCGCCATTTTGAATGCTTCAATTGTGATGGGATTGCTATGGCATGCCATTTGTTTACCAGTATGAGCCGTTTCCTTAATAGTTGCTGCAGTGCAGATAATGGCACATATATTAACTTCAGTGCTGAATTATTATACTGCCAAATTTGCTTCACCAACTTATTGGAAGCACATGATTAATGACTTTTTTTCCTGATGAAAGCTGTTGGCACTTGATGGCTGGCACCTTATCGCCATGCCTCATTTGTCAGCCAAACCATGTTACCAGTTAGTTTTTCGCTCCGTTCTGCTATCTCTGCCTCCCTTTCACTGCACCTTCATACCGTTCTTCCACTCCAGCTCTACAGACCTGCTCCACATTATTCACCCTCTTGTTGGAACCTCATGGAAAAGTGTCTCCACCCATAGCCCAATATTTCCATGGTAACTGCTTTTTTTTTAATTTCTGCTCCAACCTGTCGCGAATCATGCTTACTGATTTGATACTGATTACTGAAACGGAGCAGTTTTCCTGGTGGGCCTAAGATCTGAAGTCGGAAGTCTAGATGTACAGTCCCGCAGCTCAGTGTGGGAGAAGGAGCTGCAAGCTACATGCATAATTCTGAGAATTATGCATTTTAAATCAAAGATGTAATGTACCATTTTACATTGCCTCGTGGCTGTTGGGGGCTGCTCCGGGTCACCAGGCAGCCCCAGACACATGTCGGGAGCACCCGACGGGATACCTGTGGGCGGCGCTCACACTGCAGATAATGTCGTGGGGATCACCCCACGAGCCCCAATTCACTGGAGGTCCTTTGATGGCTGGGGGCACCCAGGCCGGGGTCGTCCCCAAAGCCATGCTCACATGGCGCACAGACATTGGAGGTCGGCGTTGTCCAGCAGGGGCGTCGGCCTCGTGGTGGGCCTGGGCCTACACCACGTGGTGTTGCGCCAGGCATGCGCACGAAAGAACCACACCGGAATCAATGCATGGTGTGACTGCCGAGCCGGAAGCTGCTCGGTACTTTTATTATGTTGGTCACGTGGCTAACATCCTGGGAGCTACCATGCTCTCAGGCGGGGCACTATGCAACAGTGGCCTTCTGTCCATGTGTACGGTTTCTTATAGTTGAAAGGACACGAGTCCCTTCTATATTCACACATAGGCTGCACTTTAACATGCGGAAACTGGTGTCCATTTTATAACTCCAAATAAGATTTTCCATTTAATGTCAGTTTCTTTGAAGTGTTTTTATTCATTTGACTTTGCTTCAATTACATTTCCAGATCAGTCTTGTATTGTATAACCTCAATGTAACATGCTGCAATCAATCTTTCTCCCAATCTATGGTGTCGATTTGCAGCACCACATGTCTTTTGGAATGTATTAGGCACATTCAGCAGTTTTCAGCTCTAAAGCACGCTCCTTTAGCTGAGCGCCTTTTAGTTTTGGCAAAGTTGAAGGAGGCCTCTTTTTGTTCATTCACTAGGCCTCTTGTTGGAAAACTGTTTTGAACTGGCCTGCATGCTCCAATTGGTCTCACCCATCAGCCAGCTTTACTCATAATAGGTGCCTTGCATGGCCTTTTATTTTTGTCACCCTGTGGCTGAATTTGCACCCCACAGGCCACATGGTTGTGCAAGTGTGTACCAACTGCTGTTGGAACAATTGCCAAAGACTTCTATGGGCCACTTCTAGGGTACAGTGGCAGGCACTTGTTCTGATCTAACCTCCGACGACTTAGGTCTCGGCAAGAGGGTCCAAGGTCGCTTTTTCCACCTTCAGATACGGTTCTTGATGCCCATGGGTTGCAGGTTCAAAACCTTTGGTCAAAGATCTTCAGAATGGAAAATGCAGAAGATCTTGATGCAGGGCCCCTCAGCACAGGACTGGGTGCAGGAAAGCTGTCCTGAACAATGGTTGCCAGTGCACGGTGACACCGGGGGGGAGACACTTGTTGCAGTCAGACTTTGCCTCTTATCTTTGGTCACCTTGATGCCGGAACCATTAAATTGGCCAGAGGAGTCGTGTAGCACAGGTTGTTGCTCCCCACCCGCTCCAAGTTTGGTCCTCAACGTGGAATGGAGACAGTCTGCAGCACAGTAGCCCCAACTGAGCTGGGCAGCCACTGGGTGATCCAGGAGCACTTCCGAGACCTCTTCTTAGCAGGACTCCGAGCTGATGGCGAATGGATGTTCCATCCTCTCCAAAGGTCCAAGCTCCTTCGCAGGACTTCTGAAGATCACCTACAAGGCAGGGCTCTAATGCGGCAGCAGCAGATGCTGGTCGCAAGGCCTTCTAGTGGGTCCACAATCTCCTTGCATGTCTTGCAGCTGCACAAGATACTTTGCTCCTTCAGGATCTCTTTGCAACAGGTACAGGACGGGGGTGGTCATCTTATCCAAAAGCCAGATAAGTGCCACAAATCCCACTAGTCAATGGTCTGGCCCACATAAATCCCCACAGCAGTGGTCCAATCGGGACCACTGGTGGCACAGCTCATGCATACCATTGACACTGAAACCAGTTTGTGGATTGGGAGCAGACAGTCCCAACCCACTTACTGACAGACAACACACACGGCCTTTCAGTAGTCCGCAAAAAGCCTCTGCTTTGCTAGGCACTGTAACCATATAAGGTGTTCCCTGTCCTTGCAGGTCGGGAAGAAGGGTTAGTGAAAAGATGGTCAAGAGCCAAACTAAATACCTTGTGGCATGGCCATGCTTGGACACTAGCCACAATATGGCGGTAAGGCTAAATCAAAAAGCACCGAATAGCACAAAGAACTGCTGCCACCAACTTGTCCCATAGGCACACCTAAAGTAACCAAAAATCCTCTGAGTTAGTCTCAGGCAAAACCAAAAGCGTACCCCATTGTACAGTGATAAAAGGTTACCAAAAGTGGCAGCAATGTAGCAAGACAGGGAAGCCATGTTTTGCAGTACTGGCAGCCTGAAGAACATGTTGGTTCCCCATGACAAATGAGCAAAAGCCAGTGTTGTGAGACTGAAGGCTTCACTGGAAAAAGTTCAGGTCAGTTTTTTTTTTTAAAAATAGAAACTTTGGGGGTCTTTAGAAATGGAGGGAAAGGTGATGTGAAGAGATATATTTCCTAACAGTTGTCACATAACTGACAGCTCACTATCACATTGTGAATGTTTGAACAATACCAAAAAAATAAATTCAACTATTGAAATTAATTTTTTTAAAAGTTTTAAGTGAACCAGATTAGTTTGCAAGGTAAAAAAGGTTAATGTGCACATCCATCACTGGCCATTATGCTTCAGAAAAAAATGAAAGCATGCAAGGTAGTTCTCAGAACTGTAGGTCAGCCATCAGCAATACCTCATGGATTGCCATCTTGCGAGGCTTCGAAATCACAGAAAATGACGCATGCAATTCTGGTGTGGTGCCTGCTAATTGGATGCCACCATATCATAAAGCTTGATGACAAAAGCATATTACATGTATGTGCCTTTGTTGCACCAGTCTCCCATCAACTGCACAGCTTCCATTGTGAAGGACTGCATGGAACCCTGCCGCCCTCCACCCCCATTTACTGGGGAAGCCTCGGCACATCCCACCACAACATGTGGCATACCACAAAGCTTGTGCGTCTCCCAACACTCAATAACATCTACTTAGCCCCTATTCGACCACCTCAACTCGCTAGGGGTCACCTACACCAACTATGCAGACCATACCCAGCTCCTCATCCCCTTTTCAGGCAACTACACACAGGATACACTCAAGATCAAACTCTATGAAATGATCCAAACCTGGATGGCCACACACTGCCTCTATGATGAGAAGACAGATTCTCCTTGTAGGCCCCTTGTCAAGACAAGACGAGCAAAGCTTCCCCAGCCCTACCAATCATTCAGTATCGATGGCCACAGCATCCCCCTCCACTGTGAAAACCTTGGACGTCTATCTTGATTCCACCCTCAACATGACACGCCAAACCAACCACATTGCCTCTACCTCGGGCTATGCCACCAAGCTCATCACCGCCAGTAGACCCTTCTTGGCAATCAAAAAACTGCTCTAAGTTGTTTGAGCACTCATTTACTCAAAACTACTGCAACTCACTTTTTTGTGGCACATCCTCAATCTGTGCAGACTTCAATCGGTCCAAAATAAAGCTCAGAGCTGCACTTGACCATGGAAAGGGGGACCATATATCTGAAGCTAGATCTGTTCACTGCCTTCCGGTCAAGGATGGGATCAATTTCAGACCTGGGAACCAAAACTACCAGTCACCCAACAAGACCAAAATGCCCCGCCTACAAATACTGCCTTGTCACTCCCAGATTAAATCGCAAAAGAGGGGGCGGGAGGCAGCTTCCCAGTCCGTGCCCCTGCACTCTAACAAGCTCCCTGTCCAGCTGTGTAACCAACCATCCTACAATTTCAAAAAGAAGCTCAAAGCCCAAACTAGGACTGCCCTCCCTCCCCCAGCGCCAACTCCCCGTTCTACTCTTCCTCTGTGATCATGTCCGATTGTAACCAGCACCTAGATGCCTTTTGGGCTTGGTGCGATTATATAAATGTTGACATAAACTGCAGCACCTGATCGCCACTGACGGGGCAGGTTCAAAGGTTGCATGTTCATGCCTCAGAGCTGCTCTGACCCCCAGAGTCCTGCAATCCAAGGCTGCATTTAACTTCTGCACCGCTCCACAATATCATCTGGTTGCAGAGCAAACCGGCTACACCTGGTTGTTATAGTGGCTGATGGGTGCACACAATTATTAAAGCCACATCATTGAGATCATAAAAATGTCAACCCAGTGAGCCCATCTCCGTTCTGAGTGTGCAAGGTGTATTCCTGGCAGCCTGGATATTTACTGCTCCCAGAGATTATAATGTGCTGGGATTCTGCCCTCCTTTCACCCCCTTCCCTTGTACGTCCTTCCAGAGGAAACATCTCCTGGAAACTTTGTGTTCAAAGGCCAGCCTCACTAGGTTACATGCATGGAGGGAGCTGATAGCCAGAGCAGGAACTGCATTTGAGGGGAAGGGGTTTTCTATGTGGGTTTACTTTGTGTCCTCCTTTTCCTGCAAAACAAGGTAATCTTTATGATGAGGCAGCAAGGGTGACTTGTTATAGCAATCGGGATTGGTTCCCTTACAGAAGGCTTGCATCTGCCCAATTTGACCTTTACTTTTTATATAGGAAAGGGGGGAAGGCAGGGCTGGGGGGACGGCAGCATCTCCCACTTCTTCCTGGACACCAAGAGATCTCATGAACCCAGTTTGATGTGCAGTCCATTTCAAATTCCTCTGCCTTGGATGCACCAGTCTGCAACTAAATGGCAAAGGGCAGCTGTTGTCCCAAGCCCTCTCTGCCCCACCATTTCCTGATACTAGGCAGGGTGCACTTCTGTGGACTAAAGCCTCAACTGCTGGCTGTGCTGAAACAACCTCCTGATCACTGAAGGTGAAGGATACTGTAGGTGCCTGCCCAGTACAACAGGACTTACTTTGTCCGTAGAGACTCTGGCTTGGGCCTCCCAGCAACCCAGAAGTAAGGAACATGTCTGGGCCAGGATTCTCTCATTCCAGCATTTCATGTGAGCTCCACCAAACCAGACATCGCCTGCCTGTCCAAGGTGTTGTGCCAGGTGTTACACCACACAGGGTGTTGGAGTCAGCCAGCTAATAAACGCAACACTGAATCACCACACAGGAAGCTCTTCGTCTAACTCGCTGGTGATGTTGAGCTTCCAAAGAAAACTAGGTACTGAAGACACCCTTGTCTGTGCTGAGACCACTGACCTCAAGCCCATTTTTTGCATCTTTTCTTGAAAAGGCAAACCTCATTCCTGCAATGGTTTGTCTGATACAAGTGCTGAATTTTGTATTCTTGTACTAGGGTGGGGTGGGATTTGCTTTTATATCCAGTGTTTGCATTCTTGATCTATATTTTTATAGAAACGTGTTTGGAGTCCCTTTACTATTGTTTGGGTTGCTTCTGTAATAACTTCACACCCCTCAGAAGATAACCAGTCCTCTGTCCACGTTACCCACAAAAGGCAAAGGAACAATAGTTTGGTTTTGTCGGTTTCACTTGCTGGTTTTGGGATTGAGAAGGCCATTTAACCACTACTCGTCTGAGCGGTAGTCTCATCACAAATGGTCCCATACACCAAAAGTGGAGGTCACCACGGGAAGTCTTGGGCTCCCTTCTGCATCATGGCATGCTAACACGACCCAAGGCAATGCAGAGGGTGCTGGGAGAAACCGCAGTTGAACCAGTCAAGGCAGGCTGGCCCACCAGCTGTTTGAGGACATGGGTGGGTAACCTAAGAGCAAGGTGGATGACCAAGGGGATTACAGTGTAAACCAGAGCCTGGGTATGGGAGACTGTCCCTGCAAGAGGTGGGTCATGGGACAAATTGGAAACGGTTGCACATGTGGAGACTAAGGACTTTGGGCTGCTCACCAAGTAGGAACTGGGTAGCAGGGCCTTCATCCCAGGGGTACAATGTAGACTAAGGCGGGCATGAGTGACGGGTGATCAAAAGCAGGAAGCTGGTCACAGGAGATGGTGGAGAAATGGCGGAGAGGCAGGAGTGTGTATATAGCCCCTCTTCACTTTCCATGGATGCGTTCTTTGAAAAGTCTTTTCCTTTTAGCCCCCCCATGTTACCGCTTTGGTAGCCTAATGGTCTTAAGCCCCTGTTCTAGTGCTGGAACGGGGGGTGGGGAGGTAACTGCCTAGATACCCCATTATTGGCTTTCGCTTGTGCCGTTAACTTGGGTTGTGTAGCTGTTACGCCCCCCCAAATCCCTGTTCCAGCCCTTAGAACAGGGGCTTAACGCACATTAATGCCTGCTCCAGTCCCTGGTTTTTCAATGAAAACTGCCAACATTCCAATGTCATAATCAACAGTAAAGCAATCCAGATTAATCCCCATGAATCTGAAGGTGGGAAACTAGATAGGCAAATTACTAAAGCTCATATGGGATCAAGACTCTCGGCAGAATCACTTTCGCTCACTCTGAATGCCACAGCAACCCACATAGGAGCAATACAAAAAAATCTAGGATCTAGTTCTATGCAATAAACTGACGTTCCATTGGCAGCATACCCTCAGCGACAGGCTAATCATGTGCCTCTTACTTGGAATTCCCAGGAAGTCCATTTTTTTCTTCAGTCTGTGCCCCTTGCCTTCCCCCAAACACCTGAGAAGTTGGCCTATTTCTGTTCCACTTGCCAAGCATGGAGCTACCACTCCCTCCCTGACCTCCAGACCTGGCACTCTTGTCTGTGTGGCTGTTGCTACAGAAACTGTATGCCCTCAGGAGCTGAAAGACCTGTTGATCAGGCTGGATCTCCATTACATATTTGAACTGTGCAGCTTAGAGCCTCAGTTAGCCTTATGGAGTGTGAGGCACTGCTCATACTACAGTAGAATGGTGACTTGTTCTGGAGTGCCACTGTGCGGTGTGACCTAGCAAACATGAATCATGTACTCTGTACCCCCTTGTCTGGTCATCTCTGCATAAAGGGGGGGTGGATTCTGTGCTCATTCTTCTCCCCTGCGTCTTGGTCACCCTGCATGTTCAGGGTCATAAACTTTGATTTACCATGTTTCACCCAGAGATGCTAGTTAGGTTTTTATTTTTTATTAGACGGACCCTGGCTGGCACTACCGTAAATCCTTTAATCCATATGGTGTGATCGGGTAACATTAAGAGTAGTGAGTTTCCATCCTCAACAGTTTGGGGCTCATGCTGTGCTGTGACAGGGCTGGATTTTGGATCTGCATATGTTCCACAGTAGGACACTTCAAGCATTACCTGAACCCCTAACTCGCTTTTTAAAAGTTTGGTAACTTTTAAGTTTGGCTTTGCCATTGCTTGTTCACACAAGCATTCTGAAAGTGGGGGACACTTCAGCTAGGATAACTTGTCCACTACCCTTTGGAACTCTTCATTGGACCCCCAGAATCCCTCCCAACCTTTTTCTTTTGGGAGTTTTACCATTGGGAGCTGTGATATAGTGTAGAATTGTTGGCTCTGATAACCATTAGCCTTTACCGACCCCAGTTTGGTTTTGCGTGGAGTGCAGGTTTAGAATGTGCACATGAGGAGGGGACCCTAGGGAGATGGGTGTGGGATCAGTCCTCCACTACTTTGTGGCAGTAGTAAGATGGACAGGCAAGAGTGTATGGGTGTTGACGACGGTTATTGAATGTTCTGTCTGGATGGTGCTTTTTTAGGGTCATTCACTTTTTCCACAGGCTTGACGGGTAGTTGGGTCTTGAGCAGTGAGCATTTGGGGCTAGACTGGGCTTCTGTGTATATGGGAATCCATCACTTTGGTATCTCTGGCAGTTCAAATTCTTGAATTGTTACTTGCCTGGGGGTGGATGGGTCTTGTAGCAGTTGATGACTTTGGGGCTGCCTGGATGTAGCAAAATAGCTCCCGCAGGACTCCATTGGGACACACAGGCTGCTTTCAACTAGCATTATTGTACTTGTCATCATGTCTGGTAACTGTAAGGAGACCTGTTTGGTTATGGTGGGCTTTCAGTACTGCTGTGATGAGATTGAGACGACTTCTGGTGGTCCATGGAGCTTCAATTCCCCATGTTGGGTGTTCTGGGAGCAAAGCTAGTTTCTTTGAAGTGAGGTTTATAGATGGCGGCAGTTGTTGGCCAGTAGGGCTGACCAGGCAGTGAGCAGGGATGGCCAAATGTGTGGCGTAATGTGCATTAAGGGCCAGGAACAATGGTGTGGCATGTAAGCAGCGAGGTGGAAAGTTTAAGAGGGAGTTGTGGTTTGAAGCGATTGGCAGGGATCAACATGGTGGCCCGTTGGTATTAAGTGCGTTATAAAAGAATAATTCTAATCTGTGTAATGTTTGCATTTTACGGGGGTCAAGCATGTGCTTTGAACCTCTAGGACCAGATGGTAAAAGTGCCATATGCACTCCTGATCCGAGGAAAATTACCCTGCGCACACTTCAACTTCCATAAATTGTGTGCTGTTCCAGCCTGGTTGAAAGGTCTGACTATCTGTAAATGCCTAAATGGAAAGTGTGGAAAATGCTATATACAAAAAATTGCCATTTTCCAAGCTGGACATCCCAGATATCCTTTACTAGGTGTCTTCCAGCCCACTGTAGCTCAATTTTATTAACATTTGGTTGCACTTCTGTAGCGCCCTTTCTGCCCCATCCTCTGGTACCATGTGTGATGTACTGCTGCTGATTGGTGCGCACAATTAATGGCAACATTCATGCCAAGTAGGTTCATAGCAAGTCGTCGTGTATTTTATTTTTTCCATACTCTTGTTTGCTTCAGCCATTGGCTCCACTAGCCTGACTTGCCCTCTTCGCTAACGAGCAATTTACCATGCATCAGATCTGGTCAAGGAACTTGCAGATCTTGGAGGTCCTGAATTGAAACCCGTGGTTTAGCAGGAACAGGGTTTCTTCTTAAGCTAGAGGCTTATTACTAAAATCTGCTTTACAGTGCTGCAAACCGTGTGATCTCGTGCTCCATACCCTGGCCACTTTACAGAATGCCTGCAGTGATTGCCTGTAATCTTATGATGTGCCTTCAAATATAATTTCCTTCGTGTAGTGACTTGATTTTGTTTTCGTGTTTCAGATGGTGCAAAACCTCCAAGATGAAACCTGTTTTGCCATCCGCACATTAAAGGGTAATTATCTGCTTTTATTGCTTGCATCACTAGGAGTTTGGAAAGAAAACTCATAACCTGTTGCTGCTTATGATGCCAGAGTTTTGGAACGATCAACATCGTGCCAATGGGACTTTAGGCAGTGGTGGGGCTGCTCCACCTAGGCCATGGATGGTGTGTAGCCACAGCGATGGGTGTAGTGTTTACAAGCCTTCTAAACCTTTTTGAAGTGGAAAATTATTTTGTTTTATAGGGGACGAAGGGGGATATAAAATATAGTAATTCCTAATGAGGGTAGATTTTAGCTGAATAAATATTTGAACTAACTGTCTTGTAAACTGTACTCCTCTGCACCTAGTAATTTATGCAAATCAAATGATGCATGTTTACCCTAAATTCCCTTCAGAGCAGGAGTTGCTAGAGGAAATTTATTTTTAGGGCATGACTGATGAGCCACTCTGTATGTAGGACTGGTACCAGCCCATCATATGGTGTGGCTAGTGGACACTTGCCTAATTTAGCCCATTGGCTGGATTGACACCAGCTATAAGTCTTATCGATTGTAGAAAAATTGGGTTGTTCTTGACAAGGGGATCCTGTGCATACTACCCTGATTGTATGGCAGTAATGGCGCAAAATGTTCTAAGCATTGGTGTAGAATGGACAGTTTTTTTTTGTTGTTGAGTTAGAACCATGCAACCTAACTCATATTGTGGGTGCGCTTTTAGAAGTATCATGCGTTGTTACACACAGCTCCAACCTCTACTACATGGATGAATGGTGTGACCTTCCCTCCCCATCCGCATCTGCTCCATAAAGGATTGCTGTGCAAGCCTTTAACCATAAACTTCTGTAGTCTGTAAAATACCTGCCACCCCTCACCCTTTCAAATCTGAGCAAATTAATTTGCCCGAATGTACTGTTTTAACATGGAAAGATCATCTACACCATAATCGGGCTCGGGGCCATTAAATGCCAATCCTATGCCAAAGTAATCAAAAAAAAGGTAACCTGTTAGTTTGCAGCCCCATTAAATTCGAGACTTCCCTTGCTAGATTTATATGGATGGCAAAGCATTACAAATGTGTTTTTACATGTTAACAGTAAGGCTATGAGCAAAACAAAACTGCAACCTAGTTTTAATATGCAGAAGAGAATTGGAGAGCATTATTAACTTTAATATGGATCCCTATTTTAAGACCTTCAGTCATTGTAGCATCACAAGCCAACTCTTCGATAAATGCAGCAAAGGCTTTGATATATAAGGGGGTGTGGGGGGAAAAGCAATGGGGAAGGAACATATCTTTTCTAAGCTCCCATGCTTACCTGGAAGAGCTCTACATTCCCCTCCATGCCCAAATTGTGCACAAGCTGCATTGTATCCTGGCCAAAAGGGGAGACTGAATACCCTTCTCTAAAATTTCCCAGAGCCTTTGCCTATCAACTTGATCAAAGGCAATTTTGAAATCCAACAAAACCATGATTTGTATTTTGCACAAAGACCAGAGAAATCACTGATGAATGGTACACCGAAGGGTCCTAAATCCACCCTATAGAGCAGCCATTTCTTTCCTGCTCAATGCACGGTTTCCTTTACCTCCTAAACAACAGCTATGCTTAGGATATTAATAACTTTGCCGTCTATAACACAATTGATGGCGAACTGGTCTTCAAAAGGTATTGTTCATTTAGATGAAAATTCGGGTGCTGCTTAGTGATGACTAGTAACACTCAGACTGCCGAGTGTGTCAAAATTTGAAAAGATAGGAATTGGCTAAGATAGGAATTGGCTAGTCACCTTGCGCACCTTCAGTTGTTGCTCAAAAAAGGTTAGTGATGTTCATAACACTTGATTTATTTAACATGAAATATTTAATGGACTCCAAGTTACAATGTTGCCCTCGACATGTGTTTCACCAAATTACTTGGTTCATCAGGAGTGTTTCGAAAGACTTTCAATTTCATTGATCAAATGCAATTTTAACGACATAAATGCTTAGAGAAAAACAAGAGTGTGTTAATGTTAAATGAAATACAGATGCTGGTGTGAGTCTAAAGAGCAATCATTTGCCACTTGTGATTAAATATCTAGAATACAAAAAACAGATGCAATTAAACAGGTGACTGTTCGGCTATTATCACATGGGTGTCAAACGTCGACCTTAAATCAAAATCCTGGGATCCAAAGTGCGCTATGTATTGGTGCTCGAATGGTTATAGTGTTTAGACGTGTGTGGCAGCAGTCCAGAGAGCATATCCAAAATGCTTCCCTTTGTCTTAATCTTTTTTCAATGTTCCCTCCTCTTGGTGAGATTGCTACTTTTTCGATTAAAATGTATTTGCGTTTCCACATGCTCAGTTAGAAAGTGTAGACCAAGAGGGAATCTGATGTCCTTGTTGATGGTTCTTATGTGTTCTGAAATTCTGGTTTTAAGCATTGTAATGGTACTACCCACATAACATTGGCATTTTAGAGCATATTCAGTGTATTTGCTTTTACAATTTATGAAGCCTTTGATCTTGTAGTTGTAACCATTTGGCATTTGGATATCGGAGAAACCATTGTCAGAATACTGGCACATTGTTGCATGTTCCACATTTGAAATTACCCGTTAGGGCAATATTGTTCCACTTTATTTAATCTGGTCTGCCAATTATAAAAATTACCAGCTTGTACTAAGTTGCTAATGAACTTTTCTTTTTTTGTTCCTACTCAATAATTAACCATATCCCTAATATATCATTTAGATCTTTTAATTACCTTGATCAGGAAATCTGTCTCTTTTCTAATAAATTAGATCACCTATTTTCATAACTGACTTATTCAAGGGAATCAGCTCATCGTGTACATTAATGTACTCTGAACTAACAAATATAAACATTTAGAACCTAAATGATCTGTGATTTCCGTTTTTCAACTCCCGCATAGTCATTTGCCCAATCCAAAATGGCGTTTTCGGAACGTAGCATCCGACCGTCATGATGCAATGCGTACAAATAAGCGGCAGTCCGTGCTAAAAAAACCTTGGAAAACAGGACGCTCGTGCTTATCATTCAGTCTCAATCGTAAGACTTTTTGAAGGTAAGATTAAGGCTTCCTTTAGCTTATCTGATGCAATCGTTCACACAGCTTAGTGACTATATAAATTAGCTATCTTTACAAAAAAGCACTTGCTTTTTTCTTAGACTTCCCAATAGCTGCAAAAGCAGAATGCAAGCAAAACTACTCGGAAACTTTCAATATGAACTAGTTGTGATACAAACCACGGGGCACTACTAATTCATAGTTCTAGACCAAAAGGATCCTTTACAAATAAAAGCACAAACAAGGTAAGAGTGCTGATAACTGAATTGCCAATATTATGAGAACATTACAACACAACAATTGCAATGTTCAAATTTCATTTACTAACCTAATCCGTCATCAAATCTAATTAACTGCCTGTTCTCTTCCGATTTAAAACTAAGACTCATGTGAAATGTTGTTTAGAACGCTAAGAGTGCATTTCGTTTCTACTTTGTCACACCAGCATCTGTATTTAATTTTACATAACCATACTCTTGTTTTTCTCTAGGCAATTATATCGTTAAAAATTGTATTTGATCAATGAAATTGAAAGTCTTTTGAAACTCTCCTGATGAACCAAGTAATTTGGTGAAACACGTGTTGAGGGCAATATTGTAATTTGGAGTCCATTAAATATTTCATGTTAAATGAATCAAGTGTTATGAACATCACTAACCTTTTTTGAGCAACAACTGAAGGTGCGCAAGAAGGAGACTAGCCAATTCTTACCTTTATATACTTTTTAGGATATTTCTCCTCTGCCTCGGGCAGCCCCTGAATCTGGACTTAAAACCACATGGCCTGTCTCTTGGTCAACAATGCCCCAATATACTTTGGTTAACCCGAGCCCCTCACGCACATCGACTTTAAAGGTTATCCATATATTTAATATACAGCAATATTACCTGCTTACATGCATCCTCGTGCTCGGTGCCATTATTTACTTCTACACAGCTATTGAATTGCGACATTTTATGGTCAATGCAGACTAGTTTCCTGCTGTCCCTAGGTGGGATGTAATGCACCCTAATTTGGACCTGTTTTGCATGCTTTGAGAGGACTGTGGTAGTGGGCTGGCGCAGTACAAAGTAACCTAATTCCTTTAGTTCAAAAGCTAAAATATCAAATGGGTCTAGACTTGCATGGTAATTTTCTATTTTTAATTTTTGAGGGCCGAGGCTTCATTTTGGGGCAAACACGTGGAGTTTATCTTTTCACACTGAAAGGTATCCAAATTAATGGTTCATTACAGAAGAGGTGTACCTAATCTATCGGGCCTTGGGGCTTTGCCTAACGTCTAGTCTTCAGCCACAACTGCACTTCAGGACATTTCAGGGATGGGTTGCACAAAGGTCTTTTGGATGGAGATGCCTCAGTGCCCCCATACTGACTCCCATTTGGCCAGCACAGGGCAGTGTTTACTGTTTCAAGCTCAATGAAACAAGTATCTGGTTCCCCATCGGACAGTGCAAAAAACGCTCCCATTTTACTGGTTGACTACGGGGAGTACTTGGTTGGTCTTGACCCTTTTTGTCAATACTTTTTAGTCCAATCTTAATTGGATCTCACAATTAAGACCAGACTTTGACTTAACATGCTTATTGGCTTCCCTGCATTAATCATTGAACCAAGCATAATGGGTATGGTATCTTGCTGTATCATTGGAGCAAATGACGAAAGGAGTGATGGCCTCGCACGGATTGAAAAAGTGATTGTGTGGCATCAGTCTGTTTACAATTACAATTCCGCTAAAGGAATGTTACTATACATTGTAGGTAAAATGCACTGCAAATCCAGTTTGTTCCACTTAATCTTCAATCTGTTGGAAACACTAATCCACTGTCTCACTTTTGGTGGGGGATCTTTCTCCTATCACCAGTATCATGCTCACCCTCTAGTCCAATTGCATTATGGACCATCTTCCACCCACCCAAATTAAAACAATGTGACATCTGACCTGTCCTAGGTTGGCTTTGCAGGTTTATCTTCTGTTGTCCGACAATTACTATCTGCAAATCTAGTTTCGTGTTAGAGTGTAAGGGAAAATTCATCTTTGAACGTGCCTAGAAAAGATAGGATATGAGCCATACAATTTATTTATTCATATTTGTAGAGCGCACAACAGCCCAGAGGCATCGTTGCGCTTGTTGCAGAGAATGACCATCACTTAGTTACATATCATAGACATACAGGCATAGTTGATGTAGACTTTGCTTGCATGTGAGGAAGAGGCAGGTTAATTAAAAAGAGTAGTTTTGAGGTTTCTTCGAAAGGCAGGGAGAGGTTTCTGCTCTGAGGGCAGTGGATTCCATAGCTTAGGGGCTATGTAAGGGAGGCCTATCCCTCCTGCTTTGGCCCTCAATGCGTGGTACAGTTAGTAGGTTGGTGTAGCTTGCGCTAGTAGGCCTGCTCGAGATGGGTCTGGTTAGCGTGTCTGAGATAGGGTGGTGTTGTGTAGTTAATGCATTTTTGAGTATTTGTGAGGATTTTGAATGTGATGCTGTCTTTGACTGGGAGCCAGTGAGCCACCTTTCTTGCTTGTGAGATGTGGTCTCTTGGGAATACTTAAGGCAGCTCGAACTGAGTTATTCTGTGTATCGGTTTAGATTAGTTTAGGCTAGGTGCGCCTTGCAATAGTCCCGCTTAGCCCCTATGATGGCTCTAGCTGTGGAGAGGCAGTTTTACTTAGTTAAAGGTTTAATAGCATTGATGGGTTTAGTGCTTAGGGCAGAGGCGGAGACGATGGTGCTGACTTGCTTATTCATAGACAAGGTAGCGTCAATGTGGACACCTAAAGTTTTAACTGAAGATAAGACTGGGATGATGCAGTCGTCAATGCTGAAATTGGAGAAACGATAGTCTAGCTTGGCTAGAGTGGCCTTTTGGCCAAGAATGAGAAGCTCTCTTGTCCCCGTTAAGGCATAGGCCCTATCAAGTTTATCAAAAAGGGGCTTTGTGAAAAGATTGTATAGTGTGGTAGCTGTGCAGGATCCCTGTGGGACAACACAGTGGATGATGGTGTGAGCTAAATTGGCAGTGTTAAGATGAGACTTTCATAGCTTTTCCTTCAAGGAAGGAAGTGATCCATGAAGCTGTTTGGCCGGAGAAGTGTGCGGCATGCGTGAGGTATGTGGTGAGTGTTGTGATCCACAAGATTGAACGCTGCTGAGAGGTCTAGGAGGAGGAGAAGGGCGGGTTTGCCATTGTCAAGGATTTTGGTGATTTGTTTTTTCAGATCCAGAAGGGCGGTTTCAATTCCGTGCCCTTTGCGGAATCCTGACTGTCTTTTCCCTAGGATGGAGTTTGTTTCTAGGTGAAGTTGGATCTGGCAGTGAGAAGCCTTGTACAATAATTTAATAAGAAACGGGACGGTTGTTATAGGCCAGTAGTTTGGCTGGGATGGGTCTAGGGTAGGTTTTTTTAAGAGGGGGCGCACCCAGGTCTCTTTGACTGACAGGGACAATGCCTGTTCTAAAGGAGGCGGTCAGTAGTGGAGCAAGTGGCTCGGCACATTCCTTGATTTTTGGGGGGGGCATATATCGCCCTTGCATTGTGATGGTTTCAGATGTCTGAGGATGTCTGACTTCTGATTCAGAGATGTCTTTGGAGGTGAATTTGGGGCCATTGATGTACCCGGTCTGTGTAGGCTGGATTTGGTTCAGTAAGGCGTTGTAATGATCTCTGATTTTATTTTGTAGGTTTCTTTTATTGAGCATGGCAGCTTGAATGCTATTGCACCAAGCTTCATCCTCAACAATATCAGTGGAGATGGGAGGATATGTAAGTTCATTAAAGATGGAAAACTGTTCTTAGGATTGGGAATTGGCTTCTGAGATTCAGCGATTCTGTGCTTCAGATTTGGCATTGAATATGGCGTCTTTGTAGTTTTTTGGCCGTAACTTTGATGTTGTCTTTGGTGGAGTCACATGGGTTTGCCTGCCAATTATTGAGCACCTTGCGCTTGTACGTAGAGTTTGCAGGTCTTCTGTGAACCATGAAATAGAGTGGAAGGACTTCCTTATCTTCAAGAGGCAACGGTATTAATTGCGTGGGTAAGGGTGTCCTTAAATATATCCGCTAGGATGTTGGGGTCTTGCGAAAATGGAGGTGCTAGACATGGTATGGCAAGATGGGGTCGAAGGTTATCAGTAGTTAATTAATTTTTTTTAACTTCTGGCTTGGGTAGTTGGTGCATGCGTGTTTTTTTTTTTTTGTACTAGGAGCTGCAGGATTGGTGTATTGTTTTCAGCTATGGTCTGTCCAAGGGCAGACCGTGATGGAGGTTTCACAGTTGTGGTCGACTAGCCAGTCCAAGGTGCAACTTTTGGAGTGGGTCGGGGTCATAATTTGGGGAAGCCCAGGTCTGTGAGGTTCTTGGTGAGTGAGATAGCGGCTTTGTCATTGGGGTCTTTGAAACCTAGGTTGAGGTTGTCAAGGAGTAGGGTTTTGGTGTTTTTTTAAATATTTTCACGGAGTGTGACTTCCTTGGAAGTCTGTTAGGAGTCCCGGGGGATGGTAAATAAGATGAACATTAATGGTGCTTTTAGGTGAGTGTCAATTTAGCTGATATCTGCGTTGCCCTCCCAGAGGTGGGTTGGGGGCCTAAGATGTAGCTCATTTTTGAAGATTATAGCTATCCCCCTCCAATTTTAGAATCTATCCTGTCTGAGGATAGAATAATCTGCAGGTAGGGCTAGGATTATGGTCTGGCCTGAGGCCTCGTGCAGCCATGTTTCAGTAATGGCTAATAAATCTAAGTTCTGACTTGTGATGAGGTCGTTGATTTCCAGAGCAACCGTGGTGAGAGAGTGGGCATTAAGCAAGGCGCATCCGTAGTGCGGTGCGTGGTTAGTGCTGTTAGGTCGTGCCTGTTTACCTACTTTGGGTGTATAGTTATGTGACTTGGTAGGGTTGAGTGAGCTTAGTTTTGTGAGGTAACTTGATGCTAGGGTCGAGGTTGTGCAGACCTTGGTGATGAATGGAGTGCGAGTACTAAGTCTGAGGTTCCTGTGTTACATGTGTAGGAAGGGCAGTGATCATGGGTACAGTACATGTTCTGAGTCTAGTGTGGCAATTGGGTACATGCGAGAGTGAATGCATAGTGTAGTGGGTTTGTAGGTCGCGCCTGAGCAAGTCAGTCATTGTGCAATTAGCTATGCTGACGGTTTCTGGACAGCTGAAGGCATGTAATCTGGCATAAAGAAGTATAGTGTTCAAGATGAGAACTGTGCCTAGCGTGCTACGTTGTTGGAGCGTGGTGCACATATTGAACGGAAGGGTGAAGAGATCCCTGTTCAGCTCTGTATAACACGATAAGTCAATGACCAATGGGCTGTATTGAGCAAGAATGGCTGACACGAGGACGGCTAATTCAAGGTAATCATAGTGACTGGCAGGCTATTTCAGCAACCAGTTGGCAGTATGTTATTTCAACCAGGTTCAAACAGTGGGAATAGGCTATTTCAGCGCACAATTGGCAATAGGATAGGCCTATGGTCACCCTTGATTGCATGTAAATTAGTCAGAGTAGGTACAAAACATATAAGGGACTTGGGCACAGAATTCAGAACGGGTCACTGTAACGGGGGCAATTGGTGCCCTAAATGGCATACATATGGCGCAGTATCAACATTCATAAAATCAAAATGCAATGTTGAACGTGTGGCCTTAACAGCACTAGGAAGCAGTGATTAAATCGTACATTTGTCCGTGTTCACAACAGAGGTCACAGAATAACACCTAGGCGAGGCCTACTGTAGCAGGTGTGCAAAAATGCAGGGGCCTGCTTACATAACAGTTGGAAAGGCAATGAGTGAACCTACAATGTTGCGAATAAACATGTTCAAGTACAATATGAAGTAGTGATACCGCAGACGTGCACAAAGGCGGTGGAGAATGCAATGAAAAGTCGAGATCTAGATAGAAGTATTACCAGCAGGTAGTTTATTGCGCGGCATTAAATTTCATAAGACACTATGCGTATCGCACACCATATGTTCTATAACTTGGAGGTAGTAAAAGATCGAGGCTATACATAAGCAGGCGGAGCTCGGTGGGGCATATCGTAGATATAATTAAGCATGTCATTCAATTGTCCACTGTGAACTGAATTTCACGTGAGTATTCAGATAAATGGAGGCAAGTGTAATCTGAATGGGGATGGGCTAAGCAGCTGTCATACTATTTGTATTTGTTTTATTTATAAAGCGCAGCCAGGCCCGGGCGCATCAGGTTACATTGCGTTACAATCATGTTCAAGGCAGGAGACGTTTACAAGAGATAATAGGCGAGAAGAGTCAGGTAAGCAGACAAGTCAACAAGCAAATATGTAGGAAATACAATAAATATAGGCATACAATAAATGAGGCAGAACGTTCCTAGAGCATGAAGACAAGCCTAGTGGACTATGAGGTAAGGCTGTCATTGCATCCATGTCCTGAAGCCAGCGTTTAGTGTTGCGCTTGAATAAATGGAAAGAGGGTTCTGATCGAAGGGAAGTAGGTAGTGTGTTCCATAACTTTGATCCCAGTACTGGGGAGCTAGCACCTCCTGAGTTGTGGAGTTTGAATCTAGGTATGGACATAGTGTGTATTTGGGCCGCTCTAAGTGGTTGTGAAGACGCTTGTGAAGTGAGTTGGTTAGTAAGGTAGGTTGGAACGAGGTTGGCCCTAGCTTTGTGTTAAAGCAAGAGTTTTGAGCGATATTCTGTGCACTATTGGAAGCCAACGCAAGTTGCTTCTAGTCTCAGAAATATGCGACTTCTTTGAGATGTTAAGGGCTGCCCTGATGGCATTATTTTGAATTACTTGTAACTTGTTAATATTTTTGTGGCTAATCCAAGTAGAGGGTGTTACAATAATCAATTTTGGACAGAAGAGTTCTGGCAAGTGTGATACAATTAGTTGTAGAGATGAAAGGCCTGCAGGCGGTGATTAGTTTACAAGTGTATGATGATGCTGCTGCTGCTACTGCGTTGGTTTGTCTAGAGAAGGATAATGTGGCGTCAAGATAAATGCCAAGTGTTTTGGTGGTGATGGAGAAGGTAATGGAGTTACCATCTATAGTAAATGATTTGAAGGCAGTATTTAGTTTCTTCAGTTTAGCGTGCGTACCAAGGATTAGCAGTTACGTTTTTTTCGTCATTTTCGCAAAGACCGTGTTGCGCCATCCAAGCTTGTATCACTGAGTAGATTTCATTAAGGGTTTTACTGTCGGTTGCATAGTCACCAGAGATGGGAATAAGTATCTGAGTGTTGTCCGCATAGTTTGTGTACGTAACACCCAGATAGTCGAGGATGTCGAACAGGGGCTTCATAAAGACGTGGTAAAGCGTAGGGGGACACACACGAGCCTTGCGCAACCCCACAGGGTAACGGAGAAGGTTCAGCGGAGTCTGTCGGAGAGAAGACCCTCATGGTTCTTTTAGCCAAGAAGGAGCTGATCCATAAAGTGGCTGAGTCAGAAAAATATGCTGCAGATTTCAGATGGTGGCATAGCGTTTGGTGATTGACCATCAAACGCTGCTGACAGATCAAGCAGTGGGAGGAGTGCTAGTTTACAATTGTCTTTTAGTGCTTGGATTTGTGTGGTGAGATCTATCAAGGCAGTTTCCGTGCCGTGTCTTGGTCGGAATCTGGATTGCCTAAGTTAGATTCTAGGCACGCCTGTATTTGCAGATAAGCTGCTCTGAGTATTTTTAATAAAAAGGGCACTGGTGTTATAGGCTTGTAATTAGATGGGTTGGCTGGTTCAAGAGTTGGTTTTTAGATTAGAGGAATGAACCAGGAGTCTTTTGTTATCGGGCACTACTCCAATTTTGAATGAGGCATTCATGATGTTGGTGATAAATGGCGCAAGGTCATGTGCAGCTGCCTTGATAGGAGCAGGGCAGGCGTCACCTTGGCAATTAGATGGTTTGAGTTTCCTAATGATATTTTCCGCTTCCCAGATTGACAAAGGTGAGAAGCTAAATGGTTTGCAAGTGGGCTCAGAGGTGGAGGTCGTAATAGGATATTGTTTGTAATTCGGGTCAGAGTAGCATGCATTTTTTTAGCATCAATTTTAGATTGTAGCATGGCTATTTTATCCAAGAGAGCCTTCTGGATGTTAGTACACCATAATGCATCTGTAATGCATTTGTCAACGGGTGTATTTGATTCAGCTTGTATGATCCGTTTGTTGTAGATTTTTTTTTTTTTTTTAGCAAGTTGTTGTTTGTAGGTGTCTTCTCTAGCAAGTATAATGGCCTCTTTGTAGTTTGATGATCGGGACAACGCATTCTTATTAGTTGCTGAAGGACACTTTTTCCAGTGTGCTTCTGCAGTTCTTTGTTTTTCGCAATTCCCTTAGATGCAGAGTGAACCACGAGTTCAGGTGACGTTGAGGTTTAGGTTTCCGCAATTTTGAAGGGGTGATGGTATTCAGTGCTTTAAGTATTGCCTGATTGTAGATGTCCACTAGGACTGTGGGGTCGAAAGTGGAAGTGTTAAGGAGGGGAGTGGAGGGGGGGAGTATTAGAGGGAGGAGTTTATCATGCGTGATTTCTTTCTTATTACTGGTGTATGTGGCTGGCACAATAATTGGTACAGGACATAGAGTGGTGGCTTTGATGGAGGTTATTTTATGGTGATCGGACCAAATACATGGTTTGTTGGATAGGTCAATGGTGCAATTAAGGTTGGTGAGCCAGTCCAATGTTCTTCCTTTTAATGTGTGGTCTCATGAATGATATGGGCATAACCAAGATCTGAAAGTGTTGGCTAGGTCAAGGGCGTTATTGTTCATAGGGTCATTCAGTCTAAGGTTAAAGTCACCAAGTATGATACTTTGTGAGTTGGGTTTGGCATTAGTAGATACAATGGACACAATGTCCTCAGTGAATGTAGAGATGGGTCCTGGTGGTCGGTAGATGAGGTGCACTGTTGCTGTATGGTTGGGGTGATAGCAGTAGTTTGATGGACAAGGAATCAGTAAAAGGGAACGAGCGGCAACATAGGCAAGGTCTCAAAATAGTTCTTGAGATAAGATAGGGCAGCCGGTATCGATCAGTAGGAAGCCTGTTCAGCATGACAAAATGCAGTGTACAAGGAGAGCAGATGCTGTACACCAGTACAGTGGCAGTAGATGCTGCAATGGTGTAGAGGACTGGTTTCACGTCATAAGTCAGTGATCGTGCAATACCTTAATCAAGGCAGGTGATAATGTGTAGCGATATGAGTCGGGAGATTCAAAGGGTTATGCGTAGGATTGAAACAGTAATATTTCAGTATCGCAATGCTAAAAATACACCATCTAGACCATAAGGGCTTAAACTGGACATCGTTGTAGCCCACTACCCCAATCACCACTTCTTAGTTAATGTAAAGTGCTTCTTGAGCAATATCAAAACTATTAATAGTTTCTCTAAATAAAAACAAAAGCATATTAAAACCGAGGTTTCACAGAAATGGGCATAATCTCGTGGGTTCACACCCTGCTGCGCCGTCTCTTATTTACGTTGGGATCTAGCATGCTAACGCTTCTAGTAGCCCAGTTTTCACACCAATGATATTGCCCAAGTTTCATGAAAACAAATCTTGCTCAATATGTTTGCCAGATTTTTGCATTCATAGAACCCCTGCCATATTCCAAGATTCGTCTGTCTTTTGGCAGATGGGTTGTACTGCATTAGGGGGAATTTATATCTAATTCTTTGAGGATTAACGTTCTTGGGTCATTTCCTGTGACAGATCAAGGGTGCCATCGGAGCCCATCACCCTGGAGTGTTTAGAGGTGAGTCTGGTTAGATGACTTCATCCTCTCATTAAATGTTTTGAGGAGAATAATATTTGTACCAGTTGGGAAATATGTTCGCTAGTCCATTGCTTGTATTTGACTCTGGTTAGCCATAAATACTTTGGAGACTTCCTCTTGCCTCAATGAGGTTATCAAACAGCCACAATATTGTATGGATCAACACCCCCGTAGTGTAGAAAATCCAATATCTTTCTATCACTCTCCCAATTTGCTCTACTTTTAATGGTCACTTTGGTGTCTAGTCATTAAACCTATCAGCCAGCAGACTATAGCTGCCATGTAAGGCGTCTTGTGGTGGAGGGATAGGGTGGAAATGGAAAGGTCCTAATTCTGGTTGGACTCTTCACAGACCAGCAGGATTGTGAACTGCCTCCACTGGTGTACGACAAACTATTTGCCATCACTAATGGGCAACCACTCCATTTCAATCAAACGTGCAGCAGGGATTTAAAGATCTACAATGAACTCTTTCCTCTGCTTTCCAACTGTCTTCAAACGAGCTCCCCCTATTCACATCCTCAACTGCAGCAACCCAGGGGCCCTCTTTCCCTTCTTTTAATGTGTGTCTAATAGCAGAGCTGATGACTGGTCCTTACCCGACTGGATGGCAACAGGGAATCTCTCCACCAGCAGTGTCATATCCTGCATGTCTGCAGTGCCCAAGTGGATGACCTCCAACATTACATCTGTTAACGGCTGCCCTTCCATCTGTCCTGCTGTTTCCTTTGCACCCCATTACCTGCTGCCCTGCCACCTCGTCCATGATCTGTTTTTGTTTTCCCCCATGGACAAGGCTCTTGCTCTCCTTCCTCAGATTGGAGTGGTCACTTTCTGCTACACCCCCTGCAACAACTGTTCCCTCCCCCTGTTAGCCACTAAGCGAATCCCATCCCCAACCTTTTTGATGCCTTTCTGCTCCCTTACCGCCTAATAAGATCCACTGTCTTCTCTCACCACGTGTGACAATCAACACTTGCAGATTGCATCTGAATAATACTTTCGCTCTTACAAGCCAGATTTTGTGGTGGAGCAGGTTTGGGAACACACCCTACGTAATATATTACTACTTGGATCAATCGGGAGATTTTAAGTGGGTTTGCTGCACAACCAAGATACTCCATATTCACTCCTTGACCACCACAGGTATTCACTTCCTTTTTAGAAGCTAAACATAGATTTGGCTAGATTGTGGTCTTTGAGCTCATTGGGGAGCCTATTGGCATTCTTTATTTCCTCTGAAGTCCCGTCACCCAGGACCGAAAATCTATTTGATAGCTTGTTACCTTCCACCACCAAAATCGGACTGGGGACCCAAATGAATAATACCCTACATCATCCACCCCAAAACTAACTCTGCCAAAGGCGGGATTGTCTGGGGGTGTATATTGGACTTGATTGAGATTGCGTTGTCGTAGGGCCACATGTGGGTAATGACTTGCCCCTTCACCTGAATCATCGAGTAGCACCTAAATCTGGTTAATGAGGGCATTGGCCTCAGATTCCCCCCAACTGAATTTTTTGTCTTCTTTGTCTTTGGTGATTAAGACGAGCCTTGGGAGCTTTTCCCACATGATAAAACTCTGAAATAAATCAGATGACCAAATGGATTAAGGGCACAAATAAAGCTATATGGCACAGCTGAACAGCACAACTGCATGTGGGCACTGGTGTGCCAATAGCAATTTTGCTTCACACTGTAGAGGTGTGGGCCGGGCCGGCAACCAGAAGGATTTCTTCACGGCTGAACAGCGGGACTCAATGGATTTGAAATGTGAAGCACAATGGCACCTTCCATAGTCTCTTAAATGCCTGCGAACAGTATAGTGTGAAGCAAAGGATGGGTCTGGAGTAATGCTTTTATAAGGGGTTGGTGGAGAAGTTGTAGGTCTTTGACACGTAACACAATACTGTTTTTTTGCGGAGGGGGGAATAGATCACTTAAGGGAAATAGTTTATGGTTCTAGGCCATGGGGTTCCTGCTCTCACCACCTATGCACCCCCACTTCCGTTACAATGGAATACTCTCTAGAAGAAACTATTGGTGTTGTAGCTTTCTTTAGATTTATCTATGCTGGTTCCCATGTCTGCCTTATTGCAGATAACAATGTAATGTTGGAGAGGTGGGTGCCCAGGTGTGGTAGCATGTGCTAACCAGGTGCCTTGACTCATCGCACCGGAAGGAGCCTTAATTTTGGAAGTTGGGGCTCACTGTCCGTAATGTTTCCTCCATGCATTACCAGGAGTGTAAAACCTGAAATAGGCTGAACCTACATGTCCTTTGGTTTGGACCATGCACTATTGCAGCGCAGTCCACATAGCCGCAAAAACTGCTGGTTCGAGTATGTTCTCAGGGCTGTGTGGTAACCAGCTGAGTTGTGTAGACCTCGATTGTCCAAAGGGCCAGGTTTAATTTACAAGTGAGGACCCTTCTCAAGATCGGTACATTTTAGCCCATTATGACCAAAGTATTTTTTTTTTTGTATCTTGCAGCTGAAAGCAACAATGGTTATCACATCATTTTAAAGTGATGCAAGCTGGGAATGTGGTGGAATGTGTCTGCACGAAGGACAGGTGATAACATGGGACTGTTGAAACTGGATACCAGCAGCACCGACTCGAGACCAATGGATTTGTGCGAACAAACTGCATAAAGGATGGACCGTTCAGAAACCAATGACTGTAATTGAGTGCCTTAATGTAAAGGGAAAGTACCCCAAAATGGTACCAGTGCGGGCCCTGCAGTTATTATTTTTCTCGAAGTCAACACTGAAGGATTGTACTTTTTATTTTGTGTCTACCGGGGCAAGAAAACTCATCGCCATAAACGGCCAGGAGGAAATGGTCAACCCTATTGGAATTGTTTAATTTTTTTAAATTTCTTTAAAAAAGTGTTCCTTGCACTTTGGCTATGGCTGTAGACCACGTCGCTTGTCAAAGGTTCTCGCACTGCTGCTTTCTGCCTACTTACACATTGTGTTTTTTTTTTTTACTTTTATATTAAAATGCCCCCATGTTTTATTGTGTGATTTATTTTACATAGTCTCTTGTTTCCCTTTCCTGAAGGACATGTGCTGCAACGGGAAACAAGCAGACTAAGTTCTGGAACAGCAGCGTTTGCCTTAAGCTACAATATGACATTTCTGTGGCACTCATTTGACTGCTTTGTGGCACTCCAGAGCTAGTAATGGGAGTTGATGGAGGTATGTGTATACCCTTTTGGGTATAGCTTGGTGTTTGGCCGAGACCATGCACTGTTGGAAATAAAATTGTGTAGTCCACTTGGTTTGAAATTTTCGGGAAAACGTTACTGTGGCAGTTGGTCATGTAGCCTTTTTGCAACTGTTTGTTCTGGCTCTTTTTAGGTCTTCTCTCACTTTCCGGATCCACTTCCTGCTTGAATTCACATTGGTTTTTAGTTGCCATACTTTGTTTAGGTAGTATTGCTGCTTGTTTGAGGATATGGCCTAGGCAGCTGGCATGCCTGACGCAAAACTTTTTTAGGGCATTACAAATTTGCTCCATACCGTTCCTTAACACATGAATTCTTGCAGCTGGGTTCCAAATGCATACACGGTCTCCTCCGTTTTCTCCTGCATGCAACGCAAAACCTTTTTCTCTCCTAAGCCTGGTTAGCTTAATGGTTTTAATGGCTTTTTGTGGCAATATTCCTTTTTACAACTGAGCCTTGCTTTGTTTTAATCATTCCTGATTTTGTTAACCAAGTTGGCAATCGTAAAGGGGATTTGCTTTGTACTGAATGTCATCTGGATTGGTGGCCTGGTGGTGCCATTGTCCTCTAGGCACTATCTGTAACTGATCTGTTGATTTGTCTCCTTCCACAATGTCGCAACTGCTTGGAACATTGGATGAAGGCAGGGGAGACCTGTCTGAAAGCAAAGACTTTCATATCTTAAAATACCATGATAGCAGTATCTAGTGCAGTGAGCTGAATGGTGAGCCGAGGGACCAATGAACAGTCTAGTGGTTTCCTTTTCCACCAAAATGTACACTATTAGTTGACATCTACCATTTAACATAAGACTGTTGGTATGTGCTCACGATCAGAGTGATTGCTTGGTGAGGCAACTAGCTTGTGGGGCTAGTGTGCAGGAGACCTAAGATACCTCCGACAGAGTGGGCTGCTGGAAAAGGAGCAGGGTCGGGTGCCATTGGTATGGAATCTGCTTTCTCTCAAGGCTGAGGAGATGCTAGGACTACTGGAGGAGGGTCAACTGGTGGGGGTTGTTTGAGAAGAAGCTGGTGAGTCAATTTCTAGAGTCTCTGGAAAAAAGGCGTAGGGCTTGTGAGTAGCAATGATGAACCATGAACCGACTTGAGTACTCTTTCAGTGACTAGGAAGCCAATGAAGTTAAGCCAGCACAGATGAAATGTGATTGAGTTTCTTTAGGCCGGTGACCAGATGAGTGGCAGCATTCTGACTAGGCTGGAAAGGGGAACCCCAAGTAGTAGTTCTTTATCAGGAGTTTGCAACATTTGGCGAGCCAAAGGTTGTGGACTGCAACTCCATGATCCTTCACCATTCTCTATGCTGGTGCAGGCTGTTGGCTAGTGTTGGTCCAAAACGTCTGGAGAACCAAAGGTTGCAGACTCCTACTTGTAGGCAAAGCAGGATTGAAGGGTTGTTACTGCAGAGCTACGAGCAGTGTGTAAGTGGGAAGGTAAACTGTTGAATGGGGTGTAGCAGATGGAAATAGCAAGTGACTGCACTGATGGAAAGATCCTGCTCGGAAGGGGGGTGATCAGAGATGCATGGTGGAAGATCAGCACAACGAATGGACAGATGCAAGAGCAGTCTCAGACAAAACGTAGGTAATGGTAAATGGAGATAATTAAGTGAGTTTGTGGACATCCACCTGGACACAGCAGATATGCAGGACATGACCCTGCTGCTGGAAAGAGTCCTGTTGCTGTCCAGTCTGTCATGGGCTGGTCTTCAGCATGGGGGAGCGGGTTTGGGGGTTAATCATTTTGATTCAATCCACTGTGGTTTGATATGCATTAAATGAGGGTCTTTGGGATGCTGCAAGTGGGGGAGGGGATGCGAGTTGGGGAAGAGGTTGCTTGTAGAGAGTTGGCTAGCAGACGACCAGTCTAGTGCAGATCCTCAAATCTTTGCTGCTGCGAGTTAGTGGTTGACTGTTTTGTTAGTGACGGCAGCGAGCAAAGTCAATGACCAATAGGATTTTGAGGAAGCCCCCGATTGAACCCCTTCTCAGCAGCCCCCCTTGGTGTATGACCACAAGTCCTGAGGTTTAAGAAACCTGGGTAAATCTGCAAAGGTTTATAATCCCCCATGGTTTAGCATCTGCTGCCCAAGTGCTTGAAGAGAAGACTGCTTTTGCCTGCCACTACAGCCACCACCTTAAGGAGCAGCTTTTAGAGCTAGTGAAGGGTTGAACAACCTTGTAACTGGGCGCTGTTGTCATAGGCATCTGTTTCATTGCGCTGGACTGTTTTACATTTTAAGAGTTTTGACCGACCTTGACAGTTCTATGGGTGATCTAAACCACTAGCACCTTTTTTGTGAATGGTATTGTGCCATGGTATGTTTTGAGGCCACTTGTTCTCTGGCAGGAATATTCCGTTTTGTGAAGCCTGTACCGATGCACTTTGTATGAAGCAGCAATGTGGTCTTCTATTTGGGGGCCTTCCTGGTGTGCCTTTTTTTTTTTGGCTTGTTTTTGTAGGGTCTTGCTGGATATTATTTATCCTTCCTGCCTTACAATTCTTAGAGCCATGAATTGATTTGGTAGTAAACTGTTTCGTTGGGGATAGGAAAGTGCAGATCTCATTCCTGATGAATGTTTTTATGCAGCTGAGGGAGCAGTAGCGACATAGAAAGTGTGGATCATTTTTCTTTTTTTATTTAGACCAAGCAGAAACTCTAGAGCTTTTACTGAAGTGCTTTTCTGAAGTGCTTGTCGGCTTCTGTAAGTGGGTGTTTTTTTTTTTTTTGTTTTGTTGTAGAATTGGCATAATCTTGTTTGCGGAAATGGCCTCTTGGTCATCTTTCCTGAAGCCTGTGTGGAGGTCGGGCAGCATGAGTGGCAAATCAATGAATCTATATCTAGACAAGTACAAAGCCTGATGGATAGATGTCACCTCCCACCCCTACAAAATAGAAACCCAGCACTTTAGGGAGGGTAGTTGTTGGCCATGGTAGTAATGCTTTGATAATGGTGTTTTAAAAAAAAAAAGAAATCTTAAGTAGATTTGATTATTCAAGATGCTGAACACTTTGAGATTCTGAAAAATCATGGTAGATCTTTGAGGCGCTTCTATTAGTTTGGTTTTCATTTAAATGCTTTTTTAAAAAAAAAGTTTTCTGTTGGCTACAGTAGGACTGCACCATTTCTGCCTGCATGTATTTTTATTTTGAATTCTTTTAAATGTTGGCCCATGCATCTGTTGCCAATTATTCTTTGAATGTATGCTGTTGCATCAGAGCTAGGTTTTAGGGATGTTTGATGTGTAAAGCCTTATGCTTCGAGAGTCGTGATGTGAATGGTGGGTAGTGCTTAGCCAGGTTTGACAACTTCTTACAGAGGACTCCCAATTTTGGCATGAAGGTTAAAGGTTTCTCACAATGGTCTTAGTGCTGTAGATCGTTAACTCTTCAAAAGGAAGTGCCTTAGGTTTTGCAGCATTCCTCTAGACCAGGAGTCTGCAACTGTTGACTCTCCTGATGTTTTGGGGTGCAATTACCATAATATATGGCTATTGACTATGTTTAGGCATGATGGCAGTTGTAGTCCAAAACCTCTGGAGAGCCAAAGGTTGCAGACCCCTACTCTAGGTATATTGGAGCCACACATTTATGGAGGTTATGGGTGACCACTTTGTAGTGACTTGGCACTGTTTGCCGCAATGCTTTCCACAAGTAGATCTGCTGGAGTGTGACTACCACATGCCAAAAAGGGTCTGTGGATGTCCCTTACTGAGTGCAGGAATGCTTGACTCAACATGACTGCATCTGGTGGACTCTAGTTCAATGGATCATAATGTGTAATGGTCCTACTGGTAATGGGAGCCGCGTGCCAAGGTCCTGTGGCCCAGCCTGAACTGGGCATTGGGCTGGGGGGTGGGCTTCTGTTCTAGTACTTTCAGATCTTTTTTTATTCATGTTTCAGTGCTAGATTATGGCAGTCATGCTGCCTTTTAGATTTGCGTTTAAAATCATTTGAACCAAATGCTCAGTAAGTACTGTTCCGTGATCTGCTTTCCTTTTTGACCCACTGGTTTTTGGGTAGTCCCAGTATTCCTTTCATGCTGGATTTGCCTGTAAACGTGAGGGTTTGGTCTGAACCAAGAGACGGCAGGTGGTAACAAACCCCTAGCTGCATTATGACCGATCTTGTCCTTGATCTGCTGCCAACACCTCAAAAGCTTGAGTGAAGTTCTCAACCAGCAGCTAACCCAACATCATACCCAGAAATCTGAGGGGAACACCTGCCTCCAGTGCTCTCTTGGATTGGTGACTTGGCTGAACCATGGCATTTCATGCGTTTATAGCTTGATCTACGTGCTTACTGAATGTTGGTTTATTGGTGCCTTTTCTTGCTGATTCCAGTATGCTTCAGATGTTCACCAGTTCGTTATGCTTTAAGATTGAATGATTTTTGTTATGTTTCACATGGTGGTTTTTGGAAGCCATCTTTTGTTTCATGGAGCTGTCCTTTTTGTCTCCCAGGGTGTTGCATCTTTCCATTGGTGAGTGTTTGTGATTCAGTTCATTTAATGAAGGGCAAATGGATGCGGTTTACAGAGTAGACTTCTGTACCGTCCAGAATGTTACTGCCACATATTGTATATAAAAATGAAAAGCATATTTGCACTGGCTGTTGTACAGAGAAACCTTCAACTGGAACCTGTGTAATAAAAACGTTTTATATAAAGTTTTCGTAAACATTATTTTGAATTAAGCCTTTTATACATTGATGCTCTTGCTGTACAGTTCTTTACAGAGGAATAAATGCGTGATCGTTGTCATTTGTTCACTTGAATGTGTGGAACATTGGCGTGTTATACTGAGAGAAGGAGCCAGAAAGCGTGTGATCGAGCTGCCTGGATTGCTGCAGCTAAAAGTTTTGCAACTGGGAGCTACTCGGTGGCAGAGTACATTCTGTAGTCGTGGCTTGCTTGTGTGCAGCCATTGCTGGTGCAGTTCGGCAACTGCATGTGGACGTTTGCTTTATCATGTCACATGTTCCACTATGTCTGAATGTCTGGGCATGGCAATCCTGAACCTTCCCAAGCCACAGCCGGACATACAGGCAAATAAATCTAAACCAGGAAAATAGTCTATCCAATTAAATTGGGAAACACTCCTGTGCCCTTTTGTGATGGGATTCGGAAGTGACTCTTCAAAATCTCTTGCAGATGGACAGGTTTATAAAAAATATCATTTGGACCTCGACTTTGTCCCCCTCCAGAAGTAAGGATGAGCTACTGGTAACTGTGTGAATGTTAAAAGTGCCAATCACCCTTACATTGGGTCCAGGTTGGACACACCATGCGTTACTAACGAATATGCAACACGTTGTTGTGCAGTGTGCATCTCCATGCAGATGGAGCCTGGCAAGTGGTATGGGATGGTGGACCATCTCTGCAGACTTGTGTTGATGTTGTTTTTCAAAGCCGAACTAGTCCAAATACAGACCATGCAACATTTGGGGCACAAAGCATCTACAAAAGTAACGTTTGTTTGGGACCCTAGCAATGCCAGGAGCTTCCCTGGAGGATTAGATGCCATAACTACCTCTTGCTTCCTCCCACCCCATAGCAGATTTGGAGAGTGAGGCTGCCTTTCTAACGTTACCTGTGCAGGCTTCTTATTGCCTGCTGCAGGTCCCAGCTTAGTTCCCTGCCAGAGAGCCCTAAACTAGGCTGCGAGCTGTTGCCAAAAACATGTCCCCTGAGTGCACTATATACTTTCCGAGAAGGTCTTGTCCACATTCCCGATCTGGTTGCTCCTCCCAATCCTCTGGTGGCTGCTACTGCTGTGTGCCCATTCAGTCACTGCTCAGTCTACCAAGCTGCAACACATTTCAGCAGACCCCTATACTCCAACCCCGGGTTTCAGTGATCTTCCGTGTACATTACCCATTGGTTAGGTTACTCATTCCATGATTGCTTGCTTGAGTTTGCCTACTGAGCTCAAGTGTTGGTGTGCTCACCAAAAAACAAGGGACCCAGTATCGAACCAACCTCCTCTAAACCGACTTCTCGAGTTTTCACCACTGCAGAAAAAATACTTTCATGAACACACAACTGGATAAGAGGGCTTTTCACAAAGCAATGGTATAAATGCTGGGTACATTCTAACGACTGAACAGGGCATGTGTACCAAGTAACCCCTTGCCTGCAGCCAAACATGTGGGTTTCATTTTATTTGCCCTTTTGTCAGAGTATTTTGAAAAGTATTCTCTGGAGAGGCCCTTCATCTGAACTGGTTTGTTCAGGAGTGCCCTTATTAACGCTTTCTCACAGGTCTCCATGACAATACTAAATGCCAGCAGCAGTGGAGCTAAAAAGCTTGAATGATGGCCAGGTTTCTGCAAAAGGAAGTTTTATGATAGTTTCTAATATTGTTTTGATCCGAAACCAATGACCTCTGTTTTGGAAGGATTAGGCTGAAGCTTGCTTTTGATCATCCAGTCTTAAATCTCGTTGGCACAGGCCAAAACACGGTCACGTCGGTGTAGATTTTAATTGGACATAGATTTGCGTGTCTGCGTACGAATGGTAATTCAATTTGTACTTCAGAAAGATATTCATCAGGGATCTCTGATATTAAAAAGGATTGGAGATGGAGACGATCCCTGAGGTACTCTGCACGTGATTGGAGCGGCAGAATATAAACTGCCAACTTTCACTACCGTTATCGAGGAAGACCACTTCAAGGCTCCTTCTATACATGAGCTACCTCAAAGTCTAGACATGAGACCAAAGTCCACTGTATCAAAAGCTGCCGTTAAATCCAGCATGACTAACCTGCTAAATTCACCTTCGTCAGTAGCCCTTAAAATGTCATCCTGAACAGCAATAGGGCTGTTTTGGTTGCATAACTGGGCCTGAAACCGGACTGAAAAGTGTCTAAAAAAAGATATTCTCCAAGAAATTCTGTGATTGAAGGATAACCGTCTTTTCCAAGTCCTTAGATGGCCAGGAAAGGCCAGCAATTGGTCGATGGTTTGCCAACACCTGGTGTTCAAGAGAAGGTGTGTGTTTTTTTTTTTTTTTAAAAAAGCTGTCAGACCAGATTTCTTAAATTCGCTGGCACTGATCCCTGAACCAAGGCTGCATTTACAAATTCTATTATAAAAGGTGTAAGAGCTGTGGCATGCCTAACTGCCATGCATGCTGGAATAGGGTCGCAGTCGTGATTAGTGGTTTTAGGTTTTCAGATGAAGGCTTCAATATCCTTTGGCTCTACTGGTAGAAGGGCAAAGCAGGCCAGTGGCGAAGTCTAACAAGGTGAGAGGTCGGAGACCTGAGTAGGATAGTCTACACTAGTAGTTCTGAGAGCCAATATTTAGTCAAATGGAATTAATCTTTTCAGTAAAAAAACATTGAATTGGTTAGCCAAAGTACAGGATGGGAGCATCCTAGAGACTGCACAGGGAGAGGAGGTAATGTTTTCCATTATAGAGCATAACTCGTTAAATTGGTTTTTGGAAGATTCGATTTTGGAGAAAATTGGAATTTTGCATTTAGTATTGCTTGTTTGTATACGGCCAGTGCTGATTAGGCAGCTTGATAAAGAGACAGATCTTGAGTTTCCTCTAAGTTTTTTCTTTACTGCAGTAATCTTGCTGTAATTTTTTTAGGGACTGGGAAAACCAAGGTTTAGTCTTATTTTTACTATTTTTTTATTTTTTTTTTTCCTTCAGCAGGGCATTTTTGTTGTAGCACACTACAGCAGAGACCTATTGGTCTGAAAGAGGGTCTCGCACTCTTGCAACAATTCAGCGGGTAAGCATGGTCCTGTGATGGTGTCCATGGCTTTTTTGCTGCAAGAGAAGACCAGCTTTGGAGTAGCGTCTTTTGAAAAATCAATGGCAATGGAGAATACCATGACCAAATGATCTGACCATATGACTGCCAGATCTTGTGTGAGTAATGTTTAGGCCCCTAGTCGAGACACATTTCCCAAATAATGTGATGCTTGAGTGGTCAAAAGTGATGGGTCATGAGCTAGAAGTAGCCGATCCTGTTTTAACCAGTCTGGATTATCAGGGACATTGAACCAGACATTAAAGCCTCCAAGGACCATCCATTCTTTGTGTTGTAGAACATCCGACCCCTAAATAAAACTCTGGCTTCTCCAAAAAAGAGTGGAAAGGGCCTGGCGGTTGATGGCGCAGTACAACACGTAGGGACTCATTTGCTGAGCTACTTAATGTACAGGCAAGGACCTGAGCCTCATCCCATTTTAGGGCCCGAAAGTTTCAAAATCGATTTAAAGATGATTGCAATTCCCCCACCCCCGAACCCTGTGTACTGTTCTCGATCGTATTGTGATCATTTAATGCAATGCCACTGCGTGTTTTACTGCTGATATGGCATTGAGGGCTCCTTGTAATTCAGTGGTATGCCCACCTGGAGTCGGTCGCTTGGAAAGTCAATAGATTTTTTTTCGCTTTTTCCAAACAAACTCTGATTTTGTTCAAAGTATGTAGGCTAAAAGAACCAGCAGTGCTCCTAAATCCCAGCAAATAGTCGCAGGTGCACATAGTTACCATAACATCTAAGATACAACATAGAACAAACATTGACGGAATACCAAAGTACCGGAAGGTTGGGAGGGGGGGGGGGGAGTGGGCTGGGCAATAGTAATCCGGGCAGCCCGACACCGACCGCTGACTTGGCTAAACCGGCTTTGCGCTGATGCGGGCCAATTATGGCCTGTGTGGCCTTCAGAGACGCGTCCGTGCTGGTGCGAGATGTAGTAAAGCAGAGGCTCCCTCGGGATTTGCTGTTCCTCTGCCTCGCTGCCGTATCAGTAGATATTGGCCAGTTAAATGGAACGCCATTTTAGCCACTAAAGGATTAAAAGCACCGTACTTCTGCAGCAAAGTTATTTTAGATTTTGATTTTGCATCACACTTTAAAAGAAAACCTGGTCTAAAAACAGTTTAAATCTAGGAACGTATATAATTGGTAAACTAATCTAGTCCAGCAAGAGACGACAGTTTTAACCAAGTTAATGGCCGTCAATGTATTGATCTCTGAAGGTTGAAGGCATGATTCTGTCGTGCTGGGATTAGAACGCGTAACTGCAGGTTTGAGAAACCAGACTAGCACTTCAGCGCCCTTTCTTCTGCCAATGACTTGCATCTGCTCCCTCCCACAGACCTTTGAGCCTATGAAGTTTCTTGTGCAGAATAGTTTGGGTAATTTGGCTAGACTGATTACTACAAAAGTGCAGTTCTCATTAAGTGGGGCAATGGGCCTACAAATGGACCTGCTGGTCTCGGAGTAACATTTACCTGATGCCTACTTGCAACCAGGCTTGTTTTGATGTCCGAAAGCACAGGGATGTTTCACACTCCAATGTGCTAACATTTTCATATCTTTTGTTACCTGAAGATCACACTTTTACCACCTTTGTGGTGAGTTTGGGGAACCTTGCATAGGTTATCTGGCATTGCACTAGCATTGCACCTGGCTGTAATGTAATTGGCCAATGTCCTGTGTCACCCATGTGTAGAACATCGGCCTTCCATTGAGGGAGAATAAGATCTGATAAATCATAGGTTTCTGGTGGCCACCAATACTGCACCCAACACAACCATCTAGGGATAAAGATGGGGTGGGGGGGGCGGGGTATGACTGGTTTTAGGAGTCTACCTAGGACATGTGATGTTGAGCAGCCACGGGTGGTGTGAAAATGGCTGCCTAAATCTGTCAAAGCTTGGTATTTTGATATTCTCTTAGAGGTTTCTGGGTTCAAATCAGAACTTTATACAGAACGCCTTCTTGCACATGCCTCATCTGTGGCCAAAATGGTTTCTGCCCTTGGAATTGCTTTTTTATTTGTAGCAACTGCCCCTAAGGAGTTGCAACATATCTGGCCTGAATCTTTTTAGGCTTGCTATCCTACAGATGTTCTTGCTCATCTTATTTGTAGTGCTGCAATAGCTGAAAATTGGGAAATCTGGGTGTATGCGCAGTTGGGTGAATTTGTTAATGGGAGGTGTTGCAAGCTGCTGCCAGATTAACTTTCTAAATTTGCATGACATTTTGTAAAAGGATTCGATTGGCACCATCCAAACCCTTTTTTAAATTGAGACCTGACGTTTGAGGAGACCTGGCCCAGCACACATTCCAGCTAAAGAAGCAGATCTGGTTTCCTATTGAGCATCTATAGGGTTTGGAACGGAGGGCAAGGGGGTGGTTCCCAGCAAACTAGCCGTTTTTTTTTTTTTAACCCCAGGATTCTGTTATGGTTTGGCCATCCTTGGGTGTCTTGGCAGTTGCCCATAATTCTCCAGCATGGGGTCTTGCATTGATTCACATCCTCATGAATATTACTGTCGTCCGGCTGGGAATTCTTGACCAAATGAAAACAATTTTGCTTTAAACAAACTGCTAGTCTCCTAGTGTCCTCTGGGTCATACTGCCTCCAGCCAATGACACTTGTCCTCCTAAGCTCCACCCCTGGTGGCCATCTTCAGATTTTACCACACGTTTCTAGTGTTGGGAGTCCTTGTGCTTTGCTCCTCAAATCATGTTCCCCCCCATTTGCTGTTTTTTGTGAAGACATCTTCTATCTCTTTGTTGACTGTCACGTGACGACTATCAACAGAGGGACACGTTGTCAGCAAAAAACTTCAATCCACTGCTGGATCTTCAACCCGTGGCGCCAACAGATCTAGGCTTGGGCCTACACCCCGACCATGGCTGATGCCATGAAGAAAAGCCTCTTCAGGGTCTTTGAAAACTGCAGCCTGAAGAATATCTGAGGACCGGCACCTCAAGGCTTCACCCGGACCACGATGCAAATGGATGCTCCATCTGCCAATCCTTTTTTGTCAAAGACCAAGTAGGATCGCCACCGGAGGTTAGTGGCTTGGATTTAGGAAGGGAAAGCCTCCGACGCAGCCGCTGGTCAGTCTTGCCTTTTCCAGGACTGGCAGGTCCCATCGGCGTACTCTTTCTAGTAAGAGGTCGAGGTCCTTTTTGAGGATGCTTCCTCTGCAAACATCAAAATCGGGAAAAACCCTTCACTACAGCAGTATTAATGTCAGGAACGGTCGGTAACCGGCCTCGTCCAGTTAGCCTGCTGGCTAGTGGGTTGCCTCTGTATGTGAGGAATTCGCTGACGCCATCCAAGCACAGATCGTAGAAGGGCACATCTCCTATTGTAGCCTCTTTTCCGTCTGGCTCTCACCTGGTGAGACATGCCTCTGGCGTCCCTGCCCAGGCTCACCAGAGCTGTGCTGCTCTCTGCACTGGCTTTTATCGGGTTCCCCCAGAAGGTTCCAAATCATCTACACCAGTTCTGAGGAGGACTGGCCAGAAGAAATTTATTGGGATGATAAAGGGGGCCATGGGGAACTTGACCCCATTCTACCTATGGCTCCACTGGAGGTCACCAACCTGTAAGCCTTCCCGGCCATTTAGCCCTACAAGCAGTTCAAGGCCGGGGTCCTACTGCTCCTGCACCAAGGGACATGTCACTGGACATCCTGACCACACTGCATGTGGTGGAGATGTAGCAGCCCGCTGCTCCTGTGCCTCGTCCAGCCAAGAGTTGCTTCAGGCCTCTTGGACTCGGCTGTCACTGCTGCATAATGCACCTGTAACCCCTCGGCCAGTGATTGGGGGGGGGGGGCTGCCTCCTGTGGCAGAAGCCAGTTAACAGACACTGGCACCAGCACTCAAACTGATGAGTTTGATGATTATCCTGTGGATGGGGAACACCTGGACGTGTATGAACCTGCCCAGCACCCCCTCCCCAGATGAAATTTGCTCCTTTTACTTCATGATATTGAGTTGCCAAGCTCTTCAAACTGTTGCCAGAAGAGAAGTATGCGGGATTCCTGTTCAGGAGCGGGAATCTGCTAAGAAGATCATTGTATTGGTCCCTTTGTTGGTTGACATATGGGCGGATGGCTTTGCAGTCATGAAGTCGCCAAATACCATGCCTGCCAAGCGTGACTGGCTGGAGAAGAAATACTGGTGTGTTCCAGATTCAGCTCTCAGCTTCCACTGTACTCTGGTATCAGCCGCCAACAGGAAGAGGTCATCAACCCCTCAGTCTATGGTGCCTCTAGACCAGGAAGGCAAGAAGCTTGATGCTGCTGGCAAGCGCATCATTACCACAGCAGCCTGCGCCATCAAGGCCGCCTCGCTATCCTGTAAAGGTACGAAAGGGAGCTGTAGTACAAGCTGGGGCCCATCCTAGACTTCCTCCCTGATGACAGACGGCCGAAGCCTTGGCCCTATTCCAGGAAGAATTGGCTTCGGACCACCCTATCACTGTCGAACTTGAGATAGCAGACTCTGGCTTCTGCCAGATGAGAAATGGTGAGGCCCTCTGATGCCAAGGTTGGCTAAGGGCCACTACTTTATGCACAGACCAGGGTCATCGACATGCCATTCAATGGGGACAAGCTCTTTGGTAAAGCAGTTAATGACATCCTCAGGCCGGCAAGACAGACACCGAGATGAAATGCTCTAGGGACTCCAAATTTGACTCAACAACGCCCCCCCCCCCACCCAACAGTCCAAGAATTTCTGGATGCCAGCTGGCAGCAGGTCCCTGGCACATGGACAGACAAGATTGTCTAAATTGAGCATTCCATCAAGCTCGGCCTGTATGAGGCTACAGTCACTAATGATGCCTCTCAAGGGCTGGGGAGCCCACACAGGACATTCTCTCGTCAGAGGCCTCTGGCTCCCAGAGGAAAAGGACTTGCACATGACTGTCCTGGAACTATGGGCAGTCTTCTGGGCCCTCAGGTCATTCCAGCCTCAGCTACATGGGGGAAACTGGTTCAGATCTTCACGGACAACACCACCATCATGTTTTACATCAGGAAACTGTGCGACATCACCACCGCACCCTTGCTGCCTCCCAACTCCTGCTCTCTCCCTAAAAGCCCATTCCCTATGGTGCTGGGCTTTCTTCAAGGCATGTTCCGTGTCCCCTTTCCCCTGATGGGTGTCAAGACGACAACACCATCACGGACAGGAGCTGTGGTTCTGCCATGAGTGGGAGCTTCAGCAAGTGCTGTGCCTCTTCAGTGAGTGGGGTCTTCCTCAAATCGACCTTTGTGACGGCTGGCAAGTGTCCGAGGTTTACCAGCAGATATCCTAAGCCAAGAAATCAGGAGATGCCTTCTTGTTCACGGGGCAGGACTAGTCATGTACGCCTTCCCACCTATTCCGCTACTACTGTGTGGCTAATACTCTGATGTTGCCACTGCAGTATGATCCGCATCCCGTGGCCAAGGCAGATCTGGTACTCAGACCTCCATCTGTCAGTTGATCCAGCCGTCCAAATACCTCCACTTCCCGACCTCTCCAGAGAAAGATCAACTCTGCACCATGACTTGGCATCACTGAGCCCCATGGCCTGGCTCCTGCAGCCCTATAATTTGGGTACTATTCACTGCTGTTAGAAAGCAAGAATATCCTGGCCAGGGCTCCCTCTATGTTGACTTGCTATAGGCACAAGTGGAAGCGTTTCAGTGTGGTGCTGGGTGTGGAAGATCTTGGCCCTGCTCTTGCTGACCTTGCTCATGCATTCAAGGTCCACCTGGCTGCCATATATACACACTGGCTCTGGGCAAGCTCTCCCTGTGGTCGCACATGCTTGTTAAGGAGTTCCTCAATGGTCTTTTCGTGACTGTCCTTCAGTTAACGGCTCCCACCCCAGCTTGGAAACTCAACGTGGTCCTGTCTAAGCTCATGGGGTTTCGGTTTGAACCACTGTATTGTGCCTCTTTGAAGTTTCTATCCTCGAACACTTTTCCTGTTACAAAGAGTGGGGTATATTAGACTTCAGATCAAGCAGTGCAGATTGACAAGGGTGGTGTAGCACTGTTGTTGCTGCTTGACCTGTCCAATGCATTAGATTTAGTGAACCACGAGATGCTGGGGGACAGTTTGATATAGACAAATGTTCAAACCTTGCTGCAAACTGGTTCAAATAATCGCTTGGCCCAAGAGTGGCCAGGGATGACTCCCAATCACAGCAGGTTCAAATTAACTTGGGCGTTCTACAGGGCTCATGTCTGTTGCCTTTGCTGTACAATGTATACGCTAGACCACTGTGTGACCTCTTGGACGGCCTGGAGTTGTCAGGGTCATACTCGGACGATTTAGCAAGGGCAAGTTTGGGTTTCGGGGCCTTGAAAATATGGATGCATAGAAACTCACTTGCTCTAAATGACAAAACAAATTCCGATTTTGGGTACCAATGCTAAATTGAGAACTTGCTCCTCAATATAATGCTTTTATTATTGAAGGAAACATGATGGCTCTCGGAACATGCAAACACTTTTGGGGTTTATTCTGACCCCCCAACTAACCTTCAAAGAGCATGCCTCATATTGGAGATCTTCTTGTGCTTGCACAACACATTTACTTTGGCAGATCCTCCCCTACCCATCAGAACAAAACCGCATAGCTGCAATACTGTAATAGTCTCTTGGTTGAGACAACCCAGGCCAACATTAAAAAGCTCAGTGATTCAGAATAGGGCAGTCTGCGCAGTTTGTGGTCTGGACAGGAGGGCACATCTCTGGGGCCCGTCAGAAGCTGCACCGGCTCCCCAATCAACCGAGAATCTACTTCAAAGCGTCTAATGTGCTATACAAATATTTGGCTGGTAATGCTCCTCTGTATTTCAGTTCACGAATTTAGAGCGCGTCAATTAGGCGCTCTGTGGTCAAATAAGGATGACCTTCATTCCTGGGCTCCAACCTTGTGGAACATCTTACCATTGTCACTCAGACTGGTTCCCTTCATTGCTCTGTTTAAGTAGAGTTTAAAGACATATCTGTTTGACAAAGAAGAGTGAGGACCTTATGGAAGAATAGTTCATTGTTTCCTCTTGTATGTCTTGAGTGGCCTACGGGTGTGATAAGAAATCCATAAAATAGCTCTGTCATAGAGCTCGTCCTCAATGTTCATCAACAGGTTGAACAGTCCCAACTGAAACAAGCGTCTATTGGTGATTTGGTTGCTTCAGTATGAGCTCGCAAGTCAGCCATGGAAACATGGGTAAACGTCTCAGACTGATTATATCAGCAGGAGCCAAAACCGGCAAGAGAATTAATGTATTAAAATGAAACCCTCCAAGCTATAAAAAAGGATTTAACAACAAAGCAAACAGATCCCACATGGCTCACCTCAGTTCCCCAAAGCATAACTGCTTTGATAGATCTGAGCAGACTCGCTTCAAATGTTCCTCCCGATGAACAACCTTGAATAATCGTCCAACTGCTCCAGTGGAGGAACTAAGAATAAATGCACCCAGCCTACCACCTAAGGCAAATACTCCTGTAAAATCTGTGCAGAGCCGAAGCTAGATGAAGGAAGTAGTCTCACACAGACAAACTATCGAGTAATGGTATTCAACTCCTGGCTCTGCTCATGAAAAGTTAGTGAGGGTCTCAATGCAGTCTGTCTTGACATCAGTCAAATGCAAATTAGCTGAGGTAAAGCTCACTGCTACCTATTGAGTCTGATGGGGTGACTGAGTCGTAACCCTCGTCTGCTCAAGATGCATGTGAAGAAATAAGGCTGTACAGAACTTGATGGTAATCCTGGCACAAAGAATCCATCTGAGATACTACGACAGTATTTCTTGTTGCAATCCAAATTTTCTAGAATTTCAAGTATGTGCATGGTGTCCCTGATATAAGATGGTGTTTGTAAAACAGGTAATAGACATTCATTAATGTATATAGACCATGGTTCCAAAATGCCGCCTCTGCCACTTAAAATTGGTCTGCCTTCAGGAATATCTGTGAAGGATTTATGTAGTTTGGTTAAGAAACATGCAGTCTGCATTGTGGGACCATTGTTTTTAAACCTCTGTGAGTGTGCCTTTCATATGTCACCCATGAATCGGTTGATTTTATAGAGGTTTTAATTTGATTCAATGGATTGGAGGGTAAGGTCAAATAACATTTCCCAACCCGAACACCGATTGAGATGTCTCGGGCCCATAGTAATATAATCATCCTTATTCATCACGTTTCCACCATTATCAGCCTCTTTGATAATTAGATTTGGATTATTAGCTAGTCGCTGCATGGCTGAGTATTCTGTTTGTCAAGATTCTAATTTTGCCTGGGTGGATAACGTCTCTGATGATCTGCCAATTTCTGAATGTCTTTGATTACCGCCTGATGGAAGGTGTCTCTAATGTTGTTGTTTGTAAATATAGGCGTAAACCTAGACTTTTTGCTCAATTCTTTAATTTTAAAATGTTGCTGCTCAATGTTCAAATCACTTAATACGTTCATGATGCTTGGTTGTTGGTTGCAGTCTTCCAGGGTAATTAATTTGTGTATTCAACATTGTTTGGAGTGTAATCTGGGATGGAGGGGGTATAGTATTTTTCGATGTGTATGGATTAACTTGCGTAGCAAAGAATTTTTTAAGTTTCAATTTTCGAATACGTTTAAAGATGTCGATCTGGATTTCCACATAATTGTTGAAGGCTGAGGGTGCAATTGAGACCCTTGTTCAAGACAGATGAGTTGATAGGTGCTAAGATTATAGATGAGCTGTTGCCCATATTTGCTAACATACTTTTGAGCCTTACATAAAACTTTATTGCTATTTCTGCACTAATGGAACTACAGAGCTGATGATAACCTACTTTGCATTTAATTTTACCTTATTAACAAATTAACAGACATCTGTCAACATCGAACTACATTTGACTACATACCAACAACGCACTTATTTGCTAGCCTGAATCTATTCGAATTTGACAGAACTTTCCACAACTGCGAAGCGAGAGAGGTACACTTTTAGGTTATGCATGTCTATCTCACCTTAAGACACTATATTAAGTTGTTGAGAGATAGACAAATGTCCATTTTGCATTCCAGCAATCTGCCTGAGACTTGGAATAATTTCCAAATACAAGGTACATTTTCAGAATTTTGTAGTGACCTAACAAAGGCAGTACTGTTAACCTGGCACGCATCCAAAGCGGTTTTAAACTAATCAATTGCTTATTTTTCTTTGTTTCTATCATGTGGTCTATAATACCTGTTTACTTTGTCCTTTTTGACTACTGTGCAAAATCTCTTGTGGAACGAATTGATGAAATTTGGTTATGTGTATTTCAACATTGCAGAGTGAAAATTAAATTCAATCAGCCTAAGAAGAGCACGTTTGCTTGAAACACATGTCAGGCTGAACTACCACAGAATAAACTTAATGCGATTTGGCATATTATTTTTGAAAACTTTGGCGCAGTGTCACAAATTGCTTTTTTCTTGGTTTAATACTACCCAACAATGTCTCAGGTGGTCGAAAGAAGAGACATTAATTTAGCTCTGAGGTGCCACTGTCTGAGGAAAAGGCATGAAGTTGTTTCCATTATCCATCCAAGAAGGAGTTTAATGTACATCACTATACTTGTGTGGACCATTGTTTGGGTGTGTTGTATGTAGAAGTCCCACTGGATGATTACCATCTAATTCCCATGCAGTTTGTCTGGTTCCTCTCCGGCAAGGTAGCCCTCGCCATGAGGCAAAAGCCCTCGGAGGCGGTAAGTAGTAATTGATTGGACACTAAATATTTGTCTTGGAGGTGTCCTGGGTAGTACAGATCCCTTGCAGGATGGGAGCACGTAGGCATGCCATGAAAATCCCCACTGAAGTTCTGGGCCTTGATCTGTCCAATAAAGTGAGGGTCAGCTGGGGACCAAGGCTTGAAGAATATGTATCTCGGTGGTTCAACCAGACAGCTGTAAATGGGGAGCTTCAGGAAATATTGAACCTGTGTGGGTCCTCTCCAGGATGTGATCAAGTGAACGGGATGTGCTACATGTCTGAGAAACTGTCCTCCCTCTTACCTCCTTGTTAACAAAGAAACAAGAGCCCAATCCTATAAGCCCAATATCATGGGCTGGTTGACCACAATGTATGGTTTTAGACTATTCAAGGAGGGGGCGGGATTAGGTTACCATGCTCCGCCATCACTCCAAGACCCTGCTAACACAGAGCATTTTGGAAATTTGGGAGAACTTGATAGACTTCAAATCCTTTGGAGGGCTGTGGCTCGGGGCATTATAATTCCTACATTGCTGCTAACCTCTCTGAGGTGGAGTAGGTATCGCACTTCTTAATGACTTTTGGGGCAATCACTGTGGACACCCTAATGTCTGCAGAGGTGCAGTTGGTATGCACAGAGGAAGAATGGGGGGGGATAAAACTGAGTGATGTGTTGATCCCCGACATTAACATTTCCAGCAGAGGTTGGAGCCCCTAAGGAAGGACCGGCGGGCCCAGGAGAATCCCTATTTTTCTCAGAAGGCCAGATCTGTAATTCTGTTAATCTAGTTGGAGGTAGGGCCTCCTGGACTGAATATGATCCCAACATAGTGTTGCATTCGAATGTTGGGTTCAGCTGCTTAAAGCAGTTTTTCAAATTTGTGAGCAGTGTACCTCGCATCATGGTCCAATTCTATTATCGTACCACTTCATAAGAAAGTACCAACTCGAGGTATCTTCATTAAGACCAATTTGTTTTATCAACATCGACTAAGATTTTTTGCCATATAGTTCTATCAGAATTTAACAATTGGGTAGGGTTAAAGTCTATTCTGGATTGTGCACGCGGTCGCTTCAGACCAGCGCTTTCCATCATGCATCAGGTGTTGTGTTTTAGCACATGTCCACTACTCTGAAGATGCTGCTATATGCAGCTTTTCTTGATTCATTTATTTTAAATTTGCCTTTGACTTGGTGGTCATAGTGGCTGTGAGCCAAACTGGCGAAAATGGGAATATGCAGTTCAGTGCTTGACATCTGGTCAGTATTTTAATACTTCTGTACAGATTCGGTTTGACATATGTGGACAACTTGGCAAAAACCTGCCAACAGCTAAAGGAATAAAACAGGGTTTCCTACTTGCTCTTGTTTGTATGTGAATGATCTTCCAAATATGTTAAAGCTTCTAAGGTTATGTTCCCCATTAATATAAATGGGAAGCATGGCCTAATTTTACTATATGCTGATGTATTTGTTCTTGCAAGGACACCAACAGCTCTGAGCTCACCTTCAGGCTGTAGTGTCCTATTGGGATATTAATCACCTGATCTTGAATCTAAAACAAGCCATGGTTCTTAACAAACATGGAAGGAAACCACTTTGCTTTAAGATGGATGGTGAACACATCAGAGTAGTGACGGTTTCACCTACTTGGGTGTAGTTATCATGTTGGACCTCTTGGAAATGCCATGTGTAGCTCGCAACTAGGAAAGTGACGGTGCAGGGAGAGTTATCCATTTTGTTTGTAATATTATGGACAATTTTGGTCATGAGGTTGAAACGGTCTACATAGTGTAGTTTGGTCACTGTTTATGATGCTGATATGGGGCCAAGATGAGAATGTCACCAGAGTGGGCAAATGAGAGCGCCAATTCTGGAAACTGCTCCTATATCGCTCCCCAAATGCTGCCCAGCACATCGATGTGGGATTTCAGTAAACCAAGGAGGGTGATGGATCCCGCTACAAGATATGTGGTAAAAAGAGTAACATCCCAGAACAACAAACTGGTGGACATGGCCTGGGTGAACCGTTTGCTCAAGGTTCTGTATCTACATATGAGGACCAGCTGTTGGGAAATCTTACCACACGGGGCTTAGGATAGATTTTGGACCTGCTCCATCCTTCTAATGATACATATAGGTATTTGCTGGACAAGTTCAAAAATACCCTATTGATGAGGAGAGGAACTGGTGTGCTTAGTCCATTTAGGATGGGAGACCTTTTTTTGCAATAGGTGGTTATCAACCATACCTCTTGAATCTGTCTAACGATCAAGTCAGATGCTGCTTTGCTCTGGCCAGAGCAGATACTCTTCCTCTGGTGAATAATATGAAGAGATGGAAAAGTGAAAATGTTTTATGACGACAGAAATCTGCAGTCTCTTCACATGTTCAGCTTATTCCTCCCCAAGGAAGGTGCATCTAACCCCATTCATGGATGGAAGGTCTTACAGACCACTTCAATGCCCATTCTACGGGTCGATTTCAACAGATTTTATCAATTCAGTGGCAGGGGAGCTGCGTCTCTGGGGCTGTATGGCAAAGATTATCTATGTTTGGTGTCTGTTTACCTCAGGTACCTATATGCGAGAATATGATCATGCACAATTCTTTCCCCCTCTAACTTCCCCTGGCACATGGCCAACTGTACAAATCCCCCCTCCCCCAACAGCATACTATTAGGATAGAGGACCTGGTTGACCAGGTTCTAATCAGTCGATTTTTGTTTTAGACTGTGTATTTTATCTTAATGTATTGTTTTGAAACTTTATCTTCTATTTGAGTGTATATTGTATATATTTTGAGTGTATATTGGATATATTTTATCTTGAAATTGCTGTCATGAAAGGCTAAATCAGCTTTAAGTGTACAATCCAATCTTGCAGGGGTGGGATCTTTAGTGTTGGTAATAGTTGTGTGCATTTTTGTTTAATTGATATGTTTTTTTATAGAACCTCAGTTGGGCAGTCTGGATTGGTTCTGACCAGCTCACACCCCCACCTGAAAAATAAAGCCTGCCCTCTGCCTGTGCTACCTAAAGGAAGTATATTTGCTGGGCTGTGCCAGTTTCACCTTTGATTGGGATCACTGCTGGTTTAGTAGTAGTGTTGGGCAGTGTAGGTGCTTTAGCTACTACTCATTCCTGTACTTCTGTAGAGCAGGAGTACTCTTGTTGCATATAGATTATGTTGCAGCACAATGGTCCACGCTCCTGGTTCAAAATGGTGCAGGCTCTGGCTTCTAGGAGGTACAGTGCAGTGGCTCTTCAATCATGTTATGCAATTGTGGCTTGTGTCCGATAAGCAAAATTTGCAGGATTTCTCAAAACGACAACTTCTCTAGCAATGTGGTACAGTTGCGGTTTATGGTGCCACGTCGATTTGCGTTTTAAGGTACATGTTACTAATGCATTAGAATCCGGAACACCTTTTGAAAATGTAAGGGGTGTGGGCAGGGTGAAAATCTCCTCCTCCTCCCTTCCACCCCACTGGTAGGTAGGGTCATTGGGGATAGAAAATCACAAGCCTACATTGGTTAAAATATGGGTTTGGGAAAGGTAGTCCGAGCATCTGACTGCATCCTGTCCTCCTTGAATCGGCTGCGGCTTGCACTGGATGATTTCCCAAGCAAGAGTTATTTACTACTGTTGTGTATGGGTGTTCAAGAAAATATTGTGAAGCGCGCTGTTCCACCCTGTCCTCCACATTTCTTTGACCTCTGTGGCCTCCTGTACCTTGGCTGTGTCTTTTCCATGCGTAAATGTTCATATTCCTCTAATTTCCCCAGTAGAGGCTATTGCTGCAATGGCAGGTCCCACAACCGCATCAGTGTGTAACCCCTTTATCATTCACTTGTGTTTTTGGGAAGTGGTAGTTGAGCTAATTGGTCTATAGCTCTGGTTTCTCAAAGAGGACCACCCATTTGCATTTCCAGGCTGACCCTCGGAGGTCTGAAGTGAAGGATGTCTGGGGCAACCTTCACCTGTTTGGTTACTTGGATGATGCCATAGTAGTCTGTTTGGCAGATTCCAAGCACTAGCATTTTGAACAGTATCTTTCTGGTGGTCCTCCTGAGCAAGCAGAAAAACGGAAACCTGCCTGCCTAGAATAGAATTTTTTTTTACTTTGCTAAATTTGGCTAAAGGGCTGGCGTGGCCTCCTGATCCTTGTCTGCCAGAAACTGGCTGTGCTATGGTGTTACCAGTTGTTTCTAAAATCAATTGTGCCTGTTACACAGCATTCAGGGTTATTTGCTATTCCCCAACCATCTTCTGGACCTTGAGTTCTTGTGCATGTTTGCATCAGTCCTGAATCTTCCACCTGAACAAATTGTGAGACAGTTTTACGAGGCAACTGGACAAGCATTGGTCACATTAGCACCGGTAACAGAAATTGATGCACATTAGCTGGGTAGTCCCCACTACTAAACCATGGGGAAGTAGTAGTGGGAGCTTCCAGATCGATTATTTAATTGTAGACTGATTCGTGGTGTGATGACTTGACATGTAATGTCTATTGGGATTTATTTGTCTCCCTGACTTCCCAGTCTTCCTTTCTGGCCCAATTTCCTTGTCATCCCACATATCAAGGGCTGGCTGCCACCCTAAGCAGGGTCACCACTGGCTTCTACACAGACGGAGCTTGGTGAAGTAATACCACTCTGTTGGTGATGTGTGGAGTAGAAGATTAACGTGGCAATGAACTAAGAATATGGTTATCTGAATTGGTGTTGCATATCTGCATTGATTGTTAGGCTTTATAGTATGAATTATGCACTTTTTAAAACAAGTACTGAATTATATTTTTTATACTAAATGGTGAAACTCCCATTATGAGCATGCACAAGCATTTGGTTCTGAGCATGTGGGTGCGAATTTCGCTTTTACCCAAGGAAATGTAACCTTCCTGTCTTGTTGTATCCATCCAAGTACTAAATTGAGAGACTGCTTCTTCAACCGGGGTGCAGAGGGATGGCCCCAAAGGGTAAACTGACTTAGTGAGTCCTTCCAGTAAAGGGACATTTAACAATCGATAATTATAAACTTGAAGAACGATTTTCAGTGGTTTATGACCTCTGAAGAGGTATTTTTGCTTTGAAGCTAGCGGCATGCACCAATGCTGTATACCTCCTTGTGGCTTGCTCTCTACTTATTTACCAAGATGATGCCTGCAATGGCTCCTTTTAGAGGGGGAGAGAGCTACATATTTCCTTAGTTGATCGTGTGGTTAGTTCATGCTGTGCCATTCTCTTTTTAATATATTGGGCATGGCGTTACCTACCACTTAAAACACAAATTGATTGGGAGCATGGTGGTACTCCCCTCTAGAACTGAATAATGGCCATGGCATGGTGTTTTTCAGTGGCTATGTTTTGACCAATTTCAAATGCATGTCTTTGGAAGAGGTTGAATAGTACAGTAATGGCTTAATCTTGCACTACCCTGCAATTGGCAAACCCCATTCCCCAATGAGAACCCTCATGTGCTGCTTGTCCTGTCTCTGCAAGAAATGCCTGATTTGGCTTTCCAATGAGCTGAACTGAATTTATATCACTTGATGTAAACTGTCATGATTTAGTTCTAGGGCTTATTATTCAGCGTCCATGTTTTGACGACTTTCCCAGTTGCTCCCCTCTTAGCATAGTTGGTCATCGCACTAAAATATTTCCTGTAGTTTTGTTTTCTTTTTCGGACTACTGAATCAGATGCGTTCTTCAACTACTTTCTTTGCACCTCGTCCACAAGATCTCCACCAGTTTTTCTTCTTGCTCTTTTTCCCAATGGTTCAGCAGTTTGCAACGTCCTCCTGTTCTCCGTTTATCAGGGCAAATAGCCAGGGGAGATTTTCCAAGAGCTTTTTCCTGTACCATACTGTACCATAGAAACCATACTGTTTCTCTCGATGATTGACTGCAAAGATAGTTGGCTTAGTTCGCATCTGTTCAATACCACTGGGGTCGTTTTAGGCAAGTTACAAACCTTTCTCCAAAAGTGGCTTTCCGATGTTTGGCAGATTTTTTTAGGGAGGTTTGGTATAGCTTCCACTCCGTAGGATATAGATGGTTTTCACTCTGTAAAAGCTGATGACTGGGAGTAGTGAGAAGCGGCCAAACATTTTCTGGACAGCTTGCGCTTGGGATGTTCATTTTCTCATTTTGTTTTCATGCAAAACTCGCTGCATAGATGTTTCTGCTTTTGAGCTGTCCAATGTTTCTCTAAGATATTTGAATTCCAAGACTTTTTCAATTTCAACTCCTTCAAGGTACCATTTTAATTTTTCTGCTTACATACTGCATTTTTCCAAAGACCAAATTTTTGTCTTCCCTTGGTTGATTTCTCGGTCGTTGGAATTAATATATTTCGATAGGTTATCCAGCTGTCTTTGTAAGCCAGTATCTGTTGATCTAACCGGATCACATCGTCTGCGTAAAGTAGATGATTGTTCCACTCACCTGGTCTCTGCGGGGATGTTGGGGCATGGTTCCAGCCCTCCCATGGAGGTGAATTCCCCCTGTCAGGCTTCTTCCTCTGCTCATATGCTGTGGGCTGCGCTGATTGATGACACTGCTCCTGCGTGGATTTGAGAGATTGTCAGAATGCTGCTATATGACTGCTGCCTGTCTCAAACCCTTCTTCCCAGAATGTGGTGAGTATGTGTCGACCCATATAGTCTCACCTGTAGATTGATGATGACGAGCTCTCCGTCCTGCTTCTCAATGCAGGGGTGCTTTCAATGGAAAGAGTTCCTTCACCGGCCCATGTGCATGGCAGCCCAGACCAGATGTGGCTCAACCACTCCTGAAGGTAAGTGTCTTATGGCTTTTAAAATATTGTGATGTTGATTCTTGATTATTATAGTCCGTATCTTTTAACAATGTCTTTGCTTTCTCCCCACAGATGAAATGCGGCCGAGTGGTAGGTGCGGTGCATGAAGCGAGACCAAGTGGGAAGACAATAGAGTCCACGATGCTCCGACAGAAGGTGAGTGGTGGTTTAAGGTTAAGCGAGAGGATTTGTCAAAGCTCGACCTTAAACGTAATGTCTTAATGAATTCTAACCTTGTCTTTCTCCTTTTCTTTTGCAGGCACCGTCTTCAAATGGATTGCTCTTAGTGTCACGACGTCGGGCTGGAGCGCTGCTTTCCGGAGGTCTGGAGATGGATGAATGCCAGAGTCAACAATGATGCGTGCCGAAGAAAGCAGATTCCAAGGTGAGTGCTGCGGCTGGTAGATGGAAACAAGGTAAGATGCGCTCAGGCTGTAGCTGGAAACAGGTAAGATGCGCTTAGGCGGCGGTGAGCGTTATGCTGCAATAGCAGAATAAAGTGAAGCTCATGCTTGAGGGCTGAGCAGGCTTATAAAGCCTAGCTCTGGCCACGCCCATTAGCCTTGATTCACCGGCCCCACCCTGCCACTCCTAAGGGATGCTTGCACGTGCAGTCTGACACTCCCCAGCAGCCACGCCCGACTGAATGCACGTGGAGGCCCCTGCAGGGAAAAGGGTACTAGCACCAAATAAAAATGTGCTAGTGCACATTTAAACATGAGCCTGGCGCAAAAGGTGCCAGGACTGAGTCTAGTTGGGCCTTCCATGCTATATTGTCCCCAAGGGACAATACAAGGCTGTTACCCCATGCTCTCGTTCCTTGATGGTGCGGGCTCTGGGGTTCTGGGCAAATGGCCATGACAGATCTTTTCTTGCTCAATTGTTGGTGGGAATGATCTAGCCCTTCCCTCTACATTTTTGTAGTCTCCCAGGTAAACGAGAAAAAGAGCAGGTGCTAGGGGACAACCCTGATTTACCCCTCGTGTGGTTGGTATTTCTTCCGAGAGCAGGCCCTAGTGGCTCAAGCGGACTTGTATCCTGATTTTTGTGTGTAGGGCCATTATAGGGCTTAAGATTTCGTCTGGGCATTGCCATAAATGTAGTTTGTTCCACAGTTTCGTTCTATTGACCTGATTAAAAGCTTGGGTTCGGTCAATGAACGCAAGGAAGACACACGTTCCCCCATCCAAGATCTTACTCTTAAGTATACTCTAACATGATGTTTAAGCTGGTTGCTAAATTTTTCTTAAAGCCCGTCTGGAAAGGATCTGCACATGGGGCTTGATTTGCCCATGTTTGGAAACCACTTAATAGAAGAGAGCCATGCACCTTCCCAATTACATCTAATAATGCAATTGGGCGGAAGTTTCTTGGATCGTCTTTGCTTCCCTTTTTAAAAATTGGGACTACAATTGAGGTCTAGGATGCTGGTATTTCCTTGGATTCTGTGCATTTCTTAAAGACCAGGCTAATGAAGGTAGCCCATTCCTCAGGGTAGTTTTTCAAATCAATATTAGTAATCCCGTCTGGGCCTGGGGCTCTTGAGTTTGCCAGCTTTTGAATGACATCTACAATAGATACTCTATCATATGGGTAGACCCAGCATGTTTTTTCTTCAATCTTTGTGATGGGCATTACTGTTTGTGGCAAGTAGAATAGGTTCTTGTAGTGTTTCACCCAAGTACCTTCTCTGATGCTGTTTGAGAGTGTCATTTGTTGTTTGATCTGTAGACCTAATCGTCAAGGACCAAAGTTCTAGTGGGGTGTGACCACACACCTGCCTCAGCATTTACTGAGTCTTGCATGTATAAGGAGTCGATGGCCTTTCAGCCACGACTTGTAGTTCTTTGTTGCGACGAGTGCAGCGTCTCTATTTGGGTGTTTCGAGTTGCCACTCTTTTTAGGCTTTGCAGGGTTCTTTTTGTCACCAAAAGTTGATCGAATTTATTTGGTTTTGGTGGCAGCCCCAGTTTGTGCGTATTGCTCCTATAAGGGACAAGTTGTGGGCGATAATCAATTTCTAGTGGTTTGTGGATTGAAGTTTTGGCACCTTCAAGTTCACTGTAGGTCTGTTAGAGCTGTGATGTTTTTAGCACTCAACTTGACGCGATAGCCTTGGTGGTTTGCCTCGAGTTCATTGAACATTTTCTGTTTTTCTGTACAAGTCTAGTTCCAGACAGTAGTCAAGAGATTGTGGTCACTCGAGTTCGTTCTTATTACATCAAAAGATATTAACACTGAAATCGGAGGACGTGATACAAAAATATATTCGATGGTTGCGGAAGAATTTAATCTTTCCAAGGAAGGGGTACGATCAGGACAGTTGAAAATTGAGTCCAAGTCAAGAAGTTCTCTTGAAGCCATTAAATTTGACCAAGCAGTGCCTCTATCTTCTGCAGGAGATCCAACGGCATCCCCTGGCTTCTTTGTGCATGTAGCATTTAAGTCTCCACAAATGAATAAGTGTGAGACTTGGTAGTCTACATAGGCGTTGTCAATGGCCTTTTCCACCATCCTATTTTCTAGGGATTCCAATAGGTGTTCATAATTATCACTGAAGTAGCATATTTATTTCCTGTTTCCTTGTTGTGAGGGTCCCAGGTCACTAAAGCAGCCAGTAAGGAGAAGTTTGCTATCAGAATTTGCTCCAAACGTATCCCACTACCTGAGCGGATGGCTAATACAAAGCCTGAAGGGCATCCTCTATCCCCTTTTTTTGCTGATGCAGTCGCCAGAACGAAGCCGTCTAGGGTTGGTTTATCCACCAGCCAGGTTTTCTGGAGGCATAATATGTCAAACGGGCCCAGGTCCATGTCACTGGGGACTGCCAGATGTTGGAAACCTCGCCTATTCCAGGAGCCCAGCCTCAGTGTCTTAGAAGTTGGCATTTGGTGGGGTAAGGTCCATAGCAGTGAGGCTTGGTACTGGGATCTCATGTGTTGCTATTTGCTGTGGTGCGTCGATAGAGCCTTTGGGATCCATGCCCACAGTTGTTGCAAGGGAGACATTTTTTCTATTCTTTGAGTGTTTAAAGTTTCTGTGGGAACCTGTACGATTGTCCTTTTTAGTGCTGTCATCGGACCAGTTGGCAATCTTCCAGTCTCGTGGATGCACTTTGAAGTTGGTGTGGCCGCTTGCTCTGGGCAGGAGCCAAGTCTGTCCAGGCGTCTCGAAGTAGGTGAATTCCGTTTTTTTGGTTGTTGGTTTTGAGGCCATTTTTTTTTTTCCCCCAGCAGGAGATGTCTTGCAAGCAGTCTTTATGGTCTTGTTTTATGGGATGGGCTTCTCTTTTTTTCCCTATGACTTGTTTTACGTTTGGGGATCTTGAAGGTTCGGGAGGACCTTTGCGTTTACCATAAGAGGGACGTGTGGTATTTCTGTTGCGTCTATTAAGTCATATCCCATTATTAGTAGTTCTTCAGCTGGGTCTCTTATCTTGTTTTCCACAGCAGAAGAAGTTATGTACAAGTAAGTTTTGGCTTGTGGCCCCTCATGGTTCAGCTCTACAATTTTTAGGTCTTCTGTTCTCAGTGAGCGGAGATTTGGAACAAGTTTAGGACCATTCTATTTAGGATGTGTTCTCTGCTGTCCATGAGTTGTTCCAGTTTAAAGGATGGTTTACTTTTCTCGCTTCCCATCCGCCAAGGGATTTGTTTCACTTCTCTCATTCTTTGTTCCCCCTCAGGCGGCTGTACTTTATGGGAAGCTCTAGTTTCTAGTAAGGCGGTCGGGTTTCTTTGGCTTGGAGGCAGTTCTTTCTTTGCATTTGCTACATTCTTACTTTCTCCTTTCGGTGGTGTTCTTGGGGTTGGCGAGGTTCTCGCCCTTGAGCGGTAGTGTTTGGGGCTAGTTTTTTTTCCCATGCCAGAGTGGAGTCGTGCAACTGGTTTAAGGCCCCAATTTGTTTCTGTAGTTAGTATTTTGCAACGATCTTCCAATGTGAGAATTTACTGGAGACACCTGGTTTGTGATACGTAGGTTGTGTTATAGCCTTGTTTGGGCTGGCAGATTGGTGGGGCGAGGTATTTTCCCCTGTTAAATCTGCTGGGTCTTCATGTATGTGTTCGCTTAGGTTCATTAATTCTGCAGCCACCATGAAGTCTTCCATTGTTTTTTTGAGAGGTGGAGAGCTGTGATGGCTTGTATAGATTTGTTTGAAGGCTAAGTGTAGCCACTTTTTGTCCCTTTGAAACCTGCTTTAGTTGGTTAGCTCTCATGGCAGGTGCTGGTCTCAAAGTTTGGCAGGATCGGAGTCCAACCACTCAGGAGGTAATGGAGTTTTCCCGCAGACTCCCCTGAAACTATGACCCGTCATCTTCAATTGCACAGTTGTTTAGTGCAGATCTTACTTTGTTTGGTGCTAGCGTGCTCTTAGCCAAGAAAAGCTAATATGTGAAATCACAAACACCACAATTAATTTAAAAGCTTTGTTCAAAACTTTACGATGTGAAGGTGCTTGCTGTTATTTTAGAGTCTTTATGTGATCTTCCTGCTTCTCGTCAAGAAGATCCATTTGGGTTTGGGAGCCCATCTCAAGTAGAATATTTGGAGTAAGCACATGGATTTGATTTCTTTTCTCAGTTTGTTCGATGTTTGTACAAACTGGATCAAAATTTCTGTGCTCTTTAAATCTTTTCCATCGCAGTGATGTAGCCTTCAAGGTATATTAGTTTTGAATTCATCATTGCTGAGATTGTCCTGTGGTCTTTCAAGGTGTCGTTGATGGACTCCTTGTTTGATGAAGGGGGTTAGCGCTATTACTGAGTGTCAGATTTTTTTGACTGTTTTAATGAGATTTGGGGAAGTTCACTGGCTCTTCTGCTTCTAGAGGGCGACAGAAGCACTGATGGTAACACATCCCTTTTTGCGAACAAGGTCCGAGGTGATACATCTTGTGGATGTATCTCTATTAAAAGACTTATTCGTGTGACTTGGTCTCTCTTTGCATACCCTGCGTTAGGCCCCTCTGCAGTTTCAGCAGCCAAATCGCCTAAGTGGACAGTTGTTTTTTTTTCTGTATAGGTCTTTTGAGTAAGAGAAGGGGAAGCCAAACCTTCAGCTTTATCGATTTCAGATAAGTTTTTAAGATCTTCTAAACTTGTAAGTAATTTATCTTGCTGATATATTTGGGCTTGAGCTTGTAGTGGTGTTTTTCTTTGTGGTTGCCCCCCCCCTTCCATCATGTTGGGAAGTGTCACCTACAGGACTCTGTTCTCTCCACCAAGTTGGTGCCCCTCTCCACCAAGTTGGTGCCCCGAGGGACTTCCCGAAGTGCCATCTTGCTGCAGGTGAAGAGACCTTTTGTGTAGAGGGTATGTAGTCATCAGTTTTCCGGAGTTTTGTGGAAGCCTGAGGATCTTGAACGGCTTCTAGCATTTTGGTATCTGAGATTTCCGTTATCGTATCAAACTTTCTTTTACACTGTTTGTTGAAGTCCTTTAAAACATTTGCAGTGTGTGTTGTTGAACTTTGGTATCGATAGCTCTTTAGTTTTGTCTGGTGTCTTTTTGGTCAAAGTGCTGTGCTGCTTTGCTCCTTTAGTTTTCAAAATAAGAACGTCCACTTTTTCCTTGGCAGAACACTTTGTTTGAGTAGAAGAGGGGACTGTGGTTTTCAAGATAATTTTTGACGAAGGCCTTTTGCCAGGGGCTTGTTGTTTAATTGCCCCTTGATTTTTGTTTTAGTTCCTTTGAAAGGGGAAATAATCAGAACAATTGCTGAAAGCATCTCTTGGGCATTTTCTTGGCAATTTGCTTGCGGCAAGGCCGAGATGTCTTTACCCTCAGAATTTGGTTGCAGATTAATTTTGTTGGGTTATGTGTGCACTTGAATGTGGACTTCAACGCAGGTCTTTCCAGGAAAGGGAGGCTTCAATGAACTTTCCCTTCCCCTGTCATTTGAGTTTAGACTCCCGTCTCTGGGTTGATCACCTGTTCCAGGGGGGAGGCGATTGTCGTTGCACACGTTATTCCTCGCTCCGCCTGCTTCGAGAGCCCTGCTGAAATCGTTGATCGGTTCAAAGGTCGGTTGCCAGGTCCAACTGAAACATCTGCGTCTGTCTCCGGCTCCACCTCTTGCTGCTCCTCTGATGGCCGGGCCCCAACCACACCCACTACTGCCAGCTCCATCTCTCCTCCGAAGGCGGAGTGGGCGCGCCGCTTTCAGTAAGGAGTAGCAACGGGGCACCACTGAGATCCGGTGGGCTTTTCAAGAGGGCCTCTTTTGTAAATTTGGTGTGGATGGAGTAGGAGCTGATGGTGTGATTAAGCAGCTTCCAGTTTTATCTGATGGATGGCATTCCACAAGAGAATTTCGTCTGGCTGGATTCTCTTGGTTACCCTCCTGGGGAAGCCACGGATCATTTGTAAGGCAGTAATTTCTTTTTTTTTTTTTTTTTGTGCAAACTATCAATGTGTTTGCCCTTCTCTTTAGGGGGGATTAATCTGGGATGACTGTTTTTGCTTGCTTTTTTGAATCGGGACTTTTGCAGTTTTGTTTCTGAGAATGCTCAGGTGGTCATGTTCGCACAATGGGTCCTGAGTGGAGTTGATTTGTTGCACTCCAACCTCGATGTGTGTACTCGAGGGGCAAAGCAGCAGCGGCAGCTCTTCACGTTGCTCACTCGTTTGGAACAGATTCACACACACTTGTGGAGTCTTGAGACAAGTTGGAACAGACCGCACTTCTTCACTGTACTATTCCACGTAGGATCCTTGGTTCTGAGTCCAATGTTCGGTCACCTTATCCTCGGAACAGGTCTTGTTGTTCAATGGGTTCAAGAAGAGTATGAGGGGAGGAGGCACTAAGGCCGGTCGGATCTTGGATGTATTTTTGGGTGTGTTGAGCCTTGCCCTCTTCGAAAAAGACCTTGTTGCAGGTCTCCAGCTGGGCTGTTGCCGTGTCCGATTGGGCATCCGCAACGGAATCTGCAGCAGCAATGCGCGGCTCACGCACGCACTGGAAACTTTAGTCGCTGTCTCTCTCACTTGCCGTGTCATGCAGCTCTGACAAATCTTCATTACTGGAGAAGTCGGCTGAGCGAGGGACGCGAGAGAGCACAGAGGGGTTGGATTTCAGGGTCAGGAAATGTTTTAAGTGAAGACTGGATATAGGGGCAGGGCTAAAATGTAGCAGTCTGGAGGTCTTAACTGGGCGTTGAGTACCTTTTGCACCACTGAGGACTGACTCTAGATGTATCAAACAGTGCTTGTAGATGTTGTTAGAGCGCCGCCATGTACCTTGCTTCTTGAGCGGAGCTGAGGCCTGGCATCTGCGAAATAGTCCAGTGTCGACGAAGGGTCCTTTGCTCCCCTTCGCTTCACTAAGACTCAGCACCGCTCTGCGTATGTCAAGTGAAATGCTCCTCCTCTCACCAATGAAGCTGGAGAAAATACTCGTCCTGCAGGTGCTAACACAGCCAGCCAGTCCACACTCCTCACTCACTTAGACTGATGGACTCCATTTATTTTGTGCTAACAAAAGGGAATTTGATTTTGCCCAAATCTATTGGCTAAATGTTGGCATATTCATAATTCAGCTGAGCTTTTTTTCAGGACTGTGGCCTTCAATCCTTCCCTCTATGACATAATTCAGATCCACCTTTTTTGATGTAAACCGTCTTTGGGATGTATAGTGTCATGCACTACTTTTTTGGCCTTTGCTGTTCTTTTATTTTGTTTCTTCTTTTTGCTGCTGAAGTTCTGAGGATCTTGTGTAACCCCACCTGGTCTTCTGATGGGTAGGAGTGCAGGGGGGACTGTAGATGGTACGACCCTCCCCACAGTTTTACCAGACATTCCCTCCCGGTGACGATGGGTATCCTCACCTTACAGGCCTCCAATCTTTGGTAATTCTCATAGGCCTTTCCATCACTGTATGATCTCAGAGGCTCCCAGGACTCCCCACTTTCTTTCCTCTCCCACTGCTTTCCACCTGCTCTCCCCTCGTCTATTTTTTCTCTACCTTTGATTTCTATTTTCCTTCACCTTCTCTCTTCCCGTGGCTCTTCCTCCTTCGTTATCATTTATTGGTTTTCTCATCTTCTGCTTCAGCTCCTCACCACCTGCCCTCTGCCTCCTCTTTTTCCTTTGCACTGGTTTGTCCCACTGCCATACGCTTTCTTTGCCTGTTTTTCACCTTTTTTCCTCTTGATCTTCACGTGTGGTGTTCTGTCCTACTTTGCTCTGCACTTTCTTCTATCTTACCCGCTGCACACTGAAACCTTACACCCACACCAACCCTATGATTCTGCTTAATGGCTCAGCAGAACTCTGGTCAGTGTAAATAATGTGATTGGTCGCCGGTGTGAGCGCGTTTGTTCATTGGTTGAGACCAGCATGTACCTCCTAGGTTGTTTTCGGTAGTGGACCACCCCACTAGCACCACTCCAGACTATATCAGTGTCTCTGCCAACTTGGAACTGTCTCTCTGTGTAACTTGCACAGGCAACTCTCCCCAAAGGCTCCATTGTAAACTCTACATTTGGTGTTAGATTCCATTGATCTGAACATTTTGTACTATAAACTCACACAACATAACTGTCCTCCCTCCTTACTCTCTCTAATTATGTGATTTCATAGTAATACTACTGTCCAAGTAAGGTTAACATTGGCAGGAAAAGTTACTGATAAAATAACATCTCGAGGGGTTAAGCAGGGATGTATTCTGGCTTCATCAATTTTACATTTTCTTTTTTTTTTTTTTTTGCTCGATCTTGGTGTTGAGTTACGATCTGTTCAGTGTGATCCACCTAAACTAGGGAAGCACAAAATCTCACATTTACTTTACGCTGATGACCTTATTCTTCTATCTTAAACACAATCGGGGTACACAATCGGGGTTGCAGCGGCTTCTCAACAAGCTGAATGAGTATGTGTTAAGTAATAATTTGATCATTAATCTGATTAAAACTCAAATTATGGGGTCTGCCTCATAGTAACACTAAATCTAAAGAATATAAGTGGCAATTACAAGATGGGTGTCTCTCTAAGGTCTCACAGTATGAATACCTGGGATCGAGAATTGCATTGTTTGCGTCCAATACAATATTGGATAGAGCTAATAAACTTCAAACACTAATATGTCAAGCTAAAATTCTTAAAGTTAAATTTGGGATGTTTACGTTGAACCATTTCATGAGCTTTTACCAACAAAAGGTCATTGCAACTTTATTGTATGGAACTGATTGTCTTCTGCCTGTAAATACAAACTGGTCAAAACTAGAATCTCGCTTCTGGAAAGAGCTATTGATGTTAACCCAGATCTGTACCGCTGCCACTTATCAGGCACAAATTAGGTCTGTTGTCACTTTAAGTTCAAAACAAGTGCAAAATGGCTACGTTATTGAGAAAAAGCATTCTAGGCTTAACTAATCTCTTGGGAATAATGGCTGAACATCTTTTAGCACGTGATCAATTATTCACTAAAGAGTGGTTTGAACACATATTGCATGCCTTAGCTGATGCATCCATAACTCTTGATCTCTTGTTGAGGAATCCAGAGCTCGCAAAGGTCAAACTATACCAACATGATTGGATATTAAACTGAAATTTGTGCTTTGGTTATACTGACTTTGTGAAATCCATTTACACATGCATTTGCGAAGCATGGCAGATTATTTATATGAATGTCCAAATCCTCAGTTGCAGAATTTATATTTAAGATTTAGGTTGAACCTGTGGCCAACTCGCAAGATTCTGGTAAGAAGGCAAGTCATTGCAAAAGAGATTTTATTGTCGCTTTTGTGAAAATATATCCATAAAAGAAAATTTGAAGCATTGTTTAACTGTGTCCGAAATTATCAAATCTAAGGATTATACATTTTTAAAAAAGAATTGGTAGATGTATATAGTAACATGCAACCTGAGATGGTTTGGCTCAATTTATTTAACAATACCAAGTTAACAGTTCGCATAGCGATTATTCATTTTTTGTTGGCCATTTTTCCTGACATGCTGGTTTTTAATTCATGTTTGTTCTGTGACGTTGTGATGTCAAATGATGAATTTGTGATGTGAAATTCTGTTTGATTTATTTTTAAATAATTTGAAAGGATGATTTTATTATCCAATACAAATAAAAAAAAAATACAAACTCTACATTGTGGGACTTCTGACTTCCTCCTGATAATCGCAGAGCCAGGGGGTATTATCTGCATATGGTACTGGTGAATGGCTCCCACTTGACAACCAGGTTTTGAAAGGGGCATGGCGTGGATATCTGAACCAGCGGATCTGTGAGACATTTGGCTTTGGTTTTACATTACATCTTAACATAGCACTTATGCCTTTCACACAATCCTCTGGCTGTATTGGCAGGGGGACTACCTAAACACAAGGGTAGGGATGGAAGTGAGGACCAGGGATCACCACTCTGCCAGCAGCACCAAGCAGTGGTGCCCATGCTCGCCCCACTATGTCCCTTTATCAGAGTCTAAACCAAAGATTAGAATTTAAGAGGCCTTTCCAGCAGTGATTACCATTACCTCAGGGGTTCAGAGCAACTTGAGTAAAGTCTGTTCGTTTTAGGTATAAATGACAGGCTGAAGGGTATGAGCAACTAAAAAAAGGAAATCTTCTAAGCAAAACCATGCAACAGCACTCCCCAGATTCAGCCCAGGATGATCTGCTGAAGGCCTTCTCAGGGAGTGGAAGATCTGTGAACATGTTGCACCAATGACCTGCTGGATCAGACCAGATGTCCTCTGTGGTTTAGACTTGTCAGGTGATATGACAGATGCCTTTTGTGCTGGAGGATGAGGGGACTAATTACTGCTAGAAGTCTTTTTCCGTTAAGATGAGAAAATGGGCGTTTGCAGTTTGATAAGCAAGCTGTGCTGCCATTCCCCTAGGGTGCTCTGTAAATCTGGTGTAGGGAGCCATCTGCAAAATTTGTTATTCCGGGTATTCTTTATATGCCCCTAGCTGATTCTTCTGGGTATTCTTTATTTGCCCCCTGGCTGATTCTTCCATCTTTCTAGTGAACCTTCTTGAACTATCTAGTGTTTTCTGTTCCAACTGTACTGAAGCTCGCAACTAGCCTTTTCCTTCTGTCTCATTACTTTTCCCAGTAATGGAAACTTTTTGGCCACCCATCATGGAATTGTGGGTCAAAGGGTTGACAAACCACTTTGTACCTTGGTCCTAACCTCCCAACTATGTCTCCAGCTGTCTAGCACTTCCAGCACCCCTGCCCTCTTTTCCATAAATGACATATTTTGGTCTTTGTGTCATGGTCACAGTATAACTCTAGAATTTTCCATATACACTCTGCTCGAACGTCATGAAGGCCATCTTATCTTTCTGCCCAGCTCTAACCCTGTGAGGTTGAAAGTGTCAGGTCGGATCTTGTCTTGATAACTGGGTGTTTTGTCTTTTAAACATGCATGATTGGTCCATCCCATGCAGGTAAGCCTACTCCCCATGCGTGGCATTTTGCCGCAATTGTGCATCATTAAAGGTGTGGCATCCCCTGTGGCTCTGCAGGCCAAGGCTAGAAACAGTGGCACCACTATCTTGGAGTAAGGTGGTTCCAAGATGGCAGCTGCGTGGCCTTGGGCTAGCTCCATGAAAACTGTTGGAAATCTCCAACTTCAGTGCACAATTTTAGCAGTTGTTAATGGACACTGTTGAAATAGCTTTCCCTTTTCGCTCGCCAAATGGGAGTTCACGTATACACAGGTCATTGGTCTCCATGAAAGTTCATTCTGCTCTTTTGTTCCTGGAGTGGGTCTGTGGACATGGTTTGAGGGATGCAGACCTGAGGTCTGTGAGGCTATGGCCATGTACTGTAGCTGTTGATATATTTTCTCAGAAGGTCTCCGTGGAGCAGTCCAGGGGTCTGCCCTATATTGAAATGATATCTAGTTTTTTAATATCCAGGGTCCTCTGCAGGAAAGGTTTGGTGAACTCTCGGGATTGGATGGTGTCACCTCTAGGTGTTGCACCATAGAGACAGTGGCCTTACCTGGCACCAGAGTGCCCCAATGGTCTCCTGGCCTTGTAATGTGCAACTGTATCTCGTTTCTCCAATTTTCCATTTGGACCCCACCAAAAGTCTCATCTTTGTGAGTCGATTGTCACCAAGCTATGTATTCCATATATGGCCAATCTTCTCTGCAAGGTAGGATGAGGAAACCCCCGGTACATCCAAGGTGACTCTTTACGTTGCTGCTTATGCAACCTGGTTGGAAAAGGGCTGTTGTCCTTGCATGGTGAACTAGGCACACTGACCTTTTCTGTTCTGGGCTGTGGACAAACTATGAAGAACCTTGAACAGGTCTGTCCACATTACCATTCTCTCTCTGGAGTCCTTTGCAGGATGTCTGACTCCACTGGGAAGGTCTGGCCTGCCATCTATCCCTTTGAACTCTTGTGATTTGGAGGTGATTTCCAGGTCCGATTTCACTTGTGTCTACTTCCTGAATCCAGCAGAGCCTCTTATACCTTGCATACAACCTTTCATTGTGCTCTGGTCCTCAAACTACTTGTGGCAGCATCCTTGGGGGCAGGGTGGCATGTATGCCCCTGTAGGTCACCAAACAGCTGGTATCTCAAGTCGGTCATGAGATTGAGTGATTAGTCAGGTCCTGAATGCCTGGTCAGTTTCTCTGCTAGTATTTGTGTGTATGATCGGTTCATACTGTGGAAATGGTCCACCTCAAAACAATTTTGTCCACAGGTGTGGCCTTTACCCCAATTGGTAGTCATTGGGATATGATGATCACCTCCGCTCCATGGGTCAATGCTAGAAATCTGGTTGAGTCAATCTTGGAATCATCTGACTCAAAGATAGCGGTCTAGTCTTGAGCTAGCTCGCCATGGATTCTGTTGCCATGCCCCATCTTTGGGGCACACAGAAGCAGTGTGCAGCTCACAAGCATGCTCAGCTGGAATGTATGCTCACCGCATTAGTGGGTTAAGACGTCCATGACTGGCAGCCACTGCAAATGCACTGTTCTTTTTATCATGGTGCAGAGCCCAAGAGAGGGTTAATGGGCAATGCATCTGAAGTCTAAGGGTGTGGACATTGGCGGTAGATGTTTAGAAATTTCTTTCAGCGTGAAATCTGTTTAACCCTCCTTTCTCTAGGTGGGCGCGGGAGGGTGACCTTTAATGTGTCCCGGTGGTTTGTTCAAGTGTTGCCTCCCCCTTCCTCCCGCCTCGACCTTTAGCTGCAGATACGTTTAACATCAGGGCTAACCAATATGGAGGAATAGAGCTATGGGGGCTCTGCAGTGCACTGACTGCAAAGGTTAGCATCACAGTAGATCCCCCCCCTGGCCCTCAGTCCTCCATTATGGCCATGAAATGGGTAATGTTGCGACAATGACAGTGTTTGGCAGTGTACTGACTGTTTAAGGTGCATGTCTACGTTCCATTGACTGTACCTTGTGGCCATGCCCAGTGGACCATGTATCTAAAGTATGGCCAGACATGACCAGCACACCCAGTGTCTGCTGGGCATGGCACACACTACCCACTGGGCATGGCCTGTGGCAATGCCCAGCAGACGCAGCATATCTTTTAGCCAAGACAACATAGCCATTGGCCATCCCATCTCGTTGGCTGTTTATATGTCTGGGTCCACTGATTCTATGGATCTTTTCTGCAGTAGACCATACAGAACATTTGTAACTTTTTTTTCCTTTCGTATCCTTGCGTCACAGTGTACCATTAGAACTTATTTTTGAACAACCCTATTTTGGTATCCAGATGCTCTGCTGTGGACTTTATTGCAAAGTCCATTTTGTTTGGCTAAAAATAGGTTGCCAGATTTTACACCTCTAAGCCACAACTAAGCTCTAACTTTGGTAGAGGGTAGTATATGATGCCTATGGGCTGCTATCTGCCTGGTTCTTTTAATGGCAGAACAAGAAGGCAACTGACTGAACTATTTTCAGACTGTTTCCATATCGCAATGTTTCTCTTTCCTTAACCGTCATATTCTCCATTACTGTTGTCAAAGTCTACAGACCAGTCCATAGACTCAAATCAAACAATTCAATTCAGCATTTGTGGCATACAGGTCTGAAAGCCTGAAATATCAAGACCTTGTCTGCAACCGTTTTTGCTCCCTACGTGTGCAATTCAACCTTGGCAATCCCCTGAAATGTGTCCCCCACTCAATGTATGTGCAGGTCTTACTGACTTTCAAAGCATGGAATCTGATAAATCAGTTGGTTCAGGTTGACAGGAGGTATGGAAGATTTTTAGTGAAGGCTGGAATTCAATTTTACAAGGGAAGCTTGTCCTGACAAGACCTGTGACTGGTTGGATAGGGTAGAAGGCAAAATCTGGGGACAAGTACTGGGGGTCCCTAGTGGACTTCCGCTTTCAGCCATAAGATATGAACTGGCCTTCTTTCCTTAAGGGCACAAGCACAGTGACGGTCTGTCTTTGTACTATGAAATGATATCCTCCAACTCCAAGAACCTGTATATGGTAGCCAATTTGGAATTAAAAACGAGGGAACTTATTGCTCAATTCAAATACGTACTTAGGAAAAGGAAAATCAAGTTGTGAAAATTTGTTAGAGGAATTGGATGCAGTGGTTTTGGCAACAAATCCTGAAAAAAGTAAAAAAGGTCTTGTATGACCAGGACTGGGTAAATACTGTAGAGCGGTTTCATGGTTATTCCCTGAGCCACCTTTCGCATGAGCACAAATTAAGGGGTATGAGCCGCATTTAATATTTTTTCTGAATAAGACCCATCGTAACCTTGTTATGAGGTTGTGGTGGAATTTAACCACGAAAGAAGTACAGATCAGGTGAGGGCTCATGGAATCATCTGACCTGACATGCAGGCTCTGCATGGGTAAAGAGTCCATAGAATCTGTAACACACTTGTTTCTGGAATGCCTGCCCTTCATTTGGAAAGGCTGGCTTATTTAGAAAATTATAGAGGGAATAGAATCTCAGATTTAAGTGTAGAAGAAATGTTTGAATCTACCATCTTGGACCGAGTGTTTGGCTGCGGCGTCATTTGTAAAATCATAAACCTTGTAATATCAATGTTAAGAAGGGAAGAATGTTATTTGCTACTAAAGTCTGTTTGTGTTTTTTTTTCTGTTTTTTTTAAGGAGGTGAAGTTTTACTCTTCTGCACGATCTCAGTGTCACTTGGCCTAGAAAGATAGTTGTCTGTCTTCTCCCTTGCACCCCCCCTTGCCTCGTCGCGCTTTCAAACACTTGTGTATAGGCGCGTTATAAATGCCGTATAATATCAAGATGTGTTTTAACTGGGGTGGAGAGGTCTCTTTTGTATTGGTTTTTCTGTTTTTATTTTTATATTATGATTTTAATTGTGAATTGTAAAGGTTTGTAAAAAAAAAAACTAATATTAAAATATTCCTTTTTGGAATGGTTCATGCAGTTTTATTGAACAGAGTACAACTTAATGTGAACGACAGTCACTAGTAAATATACATATAATAACAGTGGACAAACTTTGGTTGAAGGTACTTTGTGGTTGCAGTGCAAAAACAAGCACATCCCAAAAATTCACAAATTATGGTCCTTAAAGTATGCTTTTTTGTTTGTGCTTTGTCAGCAATTTACCATGAAAGCCAACACATACAATACACAGTAAAAACAAAATGTAAAGCCATCAGTAGTTATGTTAAAGGTATTTGTACCGCGCACTGTCACCAACGGAATTGGTCCTCAGGTGCTCTGGCGGATCTGTAAACGAGAAGGTGGACCAAATGGAGAGGGCCAATGCATGTACATTGGTTTGGTACTAGCCTTTCACTTTAACTCACCAAATTACCAACAAGAAATAGTATACAAATGACATTCTTGGTTTATGTGTTGAAACAGCATCTGGACATGTTTGTTTGGATACACAAGATTGTTGTATTAGTTTACCTTCTTTTATGTGACTTTGTGTATAAGAATTAAAATGTGTATTTCTCCACTGACCTGGTGTATTACTGCCGAATTAAGCCTTGGCAAATTCGTACAGTTTGGCTGGGAAGCTCCCACGACCTGGGTGTGTAAAAGCAGGGTAGCTATTGTGGAATCTGTATGCTAGCCATGAATATTAATCAAGTAATCATTCGGTGGCCTCAATCTTCATGGGGATCTAGCAGTGGCACAAGCAGGGAAAACATGTCTTGTGTGTGCTACCTGTTCTGTAGGACCCCACCAACCCACTTGGGTTCAGGTACATAATTAGATCTTCTCCATGCCCTCAATACATACCAGCCCATGGCAAAGGTTTGCAAGGCTATCTTTAGCCACTAGACATAGGACCATAGCCGCAGCAGTTGCATTTACTCTACGATACTACAGTGGCTTTAGGGATCCTATTCTCAAGTCCTGGTGAAACATGACATCCATTGCATCAGGGCAGAATGGACGTGTAGGAATAACTTTATTATTCCACTTTCTCTTTACATCAGCCAGAGGTAGAATGCCCATGCAGGCTTTTATAAACCAAGAACTCATTTGTTTTGGACGCATTTGGTTCAGATAATCTTTACAGCCCACAATCTGCTTCAACAATCCGTGTCTTAAGAACTGGTTGGAGCGGACCCGCCCCACACGGATTTCATCCTCCCTTGCTATATTGACAGCATTAGCAATGCAAGTTTTGGAATCACTACCATAGTGTTGGGACTAGTCCAATAATCAATAAGCCCAGAGGTTTGAAATGCCTTGTTTAGAAACGGGAAACATGGTAGCTGCATTGCTCCTTCCTGGGACATCATTCACAGCTTGGCTATATTTAAGTAACTATTCATTGGTGCAAGCCCTTGCCCAATAATACAATGGTTTAGCCTTACAAACTGCTTCAATGGGCTGTAGGTTTAGTTCAAGCCTAACAGGTATGTTGGGCGTACAGGTGGGTAAACCCCAAAGGTTTGTCAAAAATGTATTTTCTGTCACTGTCAAAGGCGCACTTTTAGCCAAGCTCAGCACCACAGAGGGCCTGGTGTTTGTAGGCCTCAAGGGCAACCCTCGCTGCAGCACCCCACCCACCCCCCCCCCCCCCCCCCCCCCCACCCACCCATTCTCACTAGTAATGTTTGCTAGAGCCCCATCATACCTGGCAAGTGTCAGTCCAGCTTTATTCAGATGCTCCTTCCAAGTGCAATCCTCTTTTATTTGCATGCCTGGATAATCTCAGGCAGAAACCTGTTTGATTGGGCCATCCACTAGGGAAAGATTGATTCTAACATTTTTTCCCTTGTTCCCCTCTAGGAACCATTGCCATTGTTATTTGAGTATTAATGGACAGACTGTTAATCTGGCAAAATCCTGCAAAGATGTCCAGCTGGTGACGCAGTCCCATTGGTGTTAAGGAAAGCAGGAGTGTGGCCTTCGCAAACATGAGGATTGGGATCTTATCACTGGCAAGCATGCAACGGAGCATCAGTTGGGGGGGGGATTCAACTAATCATTGATTACCCAATTGATGAACACAAAATACAATTGGGGGGGGGGAGGGAAGCACACAGCCTTGCTCGACCCCCATTGCCATCGTCACTGTGAGACCTGGCACCATCAACTCCCCAGAGGATCTTGGCACCGTTGCAAATATGCAGTGATTTAACAGTGTTTAACAACTTTTTCGGATACCCACCACTAGCAGAATAGCCCATAACCTTGGTCTTGGGACGGTGTCAAATGCTGTTTTTAAATCAACAAATACATCATATATGGCCATTTCACTTGGGGAGATACATTTGTTGCAAACCAGGCGTAGCCTTAAACACTGGTCCACTGTGCTCCCTCCCTTTTGGAAGTCTGCCTGGGGGATGGTTCAAGACTTAATCATCCTTCACCCATGCCTAAAGGTGCCTTTAGGATAGCCCTGGATGACCCCCCCCCCCCCCCCCGGCGTCCGTGTCAAGAAGGACGCTGGGCCTATAATTAGTAAGACAATACCTGTCTCCCTTCTTGAAAATGGGGACTGACTGCCTGTGTCCAGGATTCGGGTCCCTTATTCAGGCACAGGTCTACATTGAAGAGTCTTGTTAACTAAGGTTACCAAACAAAGAGTTAATCAGCAAAGATGTCCACTGGGATCATATCCAGCCCAGGGATCATAAATTACATGGGAGGATCTGTGGGAAGCCATTGGGGAAGTTTACTTGTGTAGTCCAAGGCACCAACCTGAAGATCAAGGGCAGCTGTGTCCACCAACATAACACGTTTTCAAGGTCTGCTCAACCCATGCTTGGAAAAGTGCTGCTGGAAATGTACTTTGTTTAACTGCTTTGTTTAGTGGATCCACGTTCAGTAAAATGTCAAGTTTCTGTACATTTGTGGGACTTGAGTTCCTTGCTAAAACCGCATACTACAAATATCAGGGACATTTCTTGTTCTCCCCTATTAGCCAGGCCTAGAATCTCAAACTGATATCCATGGACAATGCTCTTGTTGCAGCAACAAGCTCAGGCTTGCTTCTGATGGACAGTGTGACCTGGTTTTCTGCTAAATACAGTTCCAAGACATGGAAAGCAAAAATATAGTCGTTGTGGAAGTGTCTGAATGCCCATCTTCAGTTTCCATGGAGAAATATGGTTTCATTAAATCCGTTGAACTTCTCTGATCAAGGGCAACGCAAATAGAACTGATATCCACTGACAGGCACATTGGAATAGCAAAGACAATGCAAGAGTAGTTCCCATACATAAAGCTTCGCTTTTTATATATGGCATATTGCAAAATCAGTATCTTAAAAAAGAACAGCTGCTGGTAAAAAAAAGGGTACAGAATTTGTTTTGAATTAGTCCCTGTCTATTAGTACCCATCTTTGATGGAGCTCAAAAACGTGTGAGGGATCTGTAGATGTTATTTTTGAAAAGTGTTCAATGCTGCACCACTGTTCAAACATGCACTCTTGGGAAGAAAACTAACCTTTTCATGAATGTGTACATGGACCTATGAGTAAGGAGCAGGAGCATAGGAAACAGTGGTTGGTGCCAGCCTAACCCCCTTACACAGCACTCGATTAGATTGTGTATGACAGAACACTTTGAAGAGACACAAATGGACTCACAGAATTATGCCACACTAGATATTCTGAGGTTTTCCATATGTGCCTAAAGTACAGGCCTAAAAGGTTGCATTTCGGCATTGAGGTATGGAGGCCAGAACACAACTGGCTGTATTTACACACAATAAGAACTTTGTTAGGGAACAAGCCAAAACTACAGGAACTCTCAGGATGCTTAGTCACATGGCGTTTACAAAAAGAAGCAAACAGTGGGTGGCAAAGTTAATATTCCAGCAAATGGATTTTGAATTTGTTAAAGATCCGACATTGACTGTGTTGGCCCTGCATATGCAATGAATGGCACCAGATTATGTTCCTAGGGCCCAGTCTAGTTACTATTTGTAACGTGCATAGGCCCGCAGGCATCAAAGTGCACAATTGGACATAAGAAAACAAAAAGCAAAGAAACAAAAGATAAAATTCAATGGCAGGAGGGAGCCTGGATCGAAAGCAGGTATCGGATGAACAAGAGAGTGTTCAATCTTTTACGATACAAAAGATTTTCTTTCTGAGCTGAGATCAACAGGAAGAAAATTCCAGGCTGCAGTAGCATGTACCTCCAAAGAATAGCCACTGCCTCTGGCTTTTTTAATTCTAGGACAGATCAGTCTATGCCTGCTGGAAGACCTTGTAGGTCTGTTAGTTGTTTGCTAAGTTAAACTTTGCTTTAGATATAAGGGGACTGATCCAAAGATACATTTGTGAACCATAGTAGTTAGCTTGAATTTAATCCTGGATACTATAGGCAGCCAATTAAGGTTCCTTATGTGCTCTGAAATGTGATCTCTTTTTGAGACATTCTTGAGGATACACAGCGTCATTTTGCAGTATTGGTAGTTTATGCAGGGCATTTGTACTGGCCCCACTAAGAAGAACACTATAATAATCTAGGTTTGGCATAATAATTGCCCTTAACAATGTTTGACAATTTTATAGTGACATGACAATTTTATAGTGACAAGTATCGCTTCACTAGTCTCAAGAGCCTAGAGGTGATATTGGGATTTTTTTATTACACTATCCACATGGGCTTCAGCCCCCAGAGAGGCCCCAAAGAAAACCCCAGCGTTTTGACTTTCTTTAGAACAGTAATATCATGCCCTTAAATAGTGAGAGTAGAAAAGCAGGAATTCAGTTTGGCTCTTGCTTGAGGGGAGCTAATCATCAAGAGCACTGTTTTGGAGCTGTTCAGGCATAGCCAATTTGCGGACATCCAATTTTTCACTGCATTATATTCAATCTAAACCTTTCTAGAATCTGCAGCGTAATCACTGGACAGTTCCATCAGGAGCTGCGTATTGTTGGCATAATTAGTTAATGGAACCCCTAAATCATCTAGAGATTGCACAGGGTGGCGAATATTAACATTGAAAAGGGCCGGAGACAAAAGCACCCTGAGGTACTCGACAGGTGATACACGACCAGGGGGAAGATGCTTGATTTATAACAACCTTAGACGTGCGGTTACCAAGAAAGAATCTGAACAGTTGACAGCATCCTTAGAACAGGCGCCAATAGTCTGCAAAGTGGACAAGTCTTTCATGATCCACAAGCTGTTGACAGGTCCAGAAGCATGAGAATTCTAATTTTTCCTCTGTCAAAAATGTTCATTATCTGAGTTTGTAGATCAGCCAGGGCGCTTTCTGTGCTAAAATTAGAATGAAGGCCTGATTGTCTGGGGTGTGGAATGTTGAAGGTTTCTAGGTCGTCTTGAAAATACATGGCAACTTTGTCAACAATTTTCAGCAGAAATTATGGTGATGGGCATTAGATTGTTATGATTTAAAGGTTCCAGGCACGGAATGGCACCAGATTATGTTTCTAGGCCCAGTCCATGCCACAGAACATTGCAAAAGTGGTTTGTCCTCCAAAACCTGAACTTGTTGAAAGGCTGAATTTAAGATTCAAATGATGTGTTGCGGTCTTTGCTATTTTAGCCAAAGCAAATTTCAATCGTTTGTATGTTTGGAAACTGTATTGATCACACACAAAATATAACTGTATAACACTTGAATATAAAATGTTGAAGAATTTAATTTCATTTAATTGTTTGTGATGCAATCTTAGTAGATATGCATTAATTAAATCGGTTTACTTGACCATTTCTGTAGACAGTAATGCAATCACCACCTAGTCTGCCTGCTCTGAATCATATGGGCAGACATATCTGCACCCCACCCCCAATGCTGCAGGGTAGCCTCCCTTCTAGGTATTTATAACAAACAATACATACATTTTTTTACTTGGCATTACAGGCCGGGCACTGGACTGGTTGACCTCATTCCTCTCTGACTGACCTTCCCAGGTTCAACTTAGCCCTTTTCTCTCCCTGATCATACTCTCCACCTGCAGCGTCCCTCAAGGCTCTATCCTCTCGTCGTGGCTCTTCAACATCTACCTTGCCCCTCTGGCCCACCTGATCGCCTCCTCTCCTCAATTTCAGTGTTATGCAGATGATGCAAAGCTCTCCTTCAAGGTTGCCTCTAATGAATACTCTTCCTCCTCTCTCAGAATGATCTCTGCCTTAATGCCAGTAAGACTGAGATCCTTCTCATTGGGACCCCAGCTCCAGCCTACCCTCTTACCGCCCACTATGGGACTCCTCCCCTCACCCTCTTGTGAGGCAAAAAACCTTGGCGTCATCTTTGACTCCTCTCATCGCGGACCTTGGCAAGAAGGCCCACTATCAGTTGCACCTCCTCAGAGGCATTCTCCCTTTCCTCACCTTCTCCCAAAAACTCAATGTCCCCAGAGCTCTGGTCCTCTCTAGGCTGGACTACTACAACAGCCTCTACCGCAATTTTCCTTTCTCCTCCCTTTCTCCCCTTCAACTAATCCAGGATAGGTCTGCAAGAATTATCCTTGGCCTCAAGCCCAGAGGCTGCATCTCTCCAGCCCTAAAATCTCTCCACTGGCTCCCGGTTGGAGCTAGGATCAAGTTCAAGACCTTTTGCATCATCCACAAGGCTTTCTGTGGCCTGGGAACCCGCTACTTCTAACTCTTTCTCTCCCCCCCTAGATACCTCCCTGCTAGAGCCCTTCAGTCTTCTAGCTCCAACTCTCTGTGGATCAGAGGATTATCTAAGCAGACAGTGTGGGTAGGTCTTTCTCCTCCACAGGAGCCTCTCTGGAATGGTCACCCTGCCCCTCTCAGGCGTGAGCCGGATCTCCTTACGTTCCGGAAGTTCAAGACCTTCCTTTTCTCTTCTTCCTTCCCTCTCCCCTGCTAACACCTCCAGCTGCCGCATTGATTGGCTGCCTGGTTCCCTCTGAGGTCTACAGGGCACCTGCCCGCCCCACCCAGTCCACCCTCCTCGTACTTAGCATGTGGACCCTCACCCCTTGCAATCCCTGCCACTTGCGCTCCTGGCCTCCCTATAGCACTCGTGTAGCCCCTGGGGCCCTCTTTGCCCCCTCCAACACCCCTGTTCACTTGCACTTTCCCCTCTTTCCTCTGCACTTCCCTTCCCACCCTAGCACTTCGCATTTCGTGCAGACCAACACCTTCGCCCCCTCTCAGCCGCACTTCTTGTTACTGCACTTGCACAATCCGAATGTCACAAGGCCTGGTAGGACCGTTCTTGTTCTCTTTCTCCCTGGTCACCCCCCCACCCCCCCGGACTTTTGTCTTGTTGCACCTTGAAAAACCATGTGTTGTATAGGCGCCTTAACAATATCCAATAAATACATGCGCAAGGCACATAACTGGTGGTGGCCATGAGCACACAACAATGCATGGTATCTGTGTTCTGCACCGCTCCTAGCTGCATGTGTTGAAGTTGCCCAAAGCAGGGCGGGACAATGCGCTTTGAGACCATTAAAATGGAAGTAAATATTTTGTTATGTGGAATAGTTGAAATATTTAAATAAAATTCACTGAACAGCTTGAAAATAATATTGTTAATTTTTGTGGCATATGTTCACAAAAACGAAACCTTCCTTTGGGAGGCCCAAGAACACACAATAAAGGGTCTCTTTGTTATTTGTTCTTGAATCCTCGGCACTAACAATTTGAAGGACCCATAGGGGCCTCATTACAAGTCAGCTGGTCTGGAAACAACGGTGGCGGTAAATCTGCCGCCACTGTTGTTTCTGGACCGGCTGATTCCGAGTCCTGCAGGCGGGAGGTGTCACTAACACCAGGTCTGACCTGGAGGGAGTAACGCCACCTGCCTGCAGGCGTACATGGAAACACCGGCTCTGTCATAGATGGAAATAGTGTTTCCATGGTCCCCATTCCCATGTAGTCCTATGGGACTCCATGGGGATTTACAGAATTCCGACTCCAGAATTACCGGGTCAACAGGGTTGTAATGCCCTGGTGATTCTGGCAATCACAGAGGCGGAATGGTATTACGGGTCTGGCGGCAGCCTGCTGGTTATTCCAGCACGGCTACCGCCGGACTCGTAATGAGGCCCAATGTGTCGAAAACCCACAAAGAATTGATAAGATTCACTATAATAAAACTGAACATAAAGTTACGTTTCTATTACTGAGATCTGTCGTTCCAGATGGTTGCGCATCTCTACTTGGAGACAATGGAAAATCAGCAAATAATGTAAGCAACATTTTACATAACATTTATGCGACTAAAGTTGGCATGTATGCTTAATGATTACGATGTGCCCGATTAATGTTCAATTTGACGCAAAGACTAGAGATCGTATGTGTACATTTTACCGTAAATTGTTATTTAAAATATTTATGTGCTATGTACATTTTTTTTTTTAATGGGTACTGAAATATATTTTTTCATTCCCAAATGTACATAGCTATGTCCCGGGGATGCGAGTTTGTCCTGGGTACAATTTTCTTGTGGACAGGTTTTTCAACTAGAATTGGACAATAACCATCAAAAATGCATCTGTAATATCAATATACTTGGACGATCATCAGGCACCAGTTTGTCCATTTGCGGTGGCAGTAATACAGAGCAAAAAGCCTGTCTATCGTATGAATACATTCAAATTGAAAAGATTTGCATTTCAAAGTGAAACAAGTCCTTTGTTCTCACCAACGGAACACCATTTGCGTCGATCCAACATGGAACATAAGCGCATTAGATTTAACCACACAAACCTTTGACTACACAATGCAAATACAGGGATTTATCTATTGATCAAGGCAATCAGCAATATTTGATGGAAGTTAAGTTATAGAAAAAATGCAAAGCATGTCATATTTTCTAGCTATCACATATATTCACGAATGTTCTTACTTAATGTTTTTGTGGATGCAATCTTCTATTTTCAGCATTAGATTAAAAATATAACTAGTTGTTACATTCCAGACTATTGCTATTTTCTTCAAAGTATACATGGTGTTCTCTTTTCTAAAAAGAAAGAGAATTTTCACGCTGTATGCGTTGCTCTTCCGAGTTTTGCGTTAGGTAATGTTATGACGTAGGTGATGACAGGGTATATTTGGCTACGCTGACCATGAACGTCGTGAGAATAGGTGTACCATATCGTTTCGACTAGTGATGTCAGCTTGATGGGCGGGTGATTTGTATTACTGCTGCAAGGGCACTTGAATTTACGGCGATGGATCAACTGCTAAGTTTAGCACAAGATGGGGATGGCGGTTCCCAATCCACCAGTTTCACATGTGTAAATGTGAGAAAAACTAAAGTAAATGCATTGGATTTTATTTTACGATCAATTGATGTATGCTCAAAAATATATGCCTGATCAATTGGTCTAATAACATTTCTGCACAAACTTCCCCTTGAATTATGCAGGCTGGTATGATGTTGCTAGATTAGAAAGTAGGTTTGAGGGAAGCAAATGTTGTTAGGAGGTTTGGTGGAAAGAGAGGGGAGATAATTTGGTCCAGAGGGGGGGGGGGGGGGGGGGGAGTGTGCATGCTGGAGTGAAGGGGCATGGGGTGAACTAATGCTATGTGAGGTTAATTTGATGATCTGTCAGATTTTGTCCATTTTTTTTCCATCTTGTTTTTCCTGAATTGCTGGCACTTCCGTGCTTTACTACTTCAAAGAGGGCTTTGCTTATGTTAGAGGCTGCCTCTATGGTGGTGGAGTAGTAAGCACCTTTGGCCTCTAATCTGAATCCTATGGTAGGCACAGAGAGATTTGAGGCTGGTGAGGTCTCCATGTTTATTTTTTTGTGCCACCATTTCTCTAGGGTGCTGACTGAGTGTTTATTGGAGGTGAGGTTGAGGGATTTCCCATGGGGAATATGGTTTGGTCTTAGCATAGATTGTCTTTAAGAGGACGGAGTGTCACCTAGTTTCATAGCAGAGCTGTATAATAATTGTAGGATGACTGAGGCACTCCCTGTGGTGGTGGTGGTGGGGGAGGGAGTTTGCAAGGTTTTCTTCTAGATCATTGACCAGAAAGGTTTTGAATGAGTGGTGTTAAGTGAGGTGGCGTTCAGCCTGACCTTGTGGGCCGTGGTCGAGTGGGTGATCGACATAGGTAAGGCAGCATGGTTAGGCCAGTCCAGTGGACTAGTGTCTGTCCAAGTGATAAGAGTGGAATGACAGAAAGATTAAGTCCAGGGTGTTGTCTTTGTTGTGCATGGGGGACTGCACAATTTACTTAAGTCAGTGCAAAAAAGTGTGCTTCGAGTGTGGTTGTCAGTGTGAGGCTCGGGGAAGTTAAAAATCTCTGAGGAAGGTAATATTACTGTCTGCTAATTTGGCAGAGGAGAATAAGTTGGAGATGTCAGCAATGAAAGGCTCACTTCTGTGAGGTGGTCCAAAGATGAGGTGGAATATTATGGATTCCTTGTGAGATAAAGGGAACGTTTTAAACTAGCTTGCTCTGGGTGAAGGGATTATGGAGCATGGCCAAGTGCTCCTGTAGGTGACTGCCACTCTGCCTCCTGTTCTTGCTGGTTTGTCTGCATGTTGGCTGTAGCTTTGAGGTATGGGGCATCAAAAAAACATGGGGGAAGATGGGGTATAACATGTTTCAGTGATGAAGATGGCATCAAGGTTATTGTACACAGTGAGGTCAGCGATCTCTGCGGTGTGAGCGACTACTGAGCAAGCATTGATTAGCATGAGCGGGTGGCTTACGTGTGGTCTGTGGGGGTGTGATGGGGCAAGGGCAATATTAATGAGGTTAGCTACAGTACCTTGCCGGGGCTGCCCAGGGCGCTTGGCCATTAGAACCCTAGTGGGGGTGGGGATAGGCTGTGGCAGGATGAGACGCATGGCAATGTCTTTTGGTGAGTAGTAGTAGCAGCAGCAGCAACTACTTTGTAAGTGATATGCAGAATAGCTTGTCTGGTCCTTGGCCCTATCGGGACCAAAAAAGATAAAAACATGTGAGGTCCTTGTTTGTCTTCGTCTGTTATTTGCTGGAGGCGCTGACTATGAGGAAATCTAAGGAGGACTGGTGAAATAGGTGGTGGGTGGAATAGCTGTGTGGCAGGACCTGGCCACGTGACCAGCAGCCTCCGCAATGCTGTTTGTGTAGAGCTGGCCTGGAGTCCTTAAGTAGCTTCCTGTATGGCGTGAATCCGGCTGGAGGGCGGAACAACTGAATGGCAGGACCTTGGTCACGTCACCAGCCTCCACAATGTCGCCTGCCAGGAAGGTCCAAAACCTGGTGGTGGGTGGGGCAACTGAGTGACAGTACATGGTCACATGACGAGCAGCCTACTCAATGTAGTTGGTTGCCCACAAAATACAGAACACTAATATGACAGGTTGATTCCAATGAAGATGCTCAGCATCACCCGTGGAGAGCACATGCTTGTCTGAAATTCTGGCCTTTGCAAACGTTCACATCAGTGAGGAAGTCCCAGACATACCTGTCAAAGTGAACAAGGAACAAGTACTAAAGCATTTCTGCAACTGCGAGTGACCCAAAAGGAACTGCAAGGTGGTGGCTTGCATGGGAATAAACGCAGAGTGAACCCTCCCACCAGTGCAGCACCGCTGGGGAAATCATAATCCCTTGGAGAGTGAGACAATTACCTAGCAGGCGCTGTGCACCGTCCCAGCTGAACTTCAAACAATTAGCAATCACACCAGCCAACCTGTTTAAAGTATGAAAATAAGCATGACGCCTAGAGCGATGAAGGAGTCATAGAAATGTGGCATGTAGTGGTGTGTTTTGTCGCAGTGAGAGAAGAGGAGAAGGAAAAAGGTGTGGAATAGTGAGACTGGAGAGAGTAGGATGATCAGTGAATAGGGGAAGAATGGAGAAGAGAAGTAACATGGAGGGGGCAGGTATGTGAGGGCAGTCTGAACAATGACACAGAACATTTTAAGAAAAAGAGGCATAACCATTTTATTTTTTTTGAAAAGAGTTAAGGTTACTAAAAGAAAGCTGATGTCTACAACATTGTTAAGTGATAAACACTCCTTAAAAATGAAAAGAAAAAGTCTGCAAACGTTGTGAATGGCAATGTCAAGGTGTCACTGCACAGCCTAGATTAAATAATTGCCGAATGCATAGTCCTTTACCATAAAAATTCGGGGACTGAAATTAAGATTGGATAAACAGGAGCTAAATGTCGCTCCAGTGTATCCAGCATTAACCATTGACCAAAAGCTACCAGTGGTAGACCAGGAGCTACCACTGGTGAACAATAGCTAGTACGTACTGTTCTGGAAGTCTAATATCCACATAAAATCCTAATGTATCAGTCTGTCCATTTTTCATGATTCCTTATGCTTTACCTACTGTATGTATGTGTCCCAATTCTTATTCATAAGATTGTCCAAAACACACAGAGTTAAATTCAAATAGGTGTGTTTGTTCGGCATTAATTGGCCTGGCAAGCAAAACGGAGCCCCTGGTAGCTGTTGGGTGTCCACCTAACCAGGCTCTTCTAGGCTACAAGAAGGAGCTAAATAGCTCGCAGCTGCCCTCAGTTTCGAAACCTGCACATTAAACCTTAACTCGCACTACGCTGCTACTTCACACTACAAATATTACGCAGCTCGCATCAAGGCTATAACTAATAGGAGTGTTGTGTTTAATATCAAGTATGGTTTCATTTGGAGTATGATGGACTACTTTATATTAGAGAATTTGTTAATTTACATATAATGTTGGCAGACATAAGTTTTGTTACGTTTTGATTGAATGTTTGTACCTCAACTTTATCATTTCTACTGTTTGTAGACATATTTGTGGACATAGACATTTGTATTTTTATATATATATATATATATATATATATATATATATATATGACACATTTGTATTTGTAGACCTATAGACATAAGTAGTAACCTCAACTTGTCTTTTTTCCACTGATATATGAATATCTACACACAAATACATGTTGGTGTCTCAGAAATTGTGTTTGTCTTTGTGGTAGCCAAAAGGATCATGGGACATGCATAAAAACACACACTGTCATTTCTAAGTGAGCTTAATCTGTCTGCTTCTCCGACCACAGTTTGATTGCTAAATTTCGAATAAACTATTCTTCCTGACTTGTTTTATCTGGTATCACCTTTACCCATTTCCTAGTCACTGAAACTGGTTCATGAAACATAAATACCGAGATCTACACCCACTGCTAGAATGTTGGCTTCGACTGCAAGACAATGAAAGTACACAAAGTCCTGGAGAGAGTTTGGAACTCTGCGTGGGTGGTTTATCTCCAGGCTGCAGGGTGGAGCAGGAACAACTCTAGGTCACTCGGTTCACTGACAACATTTACTGTTACCGGTTCAGCCACAGTCTGTCTGAAATAATCCGGTCCAACTCTCGGGACGACAACACTATGTAGTGTAGGTGGGCAGACTAGTTGAAGAGAAAGCCGACTCACCAGAATTTTGGGTGGTTTGAAGCACTGCAAACTTTCAAACACTTTTAGAAATTAATCTCAAAAAGATTGAGGTTCATCCATGTTTCACTCATGAGGGCCTTACAAGGGAGAGCATGCTGTTGCTGTCTCCCACAGGCCCTATGACAAGCCCCACTACCCTTTGCTGCCCTGCAAGGCAGGGGTGGGTGGGGTGGAAGGCTTAGGGGTGCCCGGGGGCTTGGCTAAGCTCACCCTCGCAGATTGACTCATTAATATTCAAGGTCCATCAAACTGATTCGCGTATTAGGCCACTACCAGCACATGAAAGGCTCACCATAACTCCCCAACAATCTATAACAATAGTGCTGGGAGCGTGGGCAAGAGCCACATGAACGGGACGTGAAACTCCAAAGCTCCACTCCCGTGCCCAGTAATTTGCTTGGAAATCCTGTTGGCTTGCCCAGGCCACCCCAAAATCCATGGAGGCAGTAGGAAGTAAAGATTTGCGTGGTGGTCTGGGTGCCCGCTGCAGTTAAATAAGTGGAACAGTGACTGCATAATACCGCTGGGTAGCCTGTTGGGTTGCCTGTGGCGCCATCTTGGTGTGTGGCACGGCGAACGCATTGGCAACAGTAGCCATCACTGGCGTCTGCGCACTCGACCAGGGTGAAGGTCGGGGCAACAACTAGTGACTGCTGCAAGGCACCTGTGTGTGCACGGGAGGGGTGCAACATCGTGGCTCCAGGAGGCCCTCAAGGCATACTGCAGGCGCTTCCCCCTCCTACCCCAGCCTGCTCTGGCACGGCCGGCACAACCGCTCCATTCTGGGGCTGCGGTCATCGAGGAGGCCCGCCTCCATAGATCCAATTAGAAAGACTGGGAGATAAGCCGACTGGTCGACAACGGCTGGAGCGGTGCAACGGAGAGAGCGAAACAAGAAAAAACACATAGCTGCACAGGAGAGCCTGGACTGCTTAATAGTAAATCAGTTGGGCAGCAGGGATTGGTTGGCCCACAGTAAGCATGGTGCTTGGGTCCCAGTGGAGCTGGGTCCCAGAATGCACGCACTGCCATTGTTGGACCAGGAGTCTTTACAACTCATGCAGGCACCGGGCAAAGGGACTTGGACACCACACGGTCACCCAAGGTGAGACTGGAAATGTTAATGGTCCGTGGGCAGGAGGTCAACAGCTTGGGGCAGGCACTGGAGTCCCACACCCTACCACCTTTGCTACGAACTGGTTGCAGAGGGTGCCCAAATTAGCTACTGGCAGTGCGGATGCTTATGGCACTGGCCTGGCTATAGTGTCCATCTAGAATAAAGCGCAATTTAGGGCAAGCCGCTGCTATGCATGCAAGGGCCTGACATCAGAAGGCAAGAGGAGAGATAGAAGGTGAGAGAGGCACACTACCCCTTCACGCTGCTGCCATGGTCAAGGGCCAGCAACAGGGGATATAACAATGCATGGGTGGGAAGGCGGCCCAAGCAGGGTCCGCAGCTGACGGGCTACAACGGGGAAACAACGCCGCTGGATGGCCCGATCACCAAGGAGAAGTTACTAGAGGTGATCTAAGACTTGCAGGCCTCTAAAATGGTGGGGGTCGAGGTGTCCTTGGTCCGAAGTGACCTTTAAAATGTGACAAGAGAGTAACACAGGTGGAAAGGAGGCTGGGCAAGACGAAAAACAAGGTTGCGATGCATCATGCCAGATTTAATGCCCTTGCATCGGCTACGAGACACCTGGAAGAAAGAGCAGAGGATGAAGAAGGCTGCTCCCGCAGGAACAACATCCAAATTCTCAGTGTGGTGGAGGGGGATGAAGCTCTGAGTATGGAGCTGTTTCTGGAGGCTCTATGTATGACACTTTTCTGAATGGTTTTCAGTCGAAAAAAGCACATCGGGCCTGGCACGCAACCCCTGGTCGGGTCGCACATGGGACCAATTGTAGCTAAACTCCTTAATATACGTGGCAGAGATGTTATCCTGCAAGACGCCAAAAGGAACTTGGTGTACACAGTGGGTAATGCCAGAATTATGATGTTCCCAGACTTCACCCAGGAGGTGCAGAGGTGGCGTAGATCATACGACGCAGTTCGCAGGAAGCTGAGAGGTAAAGGCTACAAGTATATGATGTTCTACCCTGCAAAGCTCAAGGTTCTGGCAGATTGGCGCTTCTTCTTTCACATCCCACATGAGGCCTGCAACTGGCTGGAAACGATGCAATTGAGTAGGCCCGCACCTGCCAAAGAGGCAAGAAGCAGTAGACCGGGACAGGCAAGATGCAACGAGATCGCTGTGCCGACCCAAGACCCTGGTTGGCCGGGTTCTGGTGGGGCCGGATGATACTTTGCTGATGAAGGGGGGCGGCACTGACGGTCTCCTGTAATGCTGCTCATGGAAGAAGAATGTCTCTTGACCCCAAGATGCACGAGTTTGGGGGGTTTTGCCCGGGATGTATTGAAGTATTGATCGGAGAGACAGCCTAGATGGGAGAGGGCTGGATAATTCCTGGAAAGTATGAGTTTGATGGGTGCCCTAGTACTCCCGCTTGGGGATAGGTGATCTTGGGTAATGGAGTCTTGTTGATATATTGGTGGGCGGGTGGCGCGAGATGCTCCGGAAACCTCTTTGAGGGTTTTCCTTCTTATTTCTCCCTAATTTAGTTATTGCTATTTCACGGTTAGTGTTGGGAAACAGATAAAACCAAGTTCATAGGTAGTATGGGGTAGGGGGGTCTATGGTTGGGGTTTGGGGTGGTTGTTGTTTATTTTAAGTTTCTCAACACATGGGTATATACCAGTGGTCTTCAAACTTTTTTGGCCAGGGCCCCCCTGAGCAAAATTTGGGCAGGTCGGGACCCCCCAGAAATGCCAAATGGACAGTATATATTGCGCGCCGTCACCTGCTCCCATCAAAGTCGCTGGGCTCCCTCATCCCACTCCTACCCAGTCGCTGGTCTCTCCCCACCCCATCACACACCCAGGGCTCTCCCCACTCTGCTCCCATCACTATCCCATGGTTCCCGCCCATTGTGCTCCCACCATAGTCCCTCGGTTCCCCCATCCCGTTCCCAACACAGTCTGAGGGCCAGTGGCGGCTGGTGAATCTTTTTTAAGTGGAGGGGCATTAAGGGGAGGTTCGGGGGGGTTTCCCCCTGTGAATTTTTTTTTAAATAATAGGTTAAAATGTTGCATTGTAGAGCATACTTTTAACAAAAAATGGGTAAATAGCCAAACAGTTTGCAATTGTTGCTGCGAGTCCAGGGGGCAGGCATTGATATTTTATTTCTATCGCGCTCGTACACAAGTGTTTCAGAGCGTGACAAGGCAAGGGAGGGGAACAGAGGAGAATAAAACAGCGATCTTACTAGGCCCAGTGACATTGAGAACGCGCAAGTGTGAGGGGAAAAGTGCATGGAAGGGGGGAGAAGTGGAAAGTGCGAAGCAGAGGAGAAACAGATAAATAACAATAAATAAATAATAAAGGCAACAAACAGTGGTAGTGCAGCCAGCAATTTGCAAGTGCTACGTTTAAGGCAGCAGACAGGGTAGGTCTGATAAGTGCAGGAAGAAAGATGGTTCTCCTCAAGTTTTAGAGTGGCAGGGCGCTGTTCCAGAGGGAGGCCCCAGCCGAAGACGGAGATCTACCCCCAGCTCGTTTCTTTGATAAACGACTGACCCTGAGGGAGTTGGAGGTAGAGGAGTGAAGAGCTCGAGAGGGGAGGTATTTGCGGAGGAATAGCTGAAGGTATTTTGGACCCAGGCCCCAGAAAGCCTTGTGGACAAGGCAGAGGGTTTTGAATGATAGATGTCCGGTAAAAAGATACCATCCCTGTCCCCTGGGCCCCACTGGTCCTAACACAATGAACATGATTATGTGTATATGCAAGGCGCTGCACATTCATACAGCAATCACTCTCATCATTCACATGAGCATCCATCACCATACACTCACTCATAACGCATCCATACACATGTTTAAATAAAAACAATGAACATAAACGTACCTTCTGCATTGGCCTGTGTGTGGGTGCTGAAACGACCTGCTCCAGCTGCTCTGTCCGTATGTGCGAGGAGTCGCAGGAGCTCCCCCTCGGACATACAGACATGCAGTGCCCCAGCCAGCATTTCCAATGAGCTATGCAATGCTGGCGAAGCAAAACGCCCCAGCACTTGCATGGCTCAGTGAGCATGTGCGGCTGGGGAACTAAACTGAACTGTCAAAGGGAAACAGTGTTTCCCTTTGACAGTTCAGCCAGCCCAGGAGCACTCCATTAGCTGGATAAAGCAGCTGAGGGAGTGCTCACTGTTTCACTGGGCTGGCTCCTTAGCTCCTCCATAATGGGTGAGGGGCCACTGGGTGGGCGCCTCTTGCCATTATGGATGAGCCGCCAGGCTCGGACAGGCCTATAGGGCAATGCCTGTACCAAAAATGTAAAATGCTAGTTTGGGCCAATCAAAATGGGCCACCATTTTGGCCAATGTGGACCATTTTGATGAGTTACTTAACTATGCAGTTAGTAATGTTGACCATTGTTGCTGAATATATCACAATTTACTTACATTTTAACACAAAGCACCCCTTTGGGTACTATTGAAACAGTGGGCTTCATAACTACTCTGGCGGTAGCTGTGCCGGTAAAACCGGCACGGCTGCCACTGGAGTTGCATCCGGGTCTGGCACCCGCGAATGGGCAATTACTAGGTCATGCCGAGTTAGGCGGACATGATAATTGCCCTTTCGAAGGTGCCGGTAGATCCCCATTCCCATTTGAGCCCCATATGGCTCAAATGGGAATGGGGAGCTCCGATGCACCGGCACCGTTAATAACGGTGCTGGTGCATCCGACGAGCTGAGGTCAGACCTGGTGGGGGCTGTCAAGCACCCACGAGCACAACTCTTACTATGGCGGAACGGTAGCAACGGTGCCGGTAGCTTACCAGCACCGTTGTTACTGGTCCGCCATAGTAGTAATGAGGCCCAGTCTGTGACTAAAGGAATGAATATCCATTTACAACTGTGGGCCACTTTTTCATTGTTGCCTGAGACAGTTTCATGCTTCAGCCCGCCCATGTGGGCTACCCCTGCCCATTTCTTCCAACCTAAAAAAAAAAAAAAAAAAAAAAAATCTTTTTTCATGCTGAGCTCTCAGGGCCCCCCTGGGATGCACCCGCGGACCCCTAGGGGGTCGCGACCCACAGTTTGAATACCACTGGTATATACTGATCCAGTATTGGATTCTACATAGAGCCGGACCCACAATTACTTGGCATACAAAGTGGTTACAATGCTCCCCTACACTGATGGAATGTATGACATGAAATAGTTTGTATGTCTTGGAACGTTAATGGCCTCTGTGACAAAATCAAGAAGGGGTGGTGTTACAGACGCTGAACAGGTAAAACCCCACTTTTGTGTTCCTTCAGGAAACGCAGCTCAAAGAAACGGAATGTGGGTTTTTTGAGCCATCCAACTACCCACTTCAGGCACACATGAGATTCTCAAGGGGCTCTAGCAGGGTTATGGACTTTAATGAAGGGATGGATTGTGTATGGCACAGGTTCCCGAACACAAGGGGGGCAGAAGACATTCCAAACTGTACGAATTTGCACAGGCTACGGGCATGGTTTATGCATGGCGTACGATACACCCGCAAAGGTAGGGATACTCTTGCCACTCTGGGGCACACCCCTCCCTCTCGAGAATCGACTACTTGTTTGTCCCCCACTATGAAGTGCACAGAGTTACTGAAGCCGAATTGCTACCAAGAGGTGTCTCGGATCACTCCCCGCTGTTGGTGTCACTGGGCCATGTCAATAAACTTTTTGGGTTTCACCGAGGTGGTTAGAAGGCTGCATGAGAAAACATGAATATTTTGACTTAATCACTGCTTTGGTAAGGAGTCTTAGGACACTTTGGGAGGGCTATAAGGCAGTTATCCAATGGGACGTGATTTCTGTGCTTGCCACTAGGGAAATAGATAGGATGGCTAAAGTGGTAGAGGCTGAATTACAGGTGTTGCAAATGGAGCAACAATTCCTTATAGACAGCTCCCAGACCAAGCAGCAGCAGTTGCTGCAGGCTAAAGAACTCTACTGAACTGTTGCTACATATACAGTGAAAGAGGGCCATCTAGCATCACAGGCCAGGGTGTACAAGGCTGGTGATAGGGCAGGAAGGCACCAGTCATGGCTGGAACAGAGAGACTCGCCATCTAGGCATATATGTAAAATTATAATGGCTGGATAAGTGGCTATGGGAAGCAAGGATGTTTGTGAGGCATTTGCTCATTAATTTAAGGGTTTGAATGTGATCCCTGAGACATGTCGCACCCCAGCCTATTCGGAATTGCTAGAGGTAAATTCTCTCCCTCACACAAGACGAGGTGGCGACAGCACCATCATAGCTCCAGTCAAGACGGACAAAGGGTTGGCAAAGGCTTCCTGGCAGGACTGTGGAAAAGGCCTAGTGATACTAAATAGGGGCATATGCTATCTATGTTCCAGAACAGCAAGAACAAGGGTATATTGCCTTTGATTTGAGGCAGGTGACAGTTATAGTAATACCAAAGAAAGATAAGCCACCTGATAGCTGTCCCTCATATCAGCCAATCTCGCTTCTGAATATAGAGACTAAAGTACTGGCCAAAATGTTGGCGACATGGCTGAATATGGTCTTGCTGACGCCGATCCACCTGGACCAAAATGGTTTCCTTCCGGACCGGGCGACACGGATGAATATCTGTAGGCTTCACCAGGCTCGCGAGATGGCCGGCCGTATCCCAGAATCATTGGCAGTGGTGGCCATTGATTTTGAGAAAGCCTTCGATTCGATGTATTGGGAATTTATCTGGGCCGTGATGTTGGGCATGGGTTTTGGACCAGTCTTTTTGCAGTGGATTAAACTGCTATACGTGTGGCTCCTAGCGAATGTCCGGGTTAACATCAGGAAGCTTCCCACTGGAGAGGGGTAGGAGGCTGGGTTGCCCGCTCTCGACGGCGCTGTTTATCTTGGCCATGCAGCCTCTGGCGATCTGGCTTAGAGGAGACACTATTATGAAGGGCTTTAGGTGGCCGGAGGGACAAGAGGATCGGGTCCCATTATATGTAGATGAATTGCGATGTGTGTCGGGGGAGCCCCGGAAGTCGGTCGCAAAGATCATGGAAATCCTACAAATATTTGGAGATCCTAGTGTACTTGAGGTCAACTGGGACAAGTCAATCCTTTTCTCGGTCAGGGGGGTACTGAGGCGATTCCAGACAGTTTTGCGCCGAAGGTCGCAGTCAGCTCATTCAAATACATGGGTATCCATATATGCTGGGGTCCCTTCACCTTCCTTGCATATAACTTGACACCTTTATCCGAAAGACTTACCGCCGACACCAAATGCTGGTCTGTTCTTCCCCTTTTGTTACTGGGAAGAGGAGCAATGTTTAAAATGATGACACTTGCCCAGATATGTGTATGTCTACTCCAATACCCCGTCAAGATTCTGGATGGCAAGTTCCGGGCTATTGAAATAGCGTTGAGGAAGCTGTTATGGTGGGACTCCCAGCCTAGGATCACCTTGCGATTCCTGTAAAACTGTGTGGGAGAAAAAAACAAGGGGGGGTTCTGGGAGTGAGGGCAGGATCGGTCTCTCAAATCTTCAGAAATATTACTCAGCTGCCCAGCTTGTGGTAGCAAACGAGTGTCTGCCAGGGGACCCATCCCGCCCACATATCAATTTGGGGCAGGCTGGCATGGTACTTGCAGACCCCTCTGCAGACATTTTATGGGGACTAGGGGTAACGACTGCTGGTCTGCCCTCAATTTTACAACAGGTGTTGTGAGCAGGGGTTGGGGGTAGTGACTCTGTGTGCCCCATTATGGAACAACAGGGACCTGCCAGAACTGGGAAAGTTGACCTTTGTGACTCATTGTTATGGGAAGAACATGCAGATGCTGAGGGACATGCTGTTGGAGGGACGCTTGCTGTCTTTTCATGAGATGCAACGAGTTGCAGAGCTTAGAAAAGTGCATGTCAACTGGTACATTCAATACAGACACACCATGTGGTTGCAGTTCCACTTGAATTATGACTGCCCAGAACGGTCTCTGGTTGAAGCCAACATGTGTTCAGACCTGTTGGCCAAGAAGGCGATCTCCACCCTATACCAGAATCTCTGCAGCTTCACTGCGTTCCCCTTGATAAAACTCCTGCACAGATGGAAAGAAGACATAGGTCCTATCACAGCAGAGGACTGGCAGAAGGCTATAATGGCCCCCAGGGAGATAGCGATCCTGGCCCGTTTTAGGCTAATTCAGCTGAAAATTCTAAATAGAACATATTACACACGTGAAATGTTGTTCTGGTGTGGTCGCGGTGCGGACTTCAGTTGTCTGCAGTGTTGTGTTGGTCAGGAAACATTTAACCACACTACCTGGGCATCTCTGAAGATTCAGAAGTTCTGGAACAGGATCATCAATAAAATATCCAGAATGGTGTCCAAACCAGTGCCTGGGGAACCTGCTTTGGCATGCTGGGAATATGGGGGGATATGGCCTATTCTCATTATGAAAAGCTGTTTATGGCTAATGCACTCATAGTGGCCAAGAGGAATATCGCTATGCAATTGGGTGTGAGAGAGGAACCCAAGCTCTCCAAATGGGACATGGACAACTGCAGAGCAATGAAAGATCGGATATACAGGGCTAGAGGTTGCCCCTCCAAGTTCGGAAGGCTCTGGGACAAGTGGGGGAATGCAGACTGATGCCAATGCAAGTGCAGAAGTTTGTCGTAACCAGCTAACAGTGGGGGTATCACATTATGCTGAGTTACTGTGATTGTCAGGGATGCTGCCCAGGGGTTTATCTTTCCTGATATATTGTTGCTTTTACGGTCTCTATGTTTTCTGTGTCTTCAAACCTGTGCTGTGAACATAGTGTTTTGGTTTTACGTTCTATTATTTTTTACACCAATAAAAACAAATATTAGAAAAATAATAATAATAATAGTGGCAAGATGCTGCTTCAGCCAAGGTGCCAAAAACCCCTGCATCAGCCACGAAAACAGACAGGGGGAATTTGTTTCCGATGTTCTCCCAGCTCTTCAGTTCTTCTCGCCAATATTTGATTTTGCTCACCAGTATTTACCCTTTTTTTCCTTTTTTTTACACATTTCTGCTTTCTAAAGAGGTTTGTTATAAGGCAGCTTAGAAAAACAGGTTAATACAGGATTTGCTCCTAATGGTCACATTAGAGAACATATTGAAGTATCGAAGGCTGACAGGACCTCGTCCTGGAAACAGTTTGTCCAAATTCAACGTGGACCTGGTGGTAAAATCTTTGTATCACCCTGTGGTAGAGTTTACCTTAAGGGCGCATTCCTAGTTCAGTAAACGGGGCCAAGACTCTCACCTCGGAGCCATGTGATTGTCCCCACGTTGGCATAATCCGATGCTTCTTAGTGCGGATGTGACTGAAACATACTCCCCTTGTGAATGATAACATATTGAGATCATGCCTCTTTGGTCTGGACCTTTATGATGTTCCATGAATGGCATTATCTCTGCAGCCTAAGCTCTCAGGTTTAACTAAGAATTGCTGTCTAAGATCTAAGTGCAGCAGGGTCAAGTACCTAGCATCAGGCTATCGTGTATGTATAATCATACTCGCTGTACCTTATTTCTTCCTATTCTGTCTCATTTCTTCCTTCACATTGCCTTTGTTGTCTCTAAACAGCAGCTCCTTTTTAGGTTCTAAAAGGAGAATTATCTCTATGGGGATTTCTGTATTCAAGCACCTGCAATAGTTCTTGAACTCGTTTATTGATGCTTCACTATTATATGAGCCGCCAGGCCTCGAGTGTAATGTCTTCCATATTGGATGACTTCACTATGTATCCTTCAGATTTTTAATTCTGGAAGGGGCTTTCTCTGACATTTATTCTTAAATATCATGGTAAAGCTATGGCAGAGGTTTGGTGATCTCAAGTCTGACTTTTCAGTTTCTATGTGTTTTGAAGTCCATTCCAGAAATGAATCTCCCATCTGTAGGGTGACCTTGTTCTTTGCCTATTTATTCATGTTTTTCACTAAGTGCAAGATAAACTAATATTTGTAGTTTTAGGTTTGAACAAAGTCGTTTAAGGGGTGTAGGGAAACTGCATATTTAGTTATGTCGTTTTTTTTCATTGGTAGAAATAGGACTTTCTTGTTTAATGAACACCTACTTTGGATCTTGTGTGATAGATATTAGTTGCTTCCTCTGTGTGCATGTCTAATGGCTCTAACTTGTGAATGGAGGATTGTACTGCGGCAACGCGCTTGTCTTGGATACAGGACCACACAGAGCAACAGAGTTTCGAATCCCGGATCCGCACTTAGATACCGAACTCCGATACGGTATTAGGCGCGTTATAAAAAAACAATTAGATACATTTAAAATAACTTACTTTGTAGGTATCTAGATTGGGCCCAGGTATAGGTTTATGGTAGCATCTCATGATGCTAAATCAGGGATTGGTAAATTTGAAAGGCGGTTCTGTGATGCTTGATGCAATTTCAATTTTGTTGGACTAGGGCTGGGTGAAATTGTTAGATTCGGTTCCACCGGCTCATTTTCAGGCTACCCTCGGCCTCCTCCTCTCCTTCCCCCATCTCTGACTGTCTGCCATCAAGGAGTGGTGTGCCGCCAACGACCTCTGCCTTAATGCCAGTAAGACTGAGATTCTACTCATCAGCACACCCACTCCCTCCTTCCCTGCAGCTCTCTGGCCAGCCTCTCTTGGCCCTCTACCTACTCCCACCTGCAAGGCTAAAAACCTCAGGGTCATCTTCGACTCTGCACTCTCCTTCTCCCCTCACATCTCTGATGTCTCTAAAAAGTCACACTAAAAGCAGCACCTCCTTAGAGGTATTCTTCCTTTCCTCTCCTTCCCCTGGAAGCTCACTGTCACCAGAGCCCTGGTCCTCTCTAGGCTGGACTATTGTAACAACCTCTATCTAAATCTGCCTGCCTCTACTCTCCGCCCTCTGCAACTTATCCAGAACAGGACTGCGAGGTCCTTGGCCTCAAGCCCAGGGATCGTATCTCTCCAGGACTGAAATCTCTGCACTGGCTCCCAGTAGCTGCGAGGATTAAGTTCAAAACCCTCTGCATTGTACACAAGGCTTTCTGGGGCCGCAATACCTTCAACTCCTTCTTCCCAAATACCTCGCTCCTCGAGCTCTTCGCTCATCCATCTCCAACTCCCTCAGGGTCAGTCGCTTCTCCAAGCAACGAGTTGGTGGCAGATCACTCTCTTCGGCAGTGGCCTGTCTCTGGAACAGCCTTCCTGACTCCCTGAAACTCGAGGAGAACCATCTCTGGTTGCGGAAGCACCTCAAAACCTTCCTCTTTGCTTCTGCTTTCTCTCCCCCGCTGAATTCTTAACTGAAACTGCACTGGTTGCCTAGCCACCCTTCTGATCTCTGGTCCAGGCCCCGTCACTTGCCCACCTGCACTGCCTCCCTGGCAACCCCTGCAACTAGGGACCGTTGTTCTGTATCCCTACAATCCCCCTACCAGCACTTATGTCTGCACTTACTTGCACTTGCCACCAGCTGGCTGGCATTTATTTATCATATTTATTCCACTTTCCCATGTAATGCACTTTCCCCTCTCCCTTCCCCTGCGTACTTTTCCTTTTCCCCCTTCCCATACACTTGCGTGATCTGAATGACACCTGGCCTAGTAGGATTGCTGCCTATCCTACCTTTGTTCCCCGCTTGCCTCGTCGCGCCTTGAAATACTTATGCATAGGTGCGTTATAAATGCCATATCATATTATATCACCAGTCGCAAAAGCGAAATCAGTCCGAATTCGAACCGCTTCGCCCTGATCTGCCATGCCCCCGTATCAAAAATAGCCTTAGTGGGACACTACACCTCCTATCCTGCACACAGGGCCTTTTTGAGATTTTGCTCTACATAAATGTGTTCTGGGGCAAATCAAGCGCATCATTACTTGCTATTTAGTGATATATTAAACTGAATTTTGTTGTCTACAAAAATAGAAGCACGTGTGCACCCTGTACCCACTGCTTTACAGAATAATGTTGAGAAATACACGACTCCCTACATTTTGTGAACTCGGCTGTGATATTAGGAATGTATGAGGCAGCAGTGGGCGGGACATTTCATTGGCCCGTCCGGGCCGCACTGCTGCTTGCGAACATATTTTTCTTTGGGGGGGTGGGGGGGCCCTGAGTAATCGATTTGTTCTATTTACTTTGGACAAGTCTGACACAGAGCAGGCGAGGACAGGAAGGGACAGTGTGCACCGTGGGCCACCAGGCAGGAAACGGGGCTACGCTGCCGAAACCGCAAGAATGCCGCTCGGTGGACATTAGGCGTCCTTATCCCGAAGAAATCCCTCCAATAAGGAAGCTCCGAGAGCACGGATTTCGTCACAGAATGCCAGAGACGTCGGCAGCCGTGCTTCGCAATGTGGTTCATCGCCGCTCGTCGTTTCATAACGACTCTGTGATTTGTTTCCTATTTTGTTATGTTCCAGAGGGGGATCATTTGAACTTAGCTGCAGTGCCAATACCTCATTTTCTTCACTCTGTTGTCAGATATAGGAAGTGCGCTACGTAAGAAGTGGGTAACAGAACATTAAAACCTGTCAGCGACATGCATTTAGGTAAAATAGATTTCTTTTTCTATGTCTCTGGAAGTGGACTTGCATTTGCCGCTGCTGTTAGAAGCAATGTTATTTACTCACAGGTATTCCACGCGCTGAGGCCGCCATCGTGCAGTTGGAGCAGCAGATAGGCACGTACGCACGATGTGTGACGTATGTACGTCATGTTACGTCACGCCCGGTGAATAATAGGCCAACTCCCTGAAAGAGTCCTTCCCTCACAGCATTGACCCTGTGAAACCATCTCTACTCTAGCCAGATCAAGATGCATTTCAAACTATGACTACACTCTCAACCAGAGAAATTGGAGTAATAAGGCACAGCCTCAATATCCAACATCCCCCACTCACAGATCAAAACTGTCAGCAGGATAAAAGGCCCTGGTGACAAGTAACAGTTAATCCATCCAGATGTTACATCAAGGAGGCAAGTAATTATGCATCAATAGTTTGGGGCCGGGAGGATCTGTAACAGAGGTTCCTTAAAGAGCCATGGTCGTGTATCATCACAAGCAACACCTGAAGGAATTGCCAAGAATGTATAAGGTTCTGTAATATTCTTTAGCCCAAGAAACAATTTGAACAATTAATCAGGACTGGATCCAGAGCCGGATCAAGTGGTAAAGTGGCACAGGGGCGCTGCAGATAAAAGGGCGCCACCAGGTCATGCAATGTAAGCATGACACTTTACATTGTGTGAACTGGTGGGGCCCTTTATCTGCAGTACTCCTATGTAAAGTGTCAATCAATGACTTTATATAAATAGAAAATCATTGACAATTTACATTACAGTGAGTGGCAAGAATAACACAGCACCTTTGCATTCTGGTATTTGTAGTCACGGGGCGGGCACACAAAAATAGTGCACAGGGCCCTAGTAGACCTGGTGCCGGCACTGACTGGATCATCAAAGACAGTTCAAAGCAGTGGTCGAACTAAGTGTAAAAAATGAAGTAGTGGAACAATGGCATTTACTGGAAAAAAGTTTGGAAGGGCGTGGCAACAATCGAGCTTACTGAAAGAGTGCAAACGTGGGCGGGACTAGAAAAGGCAGACATATTCGTATTGACTTTATTTTAAATTGGCAAAAATAGCTATTAAAGGTGGATACGAGAGGATGGGTTGGAGGGCTTCAATAATGTTTTTTTAATGAATTTTTTTACCACTTTGGGGTTTGTGCAGGCCTTCTCCTGGATGAGCGGTAATAGAAAGAACAGAGGAGTGTAAATGACGTGGAGGGAAAGAGTAGTGTGTATATAGAATAAGGAAGTCCGGTGGGTACTCCTTGATGTCTCTAATATCACCTGACCAGAAGCCTTACGCTCGTGTGTTTTGGATTTCCACACTGTGCTATATTGATAAAGGAACAGCTGGAAAATAGGGTTTGGGAATCTAAGACAGGCTGTCTGGATGCCCCAGCCATTATCCAGAGTGCTCCTGTTGTCTTACCTACCATTATTATTATAGAAAGATTCATTATGTGCATAATAAAAAAGTGCATGTGTTGATGTTATTGCTTGTTTATTTAAAATGCGCACCAGACCCGAAGGTATCAGGGCACAGGACAAGAATATTTACGGCTTGCAAGGTTACAGAAATGCATAGTTATAACGTGACAGTTAGATTACAAAAGTGAACTAGATATGTACAATACATGTATACACATAGAGAGCTTACAGGTTGCAAAGTACATAGTTATACAGTGTCAATCAGATTTCACTGGTGAAGTTGATATGTACAATACATATATACATGTAGAAAGGTTGGAGAGGAGTGATAGGGGTGATCAGTCTGGTTAGGAAGGAGAATTTCGAATAGCAAAGGAGAAGGGGATGGAATAGAAGCTAGTGCGATTTCGGAGTCATGCTGTAGAGGTCAAGGTTGGTAGTGATAATATCAATTATGATAGTTAGTGGTCATTTTCTTTGCACCAGTTAATGATGTTGAGTCTTGCAATATGCAATATCTAGCTACTTTAGTGGGTATTATATCACATTTTTATGTGCAGCACATCATGCCAGATTTCTCTGTCTTCTAGGCACTATATCAATAGGTTCATATAATGGTAGTCAATTAATCAACGTAATAATGTTGGAAGGCTGATTCGACAACAGGCCATCCAAACTCCATTTGTATTAATGGTTGGTGGTGAAATGTAGCAGACTGTCTCTTTAATTTTTCAAATATTTACAAGTGCAGCTTGCATGCTTTTTTTCTGTGATGAATACCTTGTGTATAGAGGTCTTCAAATGTCTTGTTTCATTCATAAGCTGTTTCTGCTGTGTTGAGGGAGTGGATCAAGGACTCGTGTGTTCATGTTTTGGAAACAAAAATCATTATTTAGATAGCACTACTTTGGTGACCGCTGTAGAGAGGAGCTGCTGTTTTGTTCACCCAGTATTGTCATAGAGCTGCAGCAGTGTCCGTTTTATGTAAAGAAAGCCGCCCCTTGCAAAATGCTCTCCAAAGTGCAATGGGGCAGATGGTAACCGGGACCTGGATTTTCTTATAAAGCTGCATTTACGGGTAGTGTAAAGTGGTATTATTTTGCGCCCTGGATCCCACCCTTATTGTGGTCGTAATAACCATAATCAAAACTGTTTAGGTAAGACAACGCAAACAGAATGTTTAAATTCCATGCACTTAAAATACGGCATTTGCGCCACCCAATTCATCGTCCCCTGGAGGGAAGGCCTCAGCCCATCCCTTCCGAGGATCAGGCACAGGCCTCCAGATAAGCGTGATACCAGGCCTTTATACTCATTAAAATCCTGTAATTACATCTTTATTCTTTTCCTGCGTAATGATACACCAGTTTAGAGCAGAGGGCAGTGTAAAGGCCAGGTTGCTTGACAGAAACCAGAACGCTCCTTTGATTTTGATCTACATAGATGTCATTGCAAGCCATGGAGAAAAGCCTCTGAAACAGACCGTTTTTCTCTGTAACCTTTCAGAAAGAACCCGCACACAGTGATATAAGGAATGTTTTCTTTCTGTTCAGTTTCTGCTGTGTTTTGTGTCTAGATGCTCATGGAGCAAACAGAAGCATTGTGTATATTTATTTTCCTAGCATTATAGGATCATATCATTAATAAGATGGAAAACTAAATTACAGCAGAGAATTATCCTTTGTAACAAATTATGCTTTTTTCAGTGAAAGCAGACAGTATTGAACAAAAGTATTTTTCAGAATTCCTGTGCTGTGTTCATTTACCACCAAAATGCATTTATATGGTGTGTTAACACACATCATTGTGTAGGAGAAGGTTTTCCACAATTGTAATAATAAATAGTTGAACCCAGACATCTTTGCTGAACAGCTGTTTTCTTTCTAATGGGTCCTTTTCAAGTTTTGGTTGCTTTTTGCATACTTTTTACACTGTTGCAGAGGCAAATAATTTGTACTCATATTTAATTTACACTCTAATTATCAGAACTGTGTAAAATGATGAGTATGCAAGGTCTAGTTTACATCCATTGAACCTTAACTTGCAGTCAATGGGGTAAATTACTATAAATGATGGCAGCATAGTCCTTGCTCAAGGATGAGCTATTGTCAATACACCAATCACAGGAGTCGCAGCCGCTCTCAAATCTTCAAGACTACAATTAAAACATCCCAAACCTCAGTCCCCATGAAGTGCACGAAACAGTTACATTTGTAATTGAAATATAAACTCCAGATAGGTATTTAACTTCATTATGTAGCGCTTCATGCATAGTTTGTCCAACTTCTAGGCACTGTGATTATTATACCCCAGTCAATAGTCAGTGTACTGACCTGTGTAGGATGTTAGCCTTTAAGATAGCTCAGTCGGTCAAGCGCTTGCTGCTGCAATCTGTGTGTGATATGCAGGTCGCAGGTTTATATCCCAGCAAGGCCAACTCAGCCTTTCATCTGTCCGAGGTCGATTAAATGATTACCAACTTCAGTCTGGTAAATATGTTTTATGTACAGCGCTCTAGCAAAAGTGCTATTTAAATAATAAATCATTAACTCTGTCCAACCAAAATTTGACCATGCGATTAGATATAGAATTTAGCATTGAGTCCTTACCTCTCTTCACTGTTGTATCATAGCATTAGCATACCATTCCAGGAAATTACGACTTTCATTAAACATAAAGACACAATTCTGCCCTTGAACCTCAAAGCACACAATACAATTCATGTTTGCTCTACTGTGTAATTGGCTAGGTTATTGTGTCTTAAAAATAAAATTTACACCGAAGAGATCAAATGGCCAGACCTTAGAGAAATAATGAAAAGCGTATTGAGTAACTTATCGCTCTGTATTATATTGACATTCCCTTCTGCAACATGTTTTAGGAAGTGAACCGGCTGTAGTGTGGCTGGGATTTGGTATAGAATTGGTATAGAAATAATTTGGTTTTCTAAGGCTGAGTTCCTTCTAATTATGGTTTACTGAATTCCTACTGCTACTGAAAATCTTTCCTGATTCATTAGCATGTACATTTTGACTAGTCGCTTTGAGGATCTTGCACTGCTGAGGCAATTAACTGCTCCTGTTCTATGTGAGTGGGTCTCCCACTGCTGTATCAGTGAGGCACATGCTGGGCATGTTCTTTGTGACCTGAATTTAGACTTCTGACTCCTATGATGTTCCGGTTATATGTGAGTGTAGCTTGCACCTCTGTGGGGAGGCCCTTAATTAACCTCTTCATTGTGGGGGTTCTTGCACTGCTCCATCTCGTGCAGTTTTTTCTCTATGCAAGTGGAACTTCTACTGTTGTGACCCACAATTTACCTGTTCCAAGTGTGGTAATCTTGTATTGTTGAGACTCACAACACTTCTGAAAGCATGATTCACTGAGATCCATGGCATACCTTATTTATATTAGGAGTGGTATGCGCACTACTGAAGGTTATGTTACACCTGTTTTATATGAGAGGAGCTTCTACTGCAGAGACACATTCTGTTCTCTGTGTGGGAATCTTCTACCTTTGCTTTACACCGTGCATTGACCTGTTCTACATGATTAAAGATTACCTTGGGGTTGCCTTGATTCACCTTTTCTGTTTCTGTGGGGGAAGCCTGCACGTTTTCTAGACAAGTTGATCTGTTTGTGCGAAGAGTTAAACAGCTTATACTGCTGGTCTATCCTTGCTTTATGTACAAGGGAAACCCAGAGTGTTAGTGCTCATCTGTTCCATTTGTGAGGGGTGTTTGTGCCAGTGCAGCATGTGCTTTATAGGTTAATTGTGGGAGAAACCTTCTTTTCTGTCACAATGCAGAAAGCTGCTGCATGGTAATGATTTCCATACAGTTTTAACTCTTTGCACACTTCGGATGGATGTCACATACTTTTTGACTCTCTTGCAAAGGAGAAAACTAATTTTTATTCTCTTGAAATCACATTTACTCTCAAAGTTTAAAATGGGGAGTAAAATACTCCCACCTCTAATTCTTATCTGGAGCACTGTACTTTTGACTCTCTTGCAAAGGAGAAAACTAATTTTTATTCTCCTGAAATTACATTTACTCTCAAAGTTTAAAATAGGGAGTACAATACTCCCACCTCTAATTCTTATCTGGAGCAATGATCGGGCCTATATAACCCGCAGGCCTGGGCCCAGCCCACTGAGCTTCTGTTGCTTACATTGAGCAAGAGGTTAAGGGCAGTGTGAGTGGAGTGGTCCTCCACAATAGATTACAATAAATCTTAACTAATTTTCAAATATGGCACCATTGCAGGACCCTTCTATAAGGCATTTTTGATATTAACGTTTTAATCTCTATTAATCCACTTATCTAGTCACTGTGCTTACTTGAGGCAACTTTGGACGGCAGGTGGGCGGACGATGTCAGGCAGCAGCAAGATCCCCAGAGCAGCTTTGGACGGCAGGTGGGCGGACGATGTCAGGCAGCAGCAAGATCCCCAGAGCAGCTTTGGACGGCAGGTGGGCGGACGATGTCAGGCAGCAGCAAGATCCCCAGAGCAGCTTTGGACGGCAGGTGGGCGGACGATGTCAGGCAGCAGCAAGATCCCCAGAGCAGCTTTGGACGGCAGGTGGGCGGACGATGTCAGGCAGCAGCAAGATCCCCAGAGCAGCAGTTGCAGATTGTGATCATCTGGGTGCTCGTGGTACAAAACAAATCAGACACGCCAGTAAGAAGGCTAAGGCCCGACTTACAAAACCGTTTTTCAATGAGTAAGCCCCATTGAAAAGCGCTTTGTTAATCAGGCTCTCGGGGTGGAATGGTGGTCAGAACGTGTGAAAAAGCCTGCTTCTCAATGAAGGCAGAGTTCAGTTCTTTTGTAAAGTGGTAGGCACTACACCTCTGTAGGCTCTGGGAGTGATGCACTTTAAATCCCAACACCCACCTCTCGCCCCCTTTGCCTCCCAGCCAAGAATCGTGGGATTCAAAAAGTGAATTCTCCGGCAATGACTCCACCCCCAAAAGTCCTCATACGCACCTGCAGCCAGCAACACAGGCAAGGAACGAAATCAACTAGTGCCCTTTGGGCACCGTCCAGGAACGGTGTCCCAAGGAAAGAAAAGTAAGGTAACAATGGGTCTCATTATGAGGTGGGCGGTAAGGGTTAACGGGCACTGGTAAGGAGACCGGTGCTGGTAAACCCTTACCGCCCTATTCCAAGGTCCCTTAGCGGGTCCCGCTATGGGCGCCTGGTTTTACCAGGCGCCCTTAGCAGGAGCTGCTAAGGGAACAGGGAGCTAATAACGGGCCCGCTCCATCCCCATTCCCACAATTGAGGGTATATCAGTATTGTGAGGGGATGTTTCCTACGAGAAACTGGGTAAAACTCACAAATTGTGTATTCAATATAGCCCTTCAAGTGGGAGATCCCAGGCATGAAATGCAATGGAACAGCAGAATACATTATTATTATGAATGGGAAATTAGCTTTTGATGACCCTGCAAGTTGCATCTCTACAGCACAAAAAACGTAGAGAAAATTGCAGAACATATTATGTTGCCATTCGTAGGGAAGAAGGACAACATATCGGACAAGCATATGTCACAAAAGAAAATGTTAAAATTTCCTATTGTAAAAGAAACGGGGGTACGTTGAATTAAACTTTGCTTGGAAAGGCAGGAAGTCATTGAGAAAGTATACTAACTTTACAGGGCCTCCCTAAGAAGAGAAGACATGACTACGGGACTAAGTATTAGGACAAAAACCAAGAGTGGAGGGGGAGGTCAAGAAACAATGCAGCGCAATGGGCTGACCCGTCATTTCTCTAGGGAAAGAAACATTATTTCCTGTGGTAAGCCAAGGCAATTGTTCCTCACTATTGATTTACCAAATTTGGGACTGATGTGTCGTCAATGACATACTTGCTATCTCTTGCGAAATCCCAAGATCTTCTTCCTGTACATAACATAATTCTCTCTCTCTCTGGAGTGCATATATTTAGTGCGGCGGTCACCGCACTATAGTTAAGGTTTAATGTGAGTTCCATTGGAAATCAAAAAAATGAATTGCTAATAACCTTTACTATGAATTCAGCAGAAGATTTGCAGACAATTTTGTAAGCGCAATTTTGTATTAAGAAAATACTTTTGGACTAGTCCCCATTCATTTTCCCATAGACAAAAAAAATGTCAGTTTGTGCCGGACTGCACAGCAAAAATCACTGAATGGAATTGGACAAGGTCCGAAACAGCTTGGGAGAGAAGCGTTGACTCGCAATCTTTTTTGTGGTTTTGGGTTATTGCGGCCAGTACTTCTTTAAATATTTCACAGAGAAGAACGTGCCCCCTTATCCCCAAAAAATAGCTATATCCGCCCTGGTGCATTGCAGCAGAAAGGCTTTCAGAAATGAAAAAAACTGCCATCTTTTTTTTAATGTGAGAGATAGCAAGTGCTATACCCGCAAATATCAGAATAAGAATGCAGAAAAGTGCTCATTGCAGGTGGAAGAACCGTGAAATGGTATCAGGCTAGAGGTGGGGGAGGGGGGGGCACAATGTTAACTTTGGGAATTGCTGGTGGGCTAGTGGCCAACTTTGCAGAACAAACGTTTCCCGTAGCTGTGGTTATACGGTCCAATAAATGCGGCTACTGGAGAAAACGAGATTGTGAAAGCAAAGTGTGTCACACGGAACAACACGTGTTTGTGAGGTTAGGTCAGAGGTGCTGGGGAGGCAAATGGGTGTTGGTGGGAGTCCAGGCGAATATGTTTTGTTTTTCACCCATTTTTCCAATATTGACGGCTATATAAAAACTACCGATAATCACAGCTATATGTAGTACATTGATATTATAACCACGGTTATGGGGAAAAAGTTATTTTTAAAAATAGATATTTGTACAGGTACAGTGAGCTCGTTGGTGAAAAATCACTGGCCATGGTCAGTGGCTTGGTAGCATTTTAAACGGCAGAAAGCCTGGTAGTTTTGTAAAATGTACAGTAGGCAAGGCTAGTGGCCCGTTACAGATTTCAAATTTACTGGTGCTGAAAAACACACACTAGCCTTCGCCAAAGGCCATGGTTAGTAGCCTGTTATTCATTTAAAATATACAACAGCTGTGAACCCTGTGATTGGTTTTTTTGGATGTGTCCGAAGCCGCTGCATAGGTGGAGATCACAGTGCAGCTTGACGTGTGAGTTGCGTTTCTGTGTTGCGCTGGGTCCCTTTCTCTGATCGTGGAAGCACGAAGGAGCAGCGAGCACTAAGCAGCGGTCTGCGACTAGCCATAGCAGTGCAGGTGGTTGAAGAAGGAAAGCGAGTAGTGAGATCAGGAGCCGAGGTACAGCACAAGGTCACAACGATTACATGGGTGCCGTTGGAGGATGGGGCTGGCGCCAGTGGTTTTGAGGTGGTGAGCGGGGACAGCAGCAGGATGACGCTAGAATGGGGCAGTGCTAACTTACATATGGTATAACTTCTGCAGCTGCTTAGCTGGTTACAGGTTCCCTTGCAGCCTTTTATTCCACCATTTATCTACTTATCCGCCTAGTTATCATATATATATATATATATATATATATATATATATATATCTCTACCGCGCCACTAATCAGAACAGTAATAGTGAGTGCATTTAGCAGCCCGTGCATAGGCATGGTAGAGGGGTGCATGTACCGTGAAGTCGAGTGGCATTGGCAGTTCATTGATTGTGGAGTGTGTGAATCAACATACACATAGTATACAGTACAAGTACAATATTAGCCACTGGTTCGGCCTGGTCTCTGCCGGTTCCATCTCTTGCTTGCAATTCCTCTGTATACTGCTCACTGTAGCTCACCATCGTATTTGGTGTTAGGTCAAGCTCAATCGTGGTGGTGAAATCTAGACCAAGGAAAGCAACCACCAAGAAAGAGACCAGCCACAACCAACCCATTGTGAAGACATTCGGAGCTGGTATTTTAATCAGACAAGCTAAAATAGATTGGTTGTTGCGTAGTGCGAAGGTTGTGAACCCAGTCCCTGTCATCGAAGAGGTTGAGGAGGGGATTGAAGAAAACGAGTGGATTGAGCTGGAGAAGGCAGGTCCCATTTCTGGCGAGTGGGCATCATTTCCTTTCCATTGCTGAGTACTGTTTCAGCCGTTGGGGACCTGCAGGGAGGGGCACAGTTTTCACCTCCTAGCAGAAACCCCTTGCTAATCTCTCTAAAGAGCTTGACAAATACACACCCAGGGGGTTCTGTATTAGCCCCAGAAGGAGGGAATAAGTCTTGGACAGCCCCTGTGCGGGGTGTGGGAGCAGTGGAAGGGTGGGGTGGGTACAGAAGGTATTATTCCCGACCAGCCACTGCCAATTGGAGACAGCCATCATCCCATTGAGGCTACAGGCCTGTCAGACAGAGCTATTCTAAGAGCGCTGGAGCGTTCCATCGACCGATATTATGAAGAGACCTGTCTTCAAACCCAAATAAAGATAGCTATATGAATCCATTGTATAATGGTCTCCTGTGCGTTGACAGAGCTCCTTTGGCCTCGTGTGATTTAACATCCAACTCTGTCCCAGAAGCAGACCATTTGTGATGTCATCTCTGATGTCCTGGGTGTTAGTCTTAGCAGTGCACGGTGGTGGCGGGAGTTATGGTTGCTTAGCTTACCATAACTGGCTATTTTCTGGGGGTTTTCGGTTTTACTTGTAACCATAGTTTTTTCACAGAATTTCATAGGTTTTTATTTGTGCAACTTAACCATACCCTCCCTTTAACAATGTTTTTTCTGTACATTTCATAGGGTTTTATGAGTGAAAATGTTTCATGATGTTACATCACTGTATACAAGTTATTCATAATTCCTCTTTTAGCATATATGAAAGAACTGTAAACCTCCTTTAACATATTTTTTGTAACGCATATTGATGTGTCGTTATAAGCAGCGCATGCTGGGAATGCAAGTCTTGGTTGAATTGCCTAGGGCATGAGGGTCGACCATAACCCCAGCCCCACCAAACCACCCCCGTTATCAACTGCACTTACCCTGCATCCTAGTTCTGTGTCCACTATACCCTCATAATGTGACCAATGGCCAGTGTTCATGGCTTGCAGCCATGACCAGTCTCCACAATCCATTGGGCATGGGCTTTGGGCTTTGGCCATGCCGCATCCCCCAATAGGCAAATCAAAGTAGACATTTGTCCTTGCCGAGGGCCAGGCCCACTGCCGAGGCAGCAAAGTTATATCACTATTTTTTGTACTTACCTTTTGACACTTTGAAAAAAGTAAAACACAGGACAGATTTGCAAAAGCATCCTTTCAGGTCCTTGCTGATGCTCCTCGCACAAGTTTGCTGCAATCCCGCCCAGCACTTCGGGCCGCAGCAGCAAGCAGGATATTTTTTCCCGTGTTTGCGGACAGCGGAGAAGGAAAAAACACCCAATTTTGGGCTTTTTTATGGCCATATCCCATCCCATCCTCATCACCACTCACCTCTGCGGAGATCGTTTCATTAGTTTGACAAGTGAAAGGTTGTGTTTTTTAATATGTTTTTACTGCGATGTCTGCAGACTACAGGCGCTGTTCGCGAATCCAACATGGCGTCCGTTTCAAAAGTTTTGTCACACCTCACATGTTTAATTGACCAATCAGCGAGCACAGATGATGTCTCCGAACATCATGCTGCTCTCTGATTGGTCCAGAGGCGTCCGCGGACTCTGAATCAGGAAGTGGACCGGACCCAGATATCTCATTTTTTGGCAATTGCTTAAAAATGACTGTACAGATTTACACCAGATTTACAAAAGCACGATTTCAGTAACAAGCCGTTGCTCCTGACATACATTTTAAGAAAATCCGACCAGCGGTTTGGTCTGTAGGTGCAAGCAACATTTTCTTTCCATTGCGTCTGAAGATTTCTACACATTTTGGGACCCCTCCTATAACTTTGCCTCCTCCTGGGTGAAACCGCACCAAACTTCACAGGATCATTCCGAGGAGGCCATATACCTTTTCTGCAAAGTCTGGTGAGGATTTGTCTAGGAGGGGTAAACCTATAAGCCACTCACAAGTGCTCTTTCTATGAGTAGAACCTGGAAACTGCCCAAGAGACATATGGGGCGGGTTCTGATCATATTTGTTATGGAAAAATTTATGGGGGCGGATGAGGGTCACACCTGGGGATGTCCACATGTACTCTGGGAGAATATAACCAAGTGTATATCCATCAGAAAATGCAATGTCAGTGGATGTTATCACCATCATGTGTAACAATAAAGTTATTTTTTTTAAAGTCACCCAAGCCTCTGGTGACCACCACCACCACTTATGTCATCTAGTCGCGGTGTATGGGTATATTTAGTGACTGTACCAGGTCTCTTCCATATGGAAAAAGGACTGACTTGTTCGAGTTCACTTTAAAACCCACCAAGTGTCCGTAGTCATCTATGACACAGAGAGCCACAGACAGCCTTTGGGATTGAAGTTCCAGGGTGGCGCAAGTGGAGAGGAATGTTGCCAGCGTACATTCTGATCTTATATTCTCTTTCCCCCACAGTGGTAAATTCCACTTCCTTGTCTTGGTGGATCTTAATTGCCAATGGTTCAAAAGAGAGGCACAACAACCGCGACAACAGGCACCCCTGCCTAGTCCTCCTACTCGGACGCAAAGACTCGGAGCTCTTTCCATTGACCACAACCTGGATGGTCAGATCCTTATATATATATATCCTGTATTCCCCTCCTAATCATGTCCCCAAGGCATCATTTTCATAATTTCCTGCGCCATCTCAAGATGTTGTTAAACAGCCTATATCCATACACAAAGCAGTCTCCATCAACCTCTGCTCCTGCTTCCTCTTCGCTCCTTCTCGTATCAACAGGACACACCAAGGCACCTGCCGGCTTGCCAAATCCCAATATCTCCTGTATCATTCAGCTTGAAACATTCTCGTATCTCCCAGTCTAAGTGGGCTGCAAACACAGGGTCTCTCCACAGCAAGTGTACCCCTTGTGATGAATCCTATGGGCTCCTCACTAAACCCTGTAAGGTTGGCATCACGGAAGGAGACGCAGACAATAGATTCAATGTATAAAAAGGCTTTTATTAAAGAAAATGTCAGGATGGACTAAGGTCTAAATTGCCCTATACTAAGGTTGGATTTCCCTACCTAAAGAAACTAAGGAAAGTCTGTGTCAATGAGATCAACTGAAAAGGCTGTCTGTGTCCAAAACCTATGTTTGCCCTCACAACTAAGACAAAACAATGTGTAGGGATGTCGACGATAAACTAAGCAGTGTTCCAAAAGTAAAGTTCTGAGCTATTTCCAGCTCAGGTTTACTCTCAGCCTCTTTTCCCCAAATGTAAACCAGTTTATCACAATGTTCAATTTACCTTCTTTTGACTTGAAGTAATAATGTTCCACACTTTTGTAAATGCCAGGATGCCCTTCTCCAAGTTCAACATTATTCCAGGGCAGCACGTCTCAGGGTTCCCTTCCCCAAGTTCAATATCAAAAGATGATACAAAAAGACGTATTATGAAGCTTTGTTCTTTAAAACTGTTTTTCAACAATTCTTTGCAGGTCAGGGTTCCCTTCCCCAAGTCTGGTATTCACCAATGGTAGTTTTCTTTTTTAGACAAACATCCTTGTTAGCATATAGCGGTTCTCTGGTCTTGGCACAGTTGTTAGACCACACAGTCCACCCATTACAGGTCACGCAACCAGGAACCTTGCATTCACTTTCAACAGTTGTTTATTCCCTGGATAGTAGTTCTCTGGTCCGGTCGCAGTTGTTGGATCGCACTATCCATCTATTATAGGTCACGCACCCAGGAACTAAATGCTGCTCCACAACTTTACTAAACAAGTGGTTTCTTAAATGTAGTTCCACAGCAAGCACTTGCTCAGTCTTGACTTCAACTCTGAAGAGTCATTCGGATATTCAATCTAATAGTCTTTGGGCCTCATTACGACTCAGGCGGTAAGGGTTTTACGGCGGCGTAAACAGCGCCGACCCTTACCGCCTGATTCCGAGGTCCCTTAGCGCCATGGAGGTTTTAACACCTGCTTTTAGCAGGTGTTAAAATCCATGGCGCTAAGGGACCTTGATGTTAATTACGCCACCGTAATTTACGGTGGCGTAATTAACGCCTTCCCCACTCCCATTATGCCCTATGGGGCAAAATGGGAATGGGGAAGGGAAAATGGGAAAATGGGAAAATGGGGATTTACCGCCCGCCAAGGTTGGAATGGGGCGGTAAATCCGCCAACCACCATGGCGTAAACATAGTTTACGCCATGGTGGTAAAGTCACGGCCCAGGCGGTAACTTACCGCCTGGGTCGTAATGAGGCCCTTTGCCTTGCCTTTCACTTCGGTATTCAATATTTGCTTATTTCATTCAGTTCGGTATTCAATAAATGCAACTTTGCTTGTTTCATTCAATTCGGTATTTAATAAAGGCAACTTTGCTTGTTTTATTCAATTCGGTATTCAATAAGTCCAACTTTGCTTACTTTCGTGGGCCGCTACTATATTCACGGTGCCTTGGAGCGTCCGGGTGGTTCCACTGTCCCTGACACTTACCAGGACCCAGCAGCTCCTCTTGGCAGCTTCTCCTGGAGCTGTAAAGCCTGTTAGCCTGGTGCTTCGTTCAACACACGCGGGCTACCATGCGGATCTCTGCTTCCACTCCACGGCAGTGCCTGCTGCCCGCCATCCCTTCCGAGGCTTCTCCGTCCTGCAAAGTCCCACGAGCAGGACTACCGGGATCGTGGTCGGTGTCTCGGCATCTCAGCTTCTCACCCTCCCGCACGGCTCCTTCTGCTGTGTCTTCCTCTTCCCCTGTTGCACTGGTGCTTCTGCATTCCACCTCTTATACATCTGTGGTCCTTTAATGGGCTGCAGGTATATTCCATTAATTAATGCTGCTTGACTCTTATTACAAGGACATGCCTGATCTTCATGCCTCTTCTTCGTCCCAGTACCAAAGTGGTGAGAGTAAGTGGGGTCCATTACTCTTAGTTGCTTCTTGCTGGTTATAATAATAATTAATTATAATTTAGTATTTATATTGCGCTACAAACCCTCAGGCATCTGAGCACTGCCTATTATTAACCACAGTGTGTAGTGCTGATTTATCGACCTCGGAAGGATGAAAGGCTGAGTTTGGCCCTGCCGGGATTTAAACCTGAATACAGGGGATGCCATGTCTCGCCTAAAGGTTCCTCAGTCCCTATCCCCAAGGACCCTCCACCCAGGTGATACTCCCATCCCCAAGGTCAGGATCCAATAGCGATGGCCTTTCACTGGCCATCTGCATAGAGGAGTCAAGGGGAGTAGAAGTGAGAATACCCTCAGGTTTCTCACAGCCCCTGCCTAAAGTCTCCTCCCAGGTGGCTAGGGAAAGGCAGACACTTTCTGATCCTGACCTTTGGGTGTGGGGTTCTGTGGGAGGATCACCTTGGAGGAGAGAGTACTCGGGAATGAGAGGACTCCGTGGGGTGAGACACAATATTTATCTCCCTCTAAGGAAGACATTCCCTCCATACCCAAGTGTGTAACGGCTTGTTGTTATAATAATCTTTTTGTTCCACAAATGAAACATCTAAATGTGGATAAAACCAATCACAAATTCCTAGGCATTGGGAGAAAAAAAAAACTTCCAAAACCCTGGAGATTTATAAAACTAAAAACTTCCCTATCTCCCAAAGGTACATTGAAAGGAAATCCATGAATGATAACGGTTTAAACACTAAAGTACGTTATTCGTCTTTTCAATCGAATATGGTGACTGATCCTTATGATATTTCCTTAAAGAACATTACAGTGATTAGAAATGTATTGAAGAATGAAAATTAAGCCAGAAAAACTAACTTTGTCATCGGCTACTTCAAGTCCTATAATTCCCTAAGTAGGGAAGAGGGCTAAAGAGGAACAATGCTGCAGGAGTGGTGAGATTGTTAATAGAAATGACCCACACCTGAGGGTGACTGTGAGCCATAAAAGGCTCCCTGCGGTGCAGGCTATTAGAAAGCAGAACAAGCAGGAAGAGCAGTCTAGTCCGTGTATGCAGCAGACTGGAGGAGGGAGAAGACGTCGGGACCACTGTTAATCAGAAGACAGTAGCCGGTCCTGAGAGGGTGTGTGCCTCCAGAGGTCTAAGTGCTGAGGTTGTGCAGTGGGAAGTGTGCAAGAGCAACGTAGGAAGCAAAATCAAGGGAAGCTCTCCTTCCCAAGAGGCTGTTTGCTGGGTCACAAAGAGCCACTGAAGCAGAAGACCTGCGAGCAGCGAGGGGATCGGACACGCAAACCTTACTAAGTGAGTTCATTAGCTGAGAGTGAGCCCAGAGCTCTCCTAGACCACTCGCGTGCTCACGGCAGGCGTTTTCACTCGCGTACGAGTGAAAGAGATATTACATGTGATTTTGAATACTGAACTACTAGAAAGCATTGAAAACACTATGTAGCAAGACCCAATGACTGTAACATTAAGCGTATCAGTTTAATGAGAACCCAGAAATCCCAAGGGCGATAGTACTAAAAGCTAATACGTACAACCATTGCCCAAGCCAAGAGAAGCCAAGAATAAGGTAATTCAAATACAACAGATATTGCCAAAGGCAGAAGGGGACTAATGAAAGAGCCAAAGGTTGTGAAGCTTGTTGTCCATATTTCGAGAAGCATATACCAACCGCTGCTATAAACCACATTGCCAAAGCCAAGGAAGAAGCAGAATAAGGTCTTATCCTTGTCAATATTGGGGTACTTGTGCAGTGGGGAAACAAGAGTTTCAAGAAGACTGCCCTTATGGAAAAGGTTATTCAGAATGAGAGGAGAATAATTTGCAGATGCATCAATGTGAATCTTGTTTTCCCTGAAGAGTTGATAAAAGTTGAATGATGCAGAATTACAAACAATGTTAAGCTGTTGCAAAACTATTATAAGTTGATTCTAACCACAGAAGCACTTGCTGTTTTTGAAACTCTGTTCAGGTAGGGGAGTAAACCTCAATGGCAAACCTTTGAAGTAGTAGGCCTGGCATGGGAGTAAACCAGGTGTGATCAAGCAAGGTAGTAGGCCTTGCATGGAAGTACACCAGGTCAAATAAGATGCAGAGTTGATAAAGTGCTATAAAGTGTTGTTGACAAAGACAATTTATATTGCTTGTGGTACTGAAGAAAATATCCTTTTTGTCTGCTGACCTTATGGCCTTTAAGCCTTTGGATGGGATGCAGAATAACACCAAATAATCAAACCAACTCACGAAGATGGCAAAGTGTGTTTTACTGTTTTAATATCAATTGTCTAAAACAGGGAGTTACAACGGATGTTGCACAGCCTTATCTCAAAGCATTTCATAAAAATTAAACTTACATAGCAAAAATGTGCCATATGTGATGTCATACTATGTGGCAATCAAGCAAACCCTATGCGGGGTTGTGGTAGGCTCAAGGGGAACATCTGAGTATACTTTCTATAATGGGTCGGGTTGTGATTGGGTCTCTATAGTCAGGTGAACAACTCATGCCCACCCCTTGTGCAAATCATCTTCAACAGTTATTAGATACACGGTTAGTTATTAGATACATGGTTCATCATTGCTTCTCAACTATAAGGGCCTTCGTTTTATGGCCCTTTACAATTGGTTGTGCCCTTTTGGAACATTCGGCTCACTAGCAGCACGTAAACTCATACCACAGGTTTCAGGAGGTGGATTTAGCACATCATCTCATCACCCATGCCTTCTGCCATAAAGATTGTCTTTGAACTTGGCCTTGCAGTATGCTTGCTTCTGAGAATATATGGGAGTGTGAGCATGTGCTATCATAGTTCAGGAACTGCATGCCCAATTTCTATTTCCATACGTGGCTCACGTGACAGGAGACTGTAGTTCGGCCCATTTTGCAGAATTTAATTATATTAAATGAATAAAACTTGGCACTCATGGTGTTCTTTCTTTGCACCTTAACAAGGGATGGCTCCGCTTCTTACCGTCACTGTCCTCCAAGGATAGATAACCAGTTCTTTGGCAGCTTCATTCTTGGCACCTGGCCAGACAGCCCCTCTCGATCCTTCCACGATCTCAGCTTTTTCTGCGACACAGCTTCAGCCTTCTTCTCCATGGGCTTGAACTTACTAAAATTGTGACATCGATGTCCAGCTTCTATGAAATGGCGGCACTGCATCTGTACAGTTATTAAACGGCTTGCATTTTCTACAGTGCTCTTCACACGTGCAATCTTCATCTTGCATATGAAAGTTTACTCGATTCTTTACTTCGTCATCAGTTTCTATAAGGTCCATACATTCTCTTCTTCAGCTAACCTTCTTAGTCATCTTGTGTCGTCACCAACTTCTCTTTCTCTCATTTTCATATTCCTTCAGGGTCTCCTCTAATAGATTGTCTTCTCTTTGCGGATGCATTAGGTAGGGCTTTCATAATGGATACATTTTCTCAAAGATTCTCAGCGGAATAGTCACAATCGCTGGTGTCAAACATGGCATGATCTGTGGCTTCCCGCATATAGGTGGCAGGGGGCGTGGCTTCCTACAGGGGCAGTTGGTTGCTCCTCTACACTCCCTCCTCTGGTTCATTCATCAACCACACCTTCACTAATCTCCACATCTTGATGTCTTCTCTTGAAGAAGTGCTTCTTGGTGTCCAGATCTTTATTATTCCCTTCAGGGTTCCTGCTGATTTTTACATGGTCATCCACACTCCAGGTCATGTGGCTGTACTGTCCATTCGGATTACTATGGACCCATCATCCTTCGTACTTCTTGTGATTCTTCGGATACAGGAACTTCGTTCCCTCAGGTGCTACGATGCTGGCCTCTTCATATTTTCTGATATCTTCATCTGTCAACTCCTTGGATCCAAACCCTAATTCAACATTGATCATGATCTTCATTCCTACTGCCTTCTTTACTGTCTTCTTGCACTGTGTAATTATTATCCTGATTACACAGAATCCAAACATCACAATCACTAATACTGCTCCAAGAAACTTGAATATGTTCGACATCCACTGTGGAACCCATGAAAAGATAGATGCAATCCAACCGTCATCTGCAATGTCCTCTGTCTCGTCTTCCATCTTGTTGTGCAGGTTTGTCAGCCACGTTATAGCCTCTGTCAAGGTCCCATTCTGGTCATTGTGAGAAGGAATGAACATGCAACACGATGGCCCAATTTTTCCGCAAACTCCTCCATCCATCGCTGTGATCATGTCAAGGACATATCTGTTCTGGTGGGTCATCAGTCTAATAGCCCTCAATTGTTCCCTGATAGCATTGAATCCCGTTATGGTGGTGTTGATGGTCTGCAGAAGCTCCCATCTGGTAATCTGCAACCATTTGGCATTGGCCATCGTCTGGATCCCAGGCATAAAGATAGTCTTGAATATTGAGGCAGTCTTGCTGAACAACCTGTGCTCATATGGAATAGCATCAAAGGCTTCTATTGATTTTGCAGAGAAATAATTCTCCCTCTTTGTTTGATTGAGAAATTTGAGTAATCTCCTTCTTAAATGGGCATCTGCTTTTCGGAAATTCACCAATGTTCAGGTCACTCTGAGGAATCACTAACGCTAGAACATGGATGAGCACCAAGGAAAACGTCCCTCCCCAGTCCTTGAGCAGATTCATGTAGGCTCTGGTCCCACAAGCCCAATAATGATCCATCAGGACTGCTGTCCCTTCCTTCATGCCTAGTACATCAAAAATTCGGCCACACTGTGATTCTCTCCAACTTTCCTCATACCATGATTTCTGAAACATAAGGACACATCCTTTAGGGGTAATATCTGCAATGGCCATCCCTTATCATCGTCCCATGTCAACAATCTTGCAATCTTCGGCCACTGATCTTTGCATTCTTTTCTGCATTTGCCACATCTACTTCCCACTGTCTACTGTTGCCTTACACAAAACCAGTCCATCAGCACATCCTTCGAGTTTAAGCACTGTTCCTTTGATTTTTAGTTGTCCTCTTTTCTTAGCATTCTCGTATTTCCTTCCCATTCTTATCTTTGCATTGCATAATCTTGTTATCTTCAAACTTGATTCCTGCTCCATTTATTCCAGGCTGTTCATCCTTTATTAGTTGATGCGTTGTTTCTGGCTTCTCTCTTGTCTTTAAATCTTGCACATAATTGTCTTCTCTTTGAGATGTCGCTTTATTCATCCACACTATAGATGCTGTTCTGCCTTGGAACTGTCCTCTTGTCAGGCAAAGTGCAAGGTATGTCAGGCAATGTGCTTTTTTCACTGATACTTCTGTGGCTATGAATATTTTGGAGGTTCCCAAAACATAAGGTATTAGGGAACACACATAGCGACTTTCCTTAGATGTTGTCTCACCCACCGTTTTTATGTGCTGATCCCACATGTTATTACCCAAGTGTGCTGTATTATCTAGATATGTGTTTATCACTTCATTTAGTTCTTCTGCACTTCTCCTATGTCTCCCAAATGCCAGTTTTGTGTACTGAGCACGAAGTGAACCAAAAGTGGTTTTCAAAGTGGGGAGAACCAAAGGGACATGTGACTTATTATGACCAATTTGATAGAGAGTGTTAAACAGAAGAAACAGAAAGGCAAAACGTGTAATTAATTGTACAGATGTATACTATGCACAATACCATGGACATCCACTTCTCTCTCAACCGTGGGATTGGTCATGCTTGCTCATTCCCTAAAATTGTACTAGTTTCAACATTCCCCATCTTTATTACAATCATTTAAGGAAAAAACACTTTCCTCCTGCAGTTGTAATATCTCCTCTATTATCGCTATGAGCAGTCTTCTGATTGCATGGCTATTCTTAGGATCCTGTAAAAAAGAGTCTCTTCTGACAAGAGCAGGATAAGCTTGAAGGATAAATACAAAAATAGCATATATCAGTCTGTGCACATTTCTGTCTGTGAGCACCATAGAGCTAACCAAATAGATACTCGGTGAGAAACGATTCTGGATACTGCTCTCGTTTCCAAATTTCAAACTCTAAATCAAGTTCAGGCATATTTGTGATTCATCAATATTTTTCTAAAGTAAATTTTTCTCAAAAGATTCCTAAGGCTCTCAGCAAGGGTTTGCACTACCGCTATAATATCTATAAGGAGTGTTTGACTGAACCTTAGTCCATATGCAAAATCTGCATTCATTAGCTGGTTGCCTTGTCTTTGTCCTTCTTTGTCATCGATCGAGTCTGCACATGCTGAAATTCTTCTTCTTGTCTTGCTTCTGGATCGGCAACGGTGGGAGGTAAGGTCTCACCTTTATATTGTTTGACGTCGTTCAAGTGAAGCCAAGCTCGTCTGCCTTGGACTTTTACTGCAGAGGGGGTTATATTTTCAATGACAAAGGGGCCATGGAAACGTGGCTCGTTCCACTTTGGGGTGAAATATTTTATTAAAAGAGTGTAACCAACAAATAATTTAGGTGCCGATAATAGTTTGCATGATCCAGTTGCTGAATGGTCTTCATCTCTGTTCTGAGACCGACCCTCCTGACGCTTGAGTTGATCTGAAATGATAGAGATGCTAGAGGTCATAACAGTTTAGCAGTACTCTGGGTATCACTTCTACTCCTCGATGGAGGTCTAAGAGGCATTCTCATTCACCTCCCTGTTACTAGTTCATGTGGGGAAGTGGTGGTCTGACCCAGGCTGATTCTGCAGGGCATATAAAGCTAAGGGCAGGCAATATAGCCATCCTTTCTTCAAAGGCAGTTTGATTTTGACAATCCTTTCTTTAAGGAGGCCGTTGAGTCTCTCACATATTTCGTTTGCTTGCAGGTGATAAGCAGAAGAAAACGTGTGCTTAATACTCAATAATAGTCCTATTTGTTCAAATACTTCATTGACAAAATGTGGCCCATTATCAGATCGCAGCACTTCACACACATGCCATCTTTGAAAGACTGCACGTACTAAAAACTTTGCTGTGCAAGTGGCGTCAGGGTGTGTACACGGACCTGCCCCGATCCACCTAGAGATGGGACACACCACCACTGTCAGATACCTGTATCCATTACACACCTGCTGCATATGAACATAATTGTTACATTAATACTGAAATGGACCATTCGGTCGAGGTATTACTCCTCTAATAATTCTCAGTGTATGCCCAGCTGTAAACGTCTTGCACACGATGCAATTCACTTTAAAGAATGCAACGTGCTCTAACAAATTCAGAACAAACCAGTCTTCCGCAATTGTTGCAGCAAGCCCTCTCCCTAGTAACATGCACAGGGTAATGCAGCTGCTCTACTGTGATCTTTAATAACTCTACTGGCATCACTGGCTTTCCAGTGCTATCATGTTGTTGTAGTGCTTCTGTGGGGGATAATGAGCAACCCATTAGCTTCCATAATTCCTTCTCTTCCTGTGGTGCACTTTCTTGAATCTCCATTAATTGGGTCTTTGGCAAATTATTAAACCCTTCTCGCATTATCATGATCGTGGCTACTTCCTCTTTTACACTTGGAGTATCAAAACTCGATATATCCAAAGAACATGCAAACCTTTTGGCTTCTAAGTCAGCGGCTTTGTTCCCACAAGAGATAAAATCTGTTTGCTTAGTGTTAGCCGTGCATTTAACTATCGCTATGGCTGCTGGGAGATGTAGTGCCTTAATAAGCCTGTCCAATAAAGATGCATGTTGCACTGTAGTGCTATCTGCACGGAGGTAGACCCTCCTTTTCCAACGTGCTAGCCCTGCATGTACGGTAGATGTCACATAGGCGGAGTCACTCTACACCGTCACTTCCTGTCCTTCACGTTTCTCGAGCATGATAATAAGCGCTATTAATTCTGCTGCTTGTGCTGAAAAGTGAGATGGTAGTCTTATACTCAGTCCAACCTCAAATTCCCCATTTGATTTATGCCTTACTACAGCTGCGCCAGAATGCCTTCCTCCCCTTGTCTGATCAATTTTCAAAGAACCATCATTAAAAAGAATTTCCCCTTCTGACAAAGCATTTTCTTTCACATGTGGTATATCATCATAAAATTCAACATAATTAGCACAGTCAAGCACATGATCGCCCTTTGTTATTGGCTCAGCTACTAATGTGGCAGGATTCACTATTTTACATCTGACAATTTTGATCAATGGATTCGAAATCATTACTTCATAGGCAGAAGCTCTCTGAGATGTCAATGTACCTTTGGGTTTCTCTAAAATGGAAAACGATGCATGCTCCATGAAAAGAGTCATAGAGCAGCCCATAACAATACTTGTAGAATTCTCAATTGCGAACGCGGCAGCTGCCAATGACTGTTCGTAAGGAAAGTGTCCTTTCATAACTGGACCTCAAATCCCACTGTAATACGCTAGAGGCTTGTACCCCAATGTAGTCCTCCTTGTAAGCACTGCTGTCATGACTGTCCCATTCGTGTGTGAAAATAAGAAAAACTCCTCAGCATAATTGGGAATTCCCAAAACAGGAGCTGTGCAAATTGTTTTCTTCAACTCTGAAAACCCTTGCTCATCTCCTCAGTCCATTCTATTTTAATCTCATTCACCTGTGCTTTCTTTAAAGCCTGTAAACGGGGTCTTGTGTACGAACTGTAGTAAAATACCCAGGCTCTAACGTAATTGCATAGTCCCAAAAATGGTTGCATCTGTTTCACTGTGTGCGGTTTTGCGGTTTTCATAATTGTCTCAGCTCTCTCAGGTGTCACCTTCTTTCCCTCATGTGAAATCAACTGTCCTATGTATAACACCTCTACTTCACAATACTGTAGCTTTTCCTTGTTTACCTTGTATCCCCTGTCTGCTAAGATAGTCATCAACTGAATCCAATCTTGCCTGCACTCATCTTCTGTGGTGCTACAAATTAAAATGTCATCTACGTGTACTCCGAGACCCCCGGCCGGCCCATAGAGCCAAGGTTTGCTCAGAAGTACTTTAAGACGAGATAGCTGCACCCTTGAGATGGATGGGGGTGCCGATTCATTACTCCAACACCAATCAATAAGGACATCTCAATGGTTTGGGAAAGGGAGTCCGTTTAATGACAAGTACAGAAAACAGGGAGTTATGGATATCAGCAGCGATGCAATCGTCCTTCTCGCTTCAACTCCAACAAACTTCATACAAGTTGTAACATTTATACTCAAAACTCATCATCATTGTCGTGTAACACTCAAAAGTTAACATGCAATTCTATTGGTTAGGAAAAGGTAACTTTACTGCAGGTACTGTATATGGTAACGGAGTGAGGGGTTTGGGTAAACACTGTCAGGTGGGTGTCTAAGCCCTTCCTTCAAAAATGACTACTGTAGATGTCACTAAAAGTACAATGTCTCATTGGTTCTACTAACTATAGGACCCTAGATTATTTGGTCCATTGTGATTGGGTTGGCACCAACCCCATGCATACTTTTCCACTTTGCTTAGCAGCACGCAGAATGGTTGGCCAGGTGCGGGGTGCCCCTTAGTTACCCGGCCTTCCTCCGATTATGGTTACAATCAATCATCACTTTAGTAGCCATGTGTCAATTAGTTCACTGTGGTTGGCCTCGAGACTGCATCTTCTGTCTGGAAAAGTTCTGATATCTCCTGCCTGATCAGGTGCCAAGCGTAGGTGTGAACATGTCATTAGTTGACATTGTCCATTTGGGCTGAATGAAACCCATCTTCCCACATAATTTCTGTGTTTCCTGGGATAGAGAAACTTTGTTCCTTCTGGTGCATTAATGCTGGCCTTCACAAAGTCTCTTATTTCTTCATCAGTCAGGTCTTTGGGCTTCCATCCTGGCTTGACATCAATCATGATCTTCATCCCTATGTTTTTTTTCGCAGTCTTCTGGCATTGAGAGATTATTATCTTGATGACACAAAACCCTAGCAATATCATCACTTGCAGGGCTCCCAGGAACTTGAATGTATCTGCCATCCATTGTGGAACCCATGAGAATAGTGCTCCAAACCAGCTGTCATCATCAACTTCGTCCGTCTCATCAATCATCCGGTTCTGCAGTTTTGTCAGCATACTTATGGCTTCTGTTAGAGTTCCATTTTCCTCATCGTGAGAAGGTTTAAATGTGCAACATGATTCTCTGATTTTTGCGCAAACTCCTCCATCCACAGCTGTGATCATGTCAAGCACAGATCTGTTCTGGAGAGTCATCAGTCGGATGACTCTTAACTCTTCCTTAATCGCATTGAATCCTTGTATTGTTGTGTTGATGGTCTGCAGTAACTCCCATCTGGTTATCTGTAACCATTTAGTATTTGCTCCAACTTGAAATCTTGGCATGAAAATTGTCACAAACACTGATGAGGTGAAGCTAAACAGCCTGTGTTCATATGGGATTGCATGAAAGACTTCTTCTGCTTTTGGAAAACTGTCAATTTTCAGGTCACTTTTCTGAATTACTAATGCTGGAACGTGGACATTCACTATTGTGCATATACCGCCCCAGTTTTTTGGCAGCCTGATGTATGCTTTGGATCCACGTGCCCAATAATGATCCATAATTACTGCAGTTCCGTGCACCATCCCTGGGGCGTCACTCATCCACAGTTCCTATTCCCATTTTTCTTGTGCCATTATTCCTGAAGCAGAATTTTGGGCTTTCCAGTGGCACTATCTACAAGGAACCCCCTCTGTCTTGGAACCATGTCAGCAGTTTTACAAGTTTTGGCCATAATGGCTTGCATCCATTCTGTACGATGTCAATGGTTCCTTGGTAAAGAGCAGTGACCTTCCAGGCTCTACAAATTACTACTCCTTTCTCCCATCCGTCTGGTGAAAGCACTGTTCCCCAAATCTGAATTTGGCCTCTGTTCTTCCAACTTTGAGCCTCTTCTGGAGTTTTTCCTTGGACATTTAGTTTTGGGTTTACTTCCCATTTTATTTCTGCTCCTTTCACTCCAGGTTTCTCTTACCGGATCACATGGTTCCTAGTATGAGCTCTGTTTCTTGTCTTAATGTCTTGAACATAATCATCTTCATCGGGATAGGCTGTTTCAGTTGCCCATATTAGGGAAGCATCACTACCCATGAACTGGCCTCTTGTCTTGCACATGGCTATGTATGAAAGACAGTGTGCTGTTTGGACATCAATTTCTACAGCTACGAAGATCTTGGACTTCCCCATGCTGTATGGTAGGAGTGCATTAAAACAAAGCTTTCCCCTTCTGAACTTCGTCTCCCAACTTTCTTCATTTGCTGGTACCAAATGTTGTTTCCCAAATGTGCTGTGCTGTCCAAGTAATCGTTTAGTTTGTTGTTGTCTCTGTGCATACTTCTCTTGATTCTTAAGGTTTTCATGTAGTTTGCTATAACTACACCCCTGAATGCATCTGTATGGCTCTTTCTTGCTGGGGGATTCTCGGGTATCCCAGTCCATGGTGCAGGCCTCCTCATCTGTGCCATTTGAGTAGACAAAAGTCTTGCAATTCTCTCCTTTTCTTCTTGCATCTTTTTCCTGCTGGTTATAAATGCCCATATCCTCCATACTGACATTGGTCCGGTGTATGGCTGTATTGTAGAACTTGTACTTGTCCCTTTCACTGGAACATATATGGTTGTTACTGCTGTCTCTGTGGTTTTATACTCCAATTCATCTTGTTTCTTCAGGAGTTCAGCTTCTTCCATTTGTATTTTAACTTTGTCTGTTGTGGAGTTTCTCATAGTAGGCAGTCTCTTCTTCTCTGATGTTTTGGATTGTGGTCCTGCAGTCATTGATATTAGGCCAGTTGTGTGTGCATTCCGTGTTTGCATGCATGTGGTTGTCAGTAACCTTTCTTCATTCACTCTTTGCTGACCCTGGGCCTCATTCCGAGTACGGCGCTAACCAATGGCGCTATTAACGCCTTGGTTGACGCCGTACCCGGACCGGCAGCGCCTTGGTGGATGGCGGAATTACCGCCCCATTCCAAGGGTGGCGGGGCGGTAATTCCCCAATCCCCATTTACCCTTCCCCATTCCCATTTTTGCCCCATAGGGCATAATGGGAGTGGGGAAGGCGTTAATTACGCCACCGTAAATTACGGTGGCGTAATTAACATCAAGGTCCCTTAGCGCCATGGTTTTTAACACCTGCTAAAAGCAGGTGTTAAAACCTCCATGGCGCAAAGGGAACTCGGAGTATGGCGGTAAGGGATTACCGCCACCGCTCTCGTTAGCGGTGGCCGCTATCCCTTACCGCCATACTCGGAATGAGGCCCCCTGTCTCTGGCTTTTCCTTTTGTTTGTTACCACAAGTGTGTGTGTGTCATTGCTAATCGCATCCATTTCAAGTTCATTCATTCCACCATCGGATCCTCTAGGGACAGGAATGACTATGTAAGGTCTGGGTGCCTTTGCAGGCTTCATGCGTGCATCATTTGGTGGGTGCACTGGAATTGGAACGCTTTGTGCACCAATAAAAAAATGCAGTTCTGATCGTTAATGACAGTAAAACAATGATGAATATAATACACAAATACGTTATGCCCCTGTAGGTCAGGCGGCAGCATTTACTTCCAGAGAAACGTGGACTTCTTTCCTCCTGCGGGAGGACAAGGTTGCTGCTCTGGATCCCCATCACGATCATTCACCAAATGTTTAACTTTTACTATACTCCTTTAAACAATATTTTCTTTCGGATTCTTTGTTGTGTGTTTTCAGTTGTTACACAATTGTTCCCCCCTCTTGTGAGTGGTGAATTGTCTCTTGTCTCAGGATACAGTTCCTTTACTAAAATAATGGAAAAATCAACATCAAGTAACACTTCAGCAAGTCTCTTTACTGTGCATGTTCAAAATATGTCAACTCCCAGTCCGTGCCCCTGATCTGCTTCAGTCCCGAAGACATGTTGTCTTTGTTAATGGAAAATAAGAAAGGAAATCTCTCGCAATGCTCTCTAGATCTGTCCCTCGGTGCAAAGTCTAGAATCTTCTTAAATAGTTTTGCTGATAGTTGGAGAGTTCCACTTGCATCACTATTCCATTTGTGCAACATTAGCTGGATCTCTGATGAATGTGAGGACATCAACATCGATCGGTCTCCCCACTAGCTCTGGAAAGTCAGTGACTAAACAAAAGAGAACGTTGTGGGCCAATCCGCTGTCTTCTGGTGACAGGGACATCTGTCCCGTTTTGCCGATGTTCAGGACTGTATGCTTTCTCTTCAATGTAAACAATGTCTGCACGTTCCGTTTGCGTGAAGTGCAACTAAAATCGTAATGTTATTAAGGAGTGTGCTCAAACGTTCTGTATTCATTGGATCTCGAAAGAAACGTGAGTGTGTCTGTCGTTCTTCCGACAATATTTGGACAGTTTTCGATTATATGAAAGAACAATGCGCTGACAGGCTCATTTACTTCCCTCTTTGCTTGGGACATTTGGTTTCTCCTCACTGTACTCAGGAAGTAAGAGAAATTGTTTGGCAATTACAGTAAGTAATCTTCTTATTGTCTTTTCGTTTTCAGGATCTTGAAGAAATTCAGTGACAGTGGTGAGCCTTCCCACCAACAACGGGTACGATCATAGCACTAGATCGAAGTAGGCCTCCACATCTTTGGTGATGTCACTACTGTGGGACACCATAAGTGATTCCGAGTAGGGTCTCGGTGTGGATTGAGTCTGGTTACTGAATCTTCTTCCAATTTATGTGTCCTCAATCAGAATTTGGCATATCCTTTTCTTATCAAGGCATCAGCATGCCTCAGTCCAAAGTTCAAAGTCAACCGACTGTGTTGTGGCTTGTACGTGCAATTTTCATCTTCACCCTGCAACTGGGATGCACCGAGTGTCCTTCATTTATGTCCTTATCCCCTTCTTTGATCAGAGTAAGTGTCTAATTTAAGCCACAATTTGCAAAACGTTCCTGTCTTTGTCTGGCTGGTCATGCATCCTTCTTCCTCATCATGGATCTCGCCTGCACATGCTGTGGTTCTTCCCCATCGCTCGTAAGTCTCATCGCGCTGCGGTGTAGGCAGGGTGCCTTCTCCGATGTAGGGTTTGATATTGCCCAGGAAAATCTACACTCTCCTGCCTTATAGCTTCAGTGCGGAAGGAGTGCAGTCCTCCACTGTAAAGGCACCGTTAAATCTTGGCTTGTCCCACCTTTTCCCCTTATGATTCTTTACAAGGACGGTATCTCCAGGGAAAACGGATGGTACACAAAGTCCTTGAGCTGTTTCCGTAGTAGTATCTCTTTCTGTGTTTCGTGCTGTCCTGCACCCTTTTCGTCGTTGCTGCAGCTGGTCTGAAATTACAGTAAGGCAAGAAGTCATGCAATTCAGGTCATTTTGCATTTCAGACCATAAGATTTCTCCTGTGGACTGGGCATCACATCTAGCTCTATCTCGGGATCTCAGGGGAGTACGCATTCTTCTTCCTGTAGCTATCTCGTGTGGCGTAAGATGATGGTCAGAACCGGGTTGGTTTCCGGAGTGCATACAATGCCAAAGGAAGGTAGTGCAACCATCCCTTTCTTAGAGTAAGCTTCAACTTGTCTATCCTTTCCTTTAATAAGCCGTTGAGCTTCTCACAGAGCCCGTTACCTTGTGGATGATATGCCAACGAAAACTTTTGCTTTATACCAAGCAGCAAGCTAGTCTGTTCGAATGTCCCATTTACAAAGTAAGCTCCGTGATCTGATCTCATGACCTCACACACCCCCCACCTGGGGAACACTTCTCTCACTAAAAATGTGGCCGCACAGGTAGAGTCTGGGTGTGTGCCTGGACCTGCCTCTATCCATCTTGAGAATGGACACACCACAACAATTAAGTATCTGTACCCGTTACATACTTGAATATTGTCTACGTAATCGACATGCAAGTGCTGAAAAGGCCCATTTGGCCTTGGGATGACTCCTCTCATTACTTTCAATGTGTGCCCAGGTGTGAATTGTTGGCAGATTATACACTTCACTATAAAAAAATGCAACGTGCTCGGTTAAGTTCGATATGAACCAGTCTTCTGCGAGCGTTGCCGCTAGATTCTCTTTTGTCATGTGTGCTGGATAATGTAGCTGCTCCAGCACTGTTTTTAACAGGGCTATAGGCATTACTGGTTTACCAGTGTTGGCTTGTCGCCACAAACTGTCAGAGGGGTTTAAAAATACCCTCGTCGTTGCCAAAGATGTTTCTCTTCCTGTGGTGCCTCCCCTTGGAGTTCCATCAACTTTGTTTGCCCTAGATTTGTATAGCTTTCAGGTGCAGTTCATGTAACCATCATTCTCTCATTGGTATGGGCGACTTCCACTTCCATGATCGTCTCACTTTTGCATGCCATACGTTTGGCCTCTGTGTCTGCTGCTTGATTTCCGAGTGAGATAAAATCTGTCCCTTTCGTGTGGGTGGCGCATTTCACGACCGCTATGCCCACTGGGAGGTGAATTGCCTTAATCAGCCTGTCCAATAAGACTGCGTGTTGCACTGGCATGCCGTCTGCTTGGAGGTAGCCCCTCCTTTTCCAGCGCGCTAAGCCTGCGTGCACTAACGACGTCACATAAGCGACAGTGCACTGTATACCATTACTTCCTGGTCTGCGTGATTCTCAATGGCGAGTATCAACGCCAATAATTCTGCAGCCTGTACTGAATAATGAGATGGTATTCACGCACTAATAAGTACTCAAAATTCCCTATTTGCTGTGTGTTTCATCACAGCGACGCCTGTATATATTTGCCCATCATTTTGATCGATTCTCGAAGAACTGTCAATAAAGACACTTTCTCCTTCTACAAAAGCATTTTCTTTCACCCTAGGAATTTCATCATAGAATTCTTCATAGTTTGCAGTCATGTATTGGCTCTCCTTCAGTGACTGGCTCTGCTATAAAATAGCTGGTTTCACTATCTTACATCGGACTAATTTAATCGATGGATTTGATATGATCACTTCATAGGCAGAAGCTCTCTGACATGTCAGTGTGCCCTTCGGTTTCTCTAGAATAGCAAATAGTGAGTGCTCGACATACGTCATTGAGCAACCCATCACAATGGCTGTAGCCTTCTCTATGGCGAACACTGCAGCAGCTAAACTTTGTTCGCATGGAAAATGGCCTCTTATTACTGGGTCAAAATGTCCACTATAGTATGCCAGTGGCTTGTACCTCAATGTGGTTCTCTGTGTGAGCACTGCCGTCATAACACTGCCATTCGTGTGTGAAAACAGGTAAAATTCCTCTGCATAATTGGAAATCCCTAAAACTGGTGCTGTGCAAATAGTTTTTTTGAGTGCAGCAAATCCTTCCTCCATGGTCTCAGACCATTCAATCTTTTATTTTGTCACTTGGGCCTTCTTTAGGGCCTGAAGTAAAGGCTTAGTGTAGGAGCTATAGTCAAAGACCCATGCCCTGACATAGTTGCACAGGCCTAAAAAGCTCTGCATCTGTTTTATCGTGTGTGGCTTAGCCGTGTTCAGTATGGCTTCAGCCCTTTCTGGGGTCACTCTTTTTCCCTCATGTGAGATCAGATGGCCTATGTACAGCACTTCTTGTTGACAATATTGTAGCTTTTCCTTGTCAACCTTATATCCTTTCTCAGCCAGTATAGTCAATAACTGAACAGAATCGTGCCTCCATTGCTCTTCTGTCGTGCTGCAAATTAAGATGTCATCCACATATTGCAGGACAACACTTTTCAATGCAATATTTCTTAGGTCCATATGCAGGACTCTGTTAAAAATAGAAGGAGACTCACAGTACCCCTGTGGTAGCTTCGTGCTTTTCAGACGCAACTGTCTGAATGTGACGTCAGATCTTGTGAGTCACGGTGCAATGGGATTGAGAAAAATGCATTTTTCAAATCAATCACCATGAAATATTTTGCCTCAACAGGTATATTACATTGAATTGTAGCCGGGTTAGGGACTAAAGGGAACTCGGCCTCAACAATATCATTTATCAGCCTCAGATCTTGAACTAGCCTCCAAGACCCTCCTTTACTTTTTTCACAGGGTACACTGACGTATTACATGGTGATTCTGATGTCACTAAGATGCCTTGCTCCATCATAGCCGAAATTGACTTAAATATCCCTTCATCTGCTTCTCTAGATGTGGGATATTGTTGTGTTTTGGGCAAAATTGCTCCTGGTTTCAGTTTGATCTTCACTTCTCCAACCCCTTTCAATAGGCCTACGTCATAGGGTCCTGTGGTCCACACTGAGACAGACACCTGGGCCATGTCGTCATCAAAATATTTAGGACTGTTTTGTGCCAACATCATTTCATTTTCTGAGGCGCTTTTCTTTTCATCATTCTCACCCACAAGGTGAGACTCACTTCTACCATTGTCTCTCCCATATCTGCTTGCTCTTCAAACAGATCGTCATCGGTGATGTCAATCGATATCCTTCTTCAATGGCGATTACTGTGCCCCATTGTCGACCTTCGTCGTCATAACCATCAATCGAGGCCAATCTCCCTCGTACTGCAGCTGTGTTTATCATCAAGGGAAATACTTGTGCCTTTTCCTCGTGCATCGATATTCTTGGTCTAAATAGAAATTCATCTGGGGTTCTCATGCGTCTGTCTGCAAGGCCTGGCAGCCCTGCCATTAGTATGCGCATGCCATACGCAAATATTTCTGGCTCTAATGGTATGGCCCTCATGGCTGTGTGTCCTGCGTATGCTCTAATCATTTCACATACGTTTGAATAGTGCATTCCTGGAGTTGAACATATTATGCCCTCGTCCGTGAATTAGATCGTCATATTTAACTTTGTCATTAAATCTCCACCCAAAATGTTTACTGGGGTCTGTCGTGAATATAATAAAGGCATGTTCATGTGACATTCTCCTATAGAGACTGGAAGTGCGTTTGTGAACGGAATACGACTTGTAGCTCCTGTAAAACCCTGAGTATCAATGGCCTCGCCGGACAAGGAAATCTTGCCTTCACGTATACACGAGCGTGTTGCACCCGTGTCAACTAAAAAGGAATATTCTTTATCTCCTATTACGACATCCACCCTAGATTCCCGGTGAGGGTCTGGTGTCACTGATAGGATAGAACACATCAGGGTTCCCAGTGAGCTGTCCTAGTCCATATACAAGTTTGACCCACTGTGTGCTGGTGGATTTCCACCATTCCCATTGTTACCTCCCATTCCAGGGTTCATGGTCTGTCCTGTGCTCACTGTCTGTGACAGTTGCATCAGTGCCTGTTGGGATTGTCCCTGTGGAAAACTCACTATATTCTGAGGTTGCAAACCTTGTTGTGCTCCTGGCGCTGCTTGTTGCACCGTATGATTTTGTGCAACTCCCTGCTGTAAGAATGCAGGTGGATTTGCTGTTCCTGCTCCTGTCCCTTGGCCATTCTGCACCATGCCTTGGTTTCTGCATGTGCGCGCTAAGTGCCCTGTCATCCCACACAACAAACATACTGGCGGTGGTCGGATCAGTTGCCCATTTGACACATCTTGATTACCATGTTGCATATTTTGAAAACCCTGATTATTCTGGAAACCTCCCTGATTGCTCTGCCATCCTCTTCCTCTAAATTCTCTTCCCCTGGGGTAAAACCCTGTATTTCCCTGATTACGCTGCTCTGGGTTAGTCACCTGTTGCATGCTCGATTCAGCTGTGCTAGTTATCATGGCTCCCGCAAGAGCATATTTTGACCATTTCTTCTGCACCAATTCCTTTTTGCGATTCTTTTCTTGCAGTAGCCTGCAATAGTGTGCGATGGTCAGCTGTATTTCTGACCATGGCTTGGCTTCGATTCCTACCAATTTCTTGAGCTGTTTCTGTACCGGCTCTGGCAGCCCTTGGCACAATATATGGTAGAACACAGGTATAGATTTCCCCAAGATTCATGAGTCTCGAGCACCCAAGCGTCTTGGAAATTCTGTATATAAAGCAACGGATCCTCGGACTCCTTCATATTTCATGTCATTATAACTCCCATATTGGAAGTGT